>NC_082348.1:21303924-21636424 GCF_027477595.1 Haemorhous mexicanus
TTAACAGTTCATCAATGAAGATTCATAGCTTTTTCACTATTATATTCTGTTTTTCTAGAATACAATTTCTTCTTTCATCCAAGTGCAGCAATAAATGGGGCAGATGTCAATTTATTACTGAAACTGTTAAAGTTCATTTATCTCAAGATACAAAAGAAAACAAAATTAGCTTGATTCTCTTTCTAGCACCTATCAAATCAGGAGGAACCATACTCAGCTGAGCTTCACCAAGTATAAAGGAGGGAGAAGGAAAAGGAAAACTGGGCCAGATAACACTTATTGGTGTCAGTTCTTTTGGTGCTTGAATAATTAATAAATGTTTTGATGAAAGCAATTATGACATTAAACAACAATGTAAGGTTATCTTGTGTGTTATCTTGAAAACATGTCTGTAAAGCACCCACAGTATCGACAGCTGAAGTAGTACAGGAATAAAGGTGTTTCTCCAAATACAAAATTTCTAAATATGAATTCCAAAAATACACAAAATAAGAGGCCAGTCAAAAGGACTAACTTGCAGATAGATTTCTACCTAGCATTTTCTAAAAGCAGTAGAGAAAAGAGGCATTCCAGTAGAACTTGCAGAAGACAGAAAAGATATATGTGCTTTGACAGGAGAGGAGAGCATAACATACTTGCATACACAATTTGATTAGCAACTGATTGCATTACAATTTGATTTTTTCAACTATTATTTCAACTCCAACAGTGCCCAGAAGCTTTAAACCAGGCAGCATAAAACCAGCAAAATGCCACACAGGTTCCTGCTCAGGACCTGTGACTGGGGGTAGGCTGAGAGATGGGGTACAACTTCCAGTCTGCCTAGGGCATCTTTAAGATATCCTAGACTTTTGTACTGAATAGCACGTGTGACAATAGAGAAAACATCTTCTCTAATGGAGAAACGAGGCCTGCAGGACTTCATGGCCTCAAGCCAATCATTTATGAAGCCAAGAAGTGAGCCCAGGCCTCCTGAGCTCCACCACAGCAGTTCAGCACGAGCCCGGTGCCTCTGCTGCCCAGCAGATCACAGCAGAGCTTTTGGCACAGCAGGAGCTGCAGCCAGGGTGAAGGACAGGGCATAAATGAGCATGAGCTGTGCACACTGAGCACAGGCATCTCTTGGACAAGCTCTCCCAAAAACGTTCACCACGCACTGAAGCCGAGTATTCCTCTGAGAAGTGCTGAACTTAACACCAGCAGGAGAAAGACTGCAGTAAACTGAATTGCTAAAGATAAATTAGACACTCCAGCCAAAAGAAAACAGAGCTGACAACAACAACAGATGGGAAGAGGAGGGAAGGAGAACAGGAACACAGCAAGAAGACATGAACCATAAGGAAAAAAGCTTTCTGGTCTGTGGGAGGACCTAGGTAGCCAGTTAATTACTCATTAAGGTTAGCAGCTATTTATTATTATTCTAAATACTTAAGTGAAGCCATTTCAGTAGTGCCCAGGTGCACTCACATAAGGCAGATGATAAGCAGACACCTGAGGTGTTTACTGATAGCTGAACCTTACATGTTATTGACAAACTAACAGAGGCAATTATTTAGTGTGAAATTTTTTGTAGGAAAAGAAACTTTTTACATGGAACATCATCTAGGTAGAGGGCCAACTGTTTTACTTGAAGCAGAAAAGCAAGCTCCAGAATTTATTACCACCTTTTCCTCTGTTTTTTTTTTAGTTTTTGTTTTTTTGGTTTTTTTTTTTTTTCAGCTAGCAACCAAGGATTCTAGAAACTGAATTCAACCCTTGCTACTGCCAATCACTTCATTTGCAAATCAGGTAAAAAATACACAGAAAGATATGCAAAGTTTAGTCTTTAAAATGGTCTTTAGAATTTTTCCCTACCAACTAGCATGATGTCAGAATATTGTTACCATGGTAAAGTGAAGAGATGCAGTTAGCTACTGCTTTGCTGGGCTCCTTCTGACTACTTACAGATCAGCTGTAGATGCAGGATAAACTATGATCAGATTTTGATACATTCATAATCCAAAAAACATAATTCAGCTATTATAATGAATAAAGTAGTTTCAAACAATTCTTCTTTCCCCAAGTGCTCTCCCCTGTCCCACTATGTTCAACAAGGCTTTTCAGCAGAATGCAGATCAACAGTGTTAATCTCTGAATTCTTTTGCAGATGTTGAATTCTACATGTGTAAGTAATCCCACAGCAATCCACACGTGTTCTGGCACAGCACTACACATGTGTTCCAAAAGAGCCCACTGAAAATAAACAGCATCCAGCTACCAAAGCAGTCATCCTCTGAAACTCAAAAGGTTCATGTGCAGCATTATGCCCTAATGCCTACCAATGAGGTCTCCTTTTAAAATGCCTGTGGCTAGTTTCTCAAAAAAATGTCATAATTCAGGGATTGATAATGTATGTACGAATTTGCACAATGTATGTTGACTAAAATAAAGATTACTAATTTTTGACATTCGTTTCACCTGAAGAATTCTTTCCTGGTGCTACATAATCTTCAATGTGCCCAAGCCTCCAAACATAAAGAAAACATGACTCATAATCATGGCTCACATTATTGCCTTTTTTTTTTTTTAAAAAAAAATCATGCTGCAGAACCTTATTTCAATTCATTCTCAGTATCACAACAATAGAATTTGCAGGAAGGGAAACCATGGTAACCAATTAAATGTGCTACAGCAGCTATCTGCTCAAAAGAACATGCAGTACCATCACATTCAATGCCTACCACTAGTACATCTCTACCCATTTCCTCTTTATCCTCATCCTAATAATTAAACAAGCTCTCCACCACAGAGGGCTGCATTGCACACCATGCCTATTGTTACTGCCATTTGCTATAGGTCTTCACACTAAGCAAGGCACTCCTCCTTTGCCAAATGTAAAAGCAGATCTGATAGCTCCAGAAGTGAATTAGGAATTTTCATTATTTTAAATCTGCCTGGAACATTGAATTAGCATTACAATGCATTTTATATCTTTCTATTCTAGCAGAGACTTGCTGATATGTATGGACACAGATATATACCTACGATCGTTTTCTCATGTTAGTAATTTTTTTTTTTAAACCTCAAGATGGCAAAACATTTTCAGTGGCATTCTCTGATTGATTAATTAATTAGTAATGATTGGTGAATGCATCCATGATTAAGTACAGGCATTAAATATAGTAGGGTGCTGATTTTCTGCTCTCAGTTGTGTTTATGCTTCACTCTCCTCTATATGGTATCTGAGCTGACACAATTTTACAGGCCTTCTTAGGCTCTAACATCAATTTTATTTGAAGGACAGCTCTGACTATTTAGTCAAACTTCTATACTTCAAACAAAATTTAAATTATCATTTTCTTTTTCTTTAAGAACATACTCCTATCTCTCCTACAAATTCTGAGAAAACTATTTTCTGAAAAAATCCACCATCTTTTGTTTCAAATTTATATTTAAAAGGTAGTCTGCCTTTAAAAAGTCATGATGCAAATTAATTGCACAATAATGGATGAAAGTAGGCAAAAATAGCTCATCATAAGACGATCAAAATGCAGCTTGTTATATAAGTGGAAAGCAGATTTTACAGTAACTCAACAGCAGCATTAAAAAATGAGAAGTTTTTTTTGGGCAAGAGTCACTTTCCCTACCTTACAAAGAAAAAAATATTAAAAATCTTCACTTTGAACTCAACAATTCCACAGTATTTCACTGAGAACAATTGACTGCTTTGCTTTAGCTTGCAAAAAGTGTTATTTTTCCTGTCCTATATTTGGGCATTTAAGTGGTGGTGCTAAGCTATGTCTGCAGCTATAGCAGCTCAGGAACAAGATCTTTAGATCTACTAAAGCTAGTTCCATAAAAGCACCACAGCCTAATGCTTCACAGTGGTCAAAAACTCATTTAGAAGGCTTTGGAGAACAAAGAACTAAAACATGTGGTGCAGTTCATCTTGGACAGGATGTGCAGTCCTGGCTGGTATGGACACTGAGCTTTTGGACATCAGCTACAAGAGCTGGAATCAAATGGAACACTGAAAGCTGTAACACTCTAAGTGTCCCATGATGATTTGAGGAATTGTCTGGCTTGGGTCCTCAGGACAAATCACAAAAAGCTTGTTCTTCTCCATTTCAGAAAGGATGGCTGGAAACATTCCATGACAGAGACATCATACCTTGCCACAGGAAGGGACATGATCCTGTTTCACTACACTGCTCTTCACGACTGGATGCACTGGGCTTTTCAGGGCTCCCAGGCACGCTGACACAAGCACAGGAAGAAGACATCTGCCAGAGCTGGACGTGCTGGGCCGTCTGTCTCACTGAATTGCCTGCCTCCCCAGCAGAGCCACCGGCAGCTACAAGCCAGGAAACAAACCTGTCTCAGTCTCAGCATCAGCTGCTCCTACCCACAGCTACCACAAGACTTTTATGTCTCGATGAACTGGGATTTCATGATGCAATCACACTTCATAGGCAGTTTCCAATTTGCCCTACCCAGAACTGACAGACTGTCAAAGACTGACACATCAGACAACAACAGTGAGAGAGATTGGGTAGATACACAGAAATACAGAGGGAACCAAGGATTTATACCAAGAGTTGATAGTACTTTAAAGAATCTAAATTTTACTCAACTTTTTTCCACTTTTTTTACCAAAATGTGCCTGAAAACCAATCAGAAAACAAGGATATTTCCCTTCATGTTTTGTCACTATGTTACTGCAGAATTAGAGCCCCTCCAGAGAATTGCTGGGTTAACTTCATAAAATTCTCGGAATCTGTTCTGTGTCTGTTTTTTTATGTAACAGCTGACCAAGTTTTCTTTCCTCCCACACCTTCTAAGGGGTAAAACAAAGGTAAAGAAGAAAAAGCAAAAATCATAAGTAAGTGATCTTTAAGTTAACATGACTGCTTCAGAGACAGAGTGGCACTAAAACCTAGTATGAAAAAACCAAATTTATTCATACAACCAGAAGAGAAAGGGTGAAATTAGAGACCCTGAACTCAATCAAAGCTTTCTGTTGAACTTGGAAAAGTTTTGCTCATACATACCATCCTACTGACAAGCTCTGGTTTTGGCCATAGAAATTACATTCTTAAATTCCTGCTGGGATTATCTAAACTGCAGATGGGGCTGTCTTTGCCATCTGGCAGTGTAGTGACCCAAACTCAAGTGATACTCTCAGAAAAGGATAGAACTACATAAACTCATCATGGCACCCACAGCAAACTTCTCACAGTCAGGATGCACAGAGAGACTGCAGAAAGGACCTAGTCTTTCAGAGAGGCTACAATGTCAGAAACACAGTCAGTGGGCATTGTGGCTAATGGTTATATTCTGTATTTATAATTCCAGGGAGAGCAAAAATAAAAACTGAGAAAAATCCTCTCTCCAGTCCATGGAAACACAGACTCCTGCTACACTGCTTAGCAGTGATAAAAAATAAATCCTGGTGGTAAAATTCCAATGTGTGGAAGACAGAGCACCACAGTTCACAGAGTTCCCCCTAAGATATCAGAGTTAACACCCTCATTCATACCCTTTGAAGGCCAACAGCAAGAGAACAGAGCATTGCCTGCAGTGGGAAGGAAAGCAGCCCCCTAGACTCACTGCTCATGATACACAAGTCATTTACCATTTAAACATAATGAAATGGCTGCAAGATGCTGCAGTTTCAGTTTCTCATGTGTTATCCCAAACACTTAATTTCATAGAAATAAATCAATGATAACAACTTTGCTATTATTTGAAACCTTTTCCCAAACTGATCACTAACAACTATCCATTCTTTTCTCTATTTGGTACAAAACTGATTTTATTGTTTTCAAAGGGGTTTTCCAGTGTGAGAGATACCATCAAACCTGGGAAAAAAAGCCATCTTTTGACTTGCTGGAGTGGAGGTGCATTTGAAAAACAACCTGCAGTAATACATCCTACAAGATGCTCAACAGCTTCATCTTATCTACAGGCCCTGAGTCTTCTGCACCATTGGAAGCAGGGAGTGGGAGCTGCCTTCAAGCCAGCTGTTACAAAACTGATTTCTTTGTAACTTTAAAAGAATATTGCAAGAGCAGAAGATGATGAAATGGAGTACTATTTTAATAAGAAATACCAAATTTACACTGTTAATGAAAGTCAATGTAAATGTCAATAATGTTTCTCTTTTATTTCTACAAAAATTCTCTGAAAACATATTCTTTTTTCCCCTGAAAAACTAATTCACCACAACCTATTATTTCATGACATTATTATTTTAATTATAATCTTATTTTACCCATATAAAACTTTCAGTAACTGCATTTTCTCCTTCAATATTTTTCTGTCCCACTTAGATTTACAACATTGCTAATAACCACCATCTCCCATCTCAGGTGTACAGCACAGGCCAAAATAACCTCCAATATCTTAAAAGTAATTAAGCTATTTAAACCTTAGAACTACTTTTTGTTTTTTTTATTTATAGCTGACCCACTTGCCAGAACTTTGCAGAATGAAGAAGGAGATCTGCAAGCACTGTTAGCTAACAGGTGTTCAGACAAAAAGGGCCTCCTGATTTGTTGCCATCCCGTGGAGAGGCCAGGGAGGACTGAGTGCTCTCCAGCAGCAGCTGCCTGGCCAGGACATGGCAGATTAGTCAGGGAACTCTTAAGGTGCCTTTTATTTCCTGATCACCTGCTCTCCCAACATCTGCATGGGGTCACATCTGGATCACACTGGGAGAAGGGTAAAATGAAGCCCCACCAGCCAAACCACAATTGCTGTTATCCTGATGGTGCAAACAATAAGGAATGTTAGCACTTCAAAAAGGGCAGGGAAGGTCAAAGATACCAAATCTGTAACTAGGGTAAAAAAGTATAATGATGAAAAAGAAATTAAAACAACTACAAAGAATTTTATGATCTGAGGTCAGCAATACAGTAAAACCATTTGAATGTTTTATAAATTTAAAAATGAAATTTTAATTACTGACCTTAATGCCAAAGTGTAGGTCCCAGGTTGCCTTTGGCTTTCACGAATGAGATAGCTTCCCTCTGCAACACTCAATAATTGGTCAGCTTCCTCCCTTGAGATCATCCCATGGAATCTAAGGAACAAAAATTTTTTTTTAAATACATGCCTCTTCTCTTTTAAATCACCTTTTGGTCTTCATTTAAAAAGCACCAATGATAGTAATTATAAAAGAAATAAACACAAAAATGATTGCTTTGGCAGAATCTACAGTTTGAATTAATTTCCCTTTTTGCCTGTATTTGAAGTTAGTTACTTCAAATGGTTTAGAAAGGCTTGTAGGAAAGAATATCTATGAAACAAGTATAATGTTTTTAAATCTGCATCTATCTATTTAATATGTAGAAATAAATCTGCTTTCTCCTGCTGGTTTCACATGTTTTGTGCTAGTGGCATGCAATCAGACATTTTCAAGCACTCGAGGATATTTTATGTGATCCCTGAGATTTTGTCAAGTTGCTGTAATCTCAATAATTGCTGATGTAATAACCCAGCAACACTACACATCTTTTACCAAAATAAACATAAGTAAGATCTTCTTTGTTTCTTCACACTAAATCTAACCATCTTTGCATTAGCAACCTGAAACAGAAGACACATAGAGACTGATAATATATTGCATTTGGGATCCAAATATCTTTTCTTCCTAAACAGAAACACATTTTGCAAAGCCAGCAGGAGAGGGGGATAGAAGAAGACAATCCCTTGAAAACACAGAAACGTATGTATGTTTTTCTCACTTAAAGTAGCACTCAGTGATATCCATATCCATCAGAAATTGCAGCTGTAATTTTAGGCAGACAAAAGTGATGGCACTGTAATAATGATCTGATGGTGAGACACACTGCTGTAAAACACACAGAAGAAACAAAGAGCTCAGACTAAACACTTGACACCTTTTCTGTAACTATTATTAACCAATATGTCAGGATAAACCACTTTCAGAGATGTTTGTTACTTACTCTCTTCCATAATATTTGGGTCTCTTCTCTACCTAGAAGAAACAACAGAAATTGTCATGTTTCATAACTAGAGAAGCTATACAGTAAGTGGACTGCTTACAATATAGTATTAAAACCAGAAAAGGGATATAATGTGAAAGTGCAGGCAAAAATAATCTAGAACAGAATTTCTCCTGTGATTAGAACATGGGGAAACCAAAGGGAAACCTCCAGGAAACATTGCACTTGGGAATGGCTTAAAATGGAGTGAGAAAGGATGAGCCACTTGGATCATGTCATCCTCAGGATTCTGCATATACCAACTGATGGCATTAAATATTGGTTTTACAAAGTGCCAGACAGGGGAAATGGGTTTTCATTTCATGCACATAAGTGCACCATATTGTTGAGTGCACTAATACAGTGAGATATCTATAAAACCTTACATTTACAGGTTACCTTCCATCACAGAGCTGGTGGTGCCCCTGCTGAAATAAAGCCACTACTATGCAGGCCCTCAGAGTGAGGGCAAATGGTTGAGTAAATCATTAAGGGCCTGAGTCTTGTGCTTCTTGACTTCACTAAACTGTGTCATCTGCAGTATCACCCAAAAGACTTCAAAAGCAGGTGTGCATGTGTTATGGACTGTAACTCCACCTTGTCTGTGCTCCAGAGACCTTATGTTGTACATGCACACAACATGCAGAGGTGCCTGATAATTATTTTAGATGAAGTAATGCATCTTCATTTGTCCTGGAAGTTTAGAGCCAACTGAGGAACAGCATATCCCATAGAAATCAGTTAATAATTTAAGCCACCAGGTTATTCTTTCTTGCTAAATTTAAAGGAGGAAACTCTTTGGGGAGTAAAAGTCAACTACAACTTGAACTACAGAAGTATAAAACAATGCAGCTATACTAAAACACAGTATTAGGGGTTTTTTCCATCTTTTCAACAAAAAGCCTATTAATATTAGTGCTTCTTTCCAGTGTTTTCAGTGGAGTATAAAGATTTCAGATATCCATAACAGCAAAAAACAACATACATCCTGATGTACAGTCTAATAACAATTCTTCAACATTCCCAGCAAATAAAAAGCTATTGTAATGATTCATCACTTTGGAAAAAAACATTCCACCACTGGAAAGATTTATCACGTTCTAAAATATTTCCTTTTCCCTTATAACAGCAAACAAGAGTTGCCTGGTGTGATAGCTGTTTTCAAAGGACCTGAAGAGACTGGATTATTTAAAAAAAGAAGAAAGGTCTTAGATAGTTTTTGTTAAATGTAGGCTATTTCTTCAATAAGAAGATAGCAACATCAACAGAGAAAAAATGAAAGCACTTTATTGTTGCTGTTATAGAATCTTGCAACAATTCTTAACTAAAACCCTTAAGCCAAGACACTAGTTTAGAGCAGTTGTTAAAAGAAGAATCCTGTCATGAATAAGATTTTGTTGTCTGTCTAGTGAGATTTTATCTTTATCGCAGTGAATTTATATAAATTTTCCAGTTCTGTCACATAAGCAAAAGCATTCCTTTTCAGAAATGGCTTAGTAACTTGACAGGGCATCTTCAGAGTACTTGCAAGTCCTAAGAACATTTATAATACACTCAGTGCAAACATCTGAAAATGTGAACGGGCAGATGACTGGAAGGAAGCATCTGAAAAAAAAGCCCACAGGACTTCCAGGCATTTGTAGCTAGGCTTGCAGTTCATTTTAGGGGATGATGAGTTAAAAAGGAAAATAACCACTTCTGTTAACACTGTCTCTACTGATCAGTTTTACCAACTGGCAATAACTTCAGTATCAATGTTGATGGGCAACACTTTTTGCTTGCATAAGACTCAGTGCAGCTGGAACCTCAATTCACTGAGTTTTATTGCCTGTTTATTTGTGTTTGGGTTTTTTTTAATCACTTATTGTATTTACGATAATATTAGGGGGTTTTGACATCTATACTGACACACATTAAGACTTTAAGAAAATTCCATCAGAACTCAGCAGGGGCCTTCTAATTCACTCAGAATGACTGGGTTACATACACAGAGCAGCTTGTGTGCACTGAGAAAACCACACAGACTCTGTAAGCCAAATTTACCATGTAAGGCAGTAAACACTGTTGTCAGGCTTTCTGTAAAGCTTCTGACAGGTGTTACACCAACTGCACCCTTGGCAACTTAGACACAGGGTTCTTATCCCTCACTGCACTGGAACCAGAAGCAACGTGCAGCTTTCTTGATCTTTTCTGTTTCCTTGGACTTCAAAGAGTTCCTGGCAGACTGTATTCTAGAAAATTAATTCTACAAATGACAATTGCAGGCACCCACATATCCTCCCTGTGCACCTGAGCACTGAAAGCCAAAGCAGTTCAGTTCAGAAGCTTCAATAGTCTAACTTTCACTGCTTGTCATCCATAAGCTAATGAGACAAAACCAAAACATCTGGACTGGAACTAAACCTATCCAAGAAAGAAAATACATTTTAAAATAAGATGATAGCAAGAAATTGGTCCTATTAGCTAAAGCTGATAGCTGAAAATACAGTGTAGTTATCCTCTGCAGAATTATTTTCTGATTTGGCAATATTTTTGGACCAAAGCATTGCTGAGTGTGAGTAAGAGCAGCCATAGCTGCTGCTTTTTCTTTGTATCCAGCAAAGATCAGCCAAACACTGCCTCTTGACTTCTCAGGATTTTTACTTTTGGGAAAAATTTCCTGTTGCTGTTTGGTTGGCAAGGTTTTAAAAATTGCTTCTAACTTGGAAAAAAAATGGGTGGGGGAAGCATGAGATATGTGTTTTCAATGTGTTTATTTGTATATCACTAATGCAGAGGCCACAGGAAAAAAATAAGGTCTCCATATGATACCTTCAAGAAACACAAAGATGAACAAGATATCCACCATTGCTTAATTTGTCATTTTTTCAAAGTGAGGGGTGAAGGCAATGAAACCAAATTTATCAACAGACAAATCAAACAGACATGGCAAGCACCTTATAGCAGGAAAAGAGCTTAGCTATAATGGAATTTGGAAAGTCATCCTGGTCAAATATCATGCAGATAAGGCCACCTTTACAAACAGCTCTAATAAGGATGTGCATTATATATGCCCATATTCTGTCTTGACCATTTTCACAATACTACACAGAGATGCTGTCTAACAGGTTTATTAACTATTAGCACTGAATTAGGATGAAGCCTCCTGAAAGGACAGAACAAGCCAGTGATTTTAATTTCTCCATACTATGTATTTTTAATATAATTATTTTAAATTGTTCATTGAATGCTTTTATATATCGGTCAAGGCTGCCCTAAATATGCCTATGCATGCACACATGTATATAATATGCAGAAAAAATAGTAATTTCATGGAGGAAATACAGTATTAATTGGACAAACAACATTATCATTTGCATGCAAGCCTCATGCAGAAGTCAAATAACCTTAGAATGTTATGGAATTATCAACTTTAACCTCATGGAGTATTAAAAGGCTCAGCTCTGCTGCACCTTCACAATAAAGAATCCCAAATGAATGCAATGCTCTTTTTACTTCAGCATCTCTCCACTGATCTGTGTGCTGCTCTGATATGAAACTGGTGCAGCAGAGCAGAAACTTGAATTCTTTGTATTTGAGAAGCATTTCCAGTTAAGTAGGTCACTCTGTTGAATACTCCTCTCAGTATCAGCACTTGTACCATGTGTGTCTTTGCACATGAAATGAAGGGTTGGGGTTTTTTACAGTGTGATTTCCAATTATTCTTTAACAAGTGCTTTTTCCCCCAGTCACTGCTCCTGCTTCTGTCAACAAGTGGATTACAATAAGGCAAGAAGAGCAATTTATTTGTTAATACCTCACCAAATTACATATTGTTCATTCCCACTGACCTCTTTGATGTTCTCAGGACCAAAATTCTCTTCCTAATATTTATGAATTTGTTTATACAGCTGAATAATTCAACCACTTAGGAAAAGATTCTGCTCCCCACTGACTCATGTGTGGCTGCTAATAGAAACCCAGCTGAGAAAGAACAGATCACAAAGCTCAACACAAGCAGGAGAGGCTGAGACCAGAGAGAAAGGTTAACAAGTTACTGCTTGCTGAATATATTTTCACTTCAAATCAGCTCAGCTGCATAAATTGTTCAACACTGAGAATGAAAAACTCCTTTCTGCATCATAAAGAATGAATGCAGAAGTAGGAAAATGCACACTGAAAATGTACTTCTTCAATTTTACCTGTATTAATTAAAAATAAGCTTCCAATAACTTTAAAAAAAAAAAAAGAAGTAATTTTTCAATGATAAAATAATGTGTATTTAACATGCTCTGTTCTGCAGCTAAATACCTGACTGATTCTTTCAGAGTTTTGTGTTATTTACTTCTATTCACACTGGTTTCTAAATCTACAGCTTTTATTTCTCAGTTTCTATGTTCATGGTGCAGACACAGGTTTACTCTGCAGAGGTCAAGAAACTCTTTTAAAACACTCAATGTCTCAGTTTTTTGTTCACTCTGACACAGGGATGGTTTTACACTTTAGTTTGTCATATGTCAAAATCTTGTTTTGGAATAAATTCATAGAAGTATGACATTACAGACACTAACCTGTTGCATTTCCTTCTGCACTGATGACAAGACTTGGCAACGTTTGGATTGTTTGTGATACTTTTGCAAATCCCCCACTGACTGTAACAGGCTAGAGGCCACCACTCACCCATAGCAAATTTTCCCTTGTAAACCAGTCCAACTTTTTAATTAGCTATCTCTATTAGAGCTAGTAACATTTTCCAATTAACAGAATTTAAATGCAGTGAAAATGAGGATGAGAAAGTTGTAGTAGTCAGTGTGATTTGTATTTGAAGAGATTTACACAGATGCTTTTATATTTGGCTGGCAAGTTTCTTGTTCTATTCTAAAAAAGAAGGCAATCTTTATCTGATCAACAGCTGAACAATTTCCATCACACCAGGGGGAGTAAAAATTTTTAATTTTCAGATACTGAATACACATTTATGTCTCTGCTTATTTGACTGGATTAGCTAATAGTATTCTAAGAAACATTATGAAAAAGAACTTAAAATGAAATTTGCTTGTGAGTTCTTACCCCCTAGGACAGAAGACCTCCAAGCCCTTCTCTGCAGCCAAACTACCCTGGGATGTTATGCTAACATACCTTCCTGAATATCCCAGACTCCTTCATCAGTTTACAATTTCTGCCTGACTACACAGTACATATATTTTGTGCAGTCAAATAATTACAAAATAATTACAATTGTCATGTTAAGCATTGTATGATTTCCTTAACTGTGCTGGTACTTTCAATTATGGGTTGGTTTGGGTTTTTTAAATTTCTTTGGGGTTTTTTTTTGGTTTTTTTTTTTAAATTTATTTTAAGAAATCAAAATATATACAGAAAAATGGAGGTTCTAATTCTGTGGGAATTAAAACAGTCACAAATGAGATCCTCATGAGAAAATGAGGAGAAAATGTATGTTTCCATATGTCTAAGAATCAAAAAGTAGTAAATGAGTCTCAGTAAATGAAGATACAGATCAAAATGCTTTAAATTCCATTTCTGAACAAATGGATTTCCAAGTACCAGTGCCCCAAGGCTACTCACTGCAATCACAGCACAGAGTGTCCCAAGGAACCACTCTTTGGGCTGGGCACAATCAAGTACAGACATGGAATTACTGGGCTGTATAGAACTGAACCCTGTGGTACCTACCTCACGAGTGCAGGTTATTCTTCTAGGATGGGGAGCTTCCTGTTGCAACTGATACACTGGGAGGAGGCAGAAGGAAAATTCTAATTAATAGAGAATCGTTCTGTCAGTTAGGAATTTAACATTAAACATTGCAGTTTAAATAAAGGGGACTTTCTGCAAAATTTAACACAAGGATACAAAAGATATAAAAATTTACTAACAAGTGGTCAGAAAAAAAGAATGTTGCAAGCCAAAATGGGATATTGATTTTCTTTACAATGAATTAATCAAGTAATATGGAATAACTAGGTGAGATCAGACAAGTTCCAGCAAACAGATCAGAAAAAGGACCATAATAAACTAAAGTTCCCTCTATGTCCAATCAGGCTGCTGTCAGACTTTGGTAAGCAGATGGAGCCCAATCCTACTAAGCTGGGCACACACCCAGTCCCCTGCAATTCATCAAGACTTTACAAGAATCATTCAGAACTGTGCACTGTCAAACTCTGCCTTTGCCACTGCTCAGTGAGGACCTTTCTGAAGAAAGAGAAAGTTGCCTTTGCCTTTGCAGATCTAAAGACAACAAGTTGAGTAGCAGAGTAAAATAGCTAAGGCCCAAATTATGACATACACTTACATTTATATCTTCCCTCCTCCTTTTTATCTATTTTTAAAATAAGCTTCATCAAGCCAGAACAGATCTTTACAACCAGATGTAAATTTAATGCTACTAGTGTGTGCAGACTTTATAGTATAATACCAAAGGAATGATTTTCAACTTCTATGCCAACTGAATCTGGTTTGGCAAGTCACCTTCAAAATGAGGCTGTCATCACTAAGTTAGTATTTCAATAGAACACTAGAAATGGCAAAATGGACATTTGGAATTGTAATATTTTAAAATTAAATTACGTTGCAATCATTAGTACGAATACCAAGGTCTACACTGTGCCATCACCTTCTTCAGAAACTAAGACCATACATTAATTTAACCAATACAATTTGACTTAATTACAATTCTCATTTGATTCCAAATCTTTTCCACTGGCAAATGCTGTACTTATGTGTCAACCTACATGGGAATGGAGGAAATGGCAAGATGCCCAATGACCATTGAATCGTAAGATAAACTGGAAAAAAACATTCCCTTTGATCCAAATAAAAAACCCTAATAGTTTTTCCTGTTGCTACTAAAATCAGTCATTTCCATGCTGGATAATAGAAAAATGATTTTTGCAAGTGATGAAGAACAGCACATTGGTATATAAAAGTGCAATTATCATTTTAGGCATAGCATGACCATTTATATTGCCAGCACATAGATTCCCTAGCTACTACTGTAAAAGCTGTATTTGATGGCACTGGATCTTGCCCATATCTAATTCTGAGAACTGCAGAGCCAAGTTCAAAGGAAAAAAAAACCAAAGTGAAAGAGCAAGTTAAGATTTTTCTGAATTTCACGAAAGAGGAGACCCACAATCACCATGCTGCACCGAAACTGGCTGAAAACTGAGAACTGTTTCCCACCTTACTTCAAGCCAGGCTGAAAAGATTTTCTGAAAGGAAATTCCTTTTCACCAATGGCAATATCTTTCTCCTCTTCCAGTAAGAAGCACAGCAGGTTGACTAGCTAAGTTACAAAACAGGATATTCCTACCCCTGCTCCTCTAACCGATGGGTGCAATTCAAACTGTTCAACACCAGCTCTTCCTCGCTGTAATTATTGCCAGGGAAGGCAAACAAGACATTCCTCTGCATCTGTCATGAGACAGAAATGTGATCAAACCTCAGGATCCATGGCTTACTTCTGAGCACCCTGAGCAGGCAAACCCCTGGCAGGAGAGCGGGTGCACACAAGCCATCCATGCAAACCACGCTGGAGACTGGGTGCAGACACAGGTGCACGTGCCCAGGCTTTCAGCTTCTGTCAAGCTGGCAATGAGCACCTGGTATTAGAGAGGTTCAACCTCCTTCTTCTAGATTATGGTGTGGAATAAGCTGGAGCAGTGTTCCCTGAGTTGACAGAAGGTACAGAGCTGAAAAAAATAATCGAATCTGCCCTCTTACACTTGCTTTCTTTCTAACCATGGTTCTCACCTACCCTTTAATTCTACATCTCTGATTAAAAAGTTTCCCACAGCAGGATGGAAACCTTTTAAAGTAACTACATTTTCTCAAGTGCTAAATCTCCTCAACCTTTAGGGAGCAAACTTTTTCACAATGTGAACTGTTGCTTGAGCAAATCCCTTTAACCAAGATGAACATATACAAAGTAATGCAAATGTAAGTGTGACATCCCTAAACTGCTAAGTGTGTTATACACACAAACATTCTGTTTTCAAAATCTGCTTGTCACAGAAGAATCTTCTTTCTTGCTGTGGTTCCTCGAGTCTCAAAATGTCTCACATCTTGGCTTTTGTGTCTACAAAGAACTAGAAATTATAGCTGAGCCACTGTGGGAAGCTACAATGCTCTTTTACTGTTTTCTCATGCTCTCTTCCATGTCCCTAAACCTCCATTTGCACCGTCAAATAAGAGGTCACTCCTTTACATGGAATTCTTTTGCATTTAAAATGGCTGTTTGCCTTTTTGTGGGTTCGGTTTGGCTTTGTGTTTTTTTTTGAAACAAAACAAGCACGTTGTGAAGTCCCCATGAGAGTGGCAACTCTGATCTCAGGGCAAGGCACCTGGACTGCTGCCCTGCACACCTGCAAGGCCAGCTGCCCCTGGGCACAGGCACACACACACCAAGAACTGCAGAGCACAGGCAGGCTGGCAGCATCCAGGTCCTTCTACTCAGGGCTTCCAAAAACCTGCTTGTGATTTGTCACACCAGGCCAAACAAATGCTCATGTTTTACTACATCAGCAAATTCCTGAAGAACACAATTTATTTTGAGTTTTCTTAACCAGCTCAAGCTCAGCTCTAGTGATGCAAAGCACTAGATCACAGGAGCCCTAGAAGTTTGCAAGGATGCCAAATTTAAGGCACAAATGGAGTTTATGTAAGCCCTGGTCTAGGCAGACAAACCACTATAAGCAAGACCAAGCAGGAGTGGGACAGTGCATGTTAATAAGGGGCAGAGAATCTACTCCTCTAAATAATCTATGTTCACTTGTCCTTGGGGTAGTGAACCTCCCTCCTTGTACCTGTCTCTAAACAGAAGTGAACCCCTTTGATGCTTCTTAAAGTCACATTCTGATGAAAAGAGAAATGAATCTTTTAAAACATCTTCAGCTCTAACTTGGGAAAAAGCCCCAGAATGCTGAGATACTTACAGTAAGATTTCCAAACAGGTGGTCTGTATTCATCAGTATCTGAAAAGAAACAAAAAAATCTTAATGCTGCATAGGAAACATTTCAACACAGAAAAAACTGCAGAAGCACTTGCAGAATTATTAAGATAATATTGCACCTAGTTTCTAAACCTACTTTTTACTATTATAGAACACCCTGTTATAATTCCCTCCTTTTTACATAAACTGAAAATGTGAAAAGGTATTTTCTTTATCCAGCTACAAAAAATACTATAGAAACAAATCTGGAAAATGGCAAAGATGCAGATCAGAAGCCAGCATACTGTGAGGAGGAAGAATGTATATTATTTTACTATGCATGTAAGTTCCATTTTCAACTACACCAGAAAGATTTTTTTAATGTCAATTTATATTCCAATAAATGAGTTTCCATGCAACTTATTCCTGCCATTATCTTTTTCCTCTTCTGGATGGCAATTAACAACTCTTAAAATAAAATCAGAGTATGCAAGGACAACAAAATACTTTGGAGAAATGCAGAGAGTTTTTTTTCATACTGAGTACAAGCTCTTTTTGGAAGTAGTGACTATATATTAAAAGTAACAATGTATTTCTACTCCTAGATTTTAATTCTCAAATAATTTTTTTTTTTTTTAAATAAGATCCCAATGTCTTCTAGGTTCTGTCACCCCTATGACTTGTTTTACAACTGATCCAACATTTTGAGCTCAGGGCTATGCTGCAAACTTTGACTCTGATCCACTGCTCTGACCAGCTTCAGTTCTGATGCCACAAGCCACCGAGGCTTTCAGCAAGATGCTGTGCTTATCTGCCTGCAGCTGGTGAGAATTATTCCACCCTCCCCACCAGAGGGTCCCAGGCTGAGCCACCCCCACAGCCAGCCTTGCTGTCTGAAGCCACTGCTGACTGCAGCTGCATGCCTGAGCTCTCTCTGCAATTGTCTGCTCACTGGAACTACCTGCTGCACCCAACACACAGGAATTTCTAGTTTTTATTACAAGGTTACATAAAGATCAAGCAATCTGGGAACCTGCTGCTTGAATTTTGGCCTGAGTGGCATCTCCAGAGTCCTTAAGGCCTGCAAAACTGAGCCTGAAGCTGAGATTTTGCTTGGCCTTCCCTTTGAGTAAGCAATCTGTCTTCTTCAGCTACTTGCTGCAGTCCATCTCTCACAAAGTCAAATACCTCTAAACCAGCACGTAGTGGAAGGAGACATTTTCCAGTTTAACTGGCACAGGCTTTGCCAGACCCTCCCAGAGCACTCCCTGCCCTGAGTGCACTGTAATTTTGCTCCATTTTTACCATATTTTAGCTCTGTGCATGAAGAGGGTGCAGACCTTGCAGACCACCTTGGTGGCAGTGGGTTTTATAAATACAATTCATTATGACTTTATTATTAAGGCAGCACTCAGTTAAACTGCCATCCCCCTGACTATGATGGGGTTTGATCTTTGGAAGGTCCTGCAGATGCTCTACCACATCCTGCAGAGCAGCAAGAACACCTTGAATCTGCAGAGAGACCTCAGGCAGCTCGTGCTTCACTGAGGCAGTAAAAGCAAATCAGCAGCAACAGATGCAGCCAGGGTTATTCATTCCTGCTTTGATACCTTTAATTAAGGCAGTGCAAGTCGATTCATTCCAGAAGCATTGTAACATGATCCCTCAGCAATGCAATGTCACGTGGAAAAGGAGCAAAATTTTAAAGTAAAAATAATGGCTTTAGTCCCAGAAGACAACTCTTACCCCACCACCTGAATTTACTTTTTATATACTCTGGGTTTTGGCAATATATGCACTAGTTGAATGCACAAATAAATAATTTAAGGACAACACACACTGTATTTTTAAAATATGAGCTGATTGTTACAAAAATAAAAACATCTTGGCAGTCTAACCTGTACTTGCTCACACTCAAGCCATGCAATTGTTACAGCTGAGGGCATCGTGGTTATAAAACTAAAAAGTGACAATATTTGTGCCAAACAAAAAACCTCAAACCTTGTTAAAGTCAGGCAAGAACAGGAGTTACTTTCATACAAGAAATAACTAACATTCAGAAATGGGAAGGAATGATTTATGTTATGCAGCTGTGCAGAAGGATTTTGTTAGGAAAAAAATCTGTTGGTGAGCTTTATTGCCTTTACAGTGTGAGAATACCCTCCAGCCATCCCACACGAGGTAATGAAAAAACAAAAGGTGATTTCTATTGTGATTTTTTTTTAAAGTGTAGTAGCAAACACAAGCACAGTGAAGCAGAGGGTTTCTAGTGTTTGTTTCTGAGCAAGAATGTTTCTATTACTAAAACTATCCTACTACACAAAGATGAAATAGAATAAGCACAAACACCAGCTCTGTCTATTAGTTACCTTTTTGTAAAGGTTAACTGATGTGGTCCCATTCCATACATCAAAAGTATTTAGAAATTCATTATTAGGAAAAGGGTTTGATTTTCAGATAGTACAGGCTTCCACATAGAGCATCTCCAATTAGGCATCTGAAAAGCACTTACAGGCATGATAAAAAACCCACAGAAAATGTGGAACCCAAAATACATTTTCTCACTAATGCTGCAGCACTTTCTAATTAATGCAATAAAGTACACTGTCAGTTCTCAGATTTTTTTCACAGTAACTCAGCTCTGCTAAATGTTTCCAGGATAAAATAATTTTCTACAAGCTGTGCATCAGGTTCTATCTTAACTGTATTTTCTGCCCTAAGTGAGATGCAATTCAACTTAAAGCTACTCTTCTCCAAAGGCCTACAGCATTAGGGAAAACATAAATACATAAGCTGATGCTATCAGCTCTGTCCAGATGGGACCCTACCAGCACTGGTCAGATTGCCACCAGTGTGAAGGCATTCTAATCAGTAAGGACATTTTAGATCAGGGACACTGTCCATGTACATAAATTGCAATTTCAAACTAAGACCAGTTTCAGGCTGACAGATACTTTCCCTTAGAATTAACTGGGCTACAAACATGATGCAGATGATATGTACTTAAAAACCACACAGGTTTCCCATAAGCCAAATTTACCATGTAAGACAGCAAACACTTTTCTTCAGCTGCTCCTGACAAGTGGTGTTACACCAACTTTACTCCGAGCAACTCAGACACAGTCTTTGTTCTTACTTTGGCAGTTTGCACAAGCATTATTTAATGCCATCAGTCAATATATGTAGAATCCTCAGGATGATCCAAGTGGCTCATCCTTTCTCACTTTGTTTCATTTGGAAGTGCAAAGTTTCCTGAAGATCTACCTTTGGTTTCCTTATATTCTAATCACAAGAGAAATTCTGGATACTCAGCACTTGCTTGCCATCACCCTCTTCCCTCACAACACACTCCTCTCTTTTCCAGGACTTTGCTTTCCCCAGCCTTAGCAATCTCCACCTCCATGCAAGACCTCTCCCCTCATCCTTGAGCAGTGCTTTGGTTTGCTTCCTCCATCCCACTCTACCTGCTCAGCATCTCATCCTCAAACCACCTTGTCTCATCTCTACTCCAAGGTCCCTTGCAATTTGCTTAAATGCAGAGAAAACGGAGACAGCAAGCCCAGAACAGCACAACAGGCAGCTCCTGGTGTAACAGTCAGAAATGTCACAGTGGGCAGGAGCCACTCTGAGTCCAGAGTGCCCTCCATTGAGCACATCAATTCACCATAAAAAACAAACAAACAAACAAACAAACAAAAAAAAAAAAAAAAAAAAAGGTTGACTATGCATCTTGAGCACGAACCACCTGCAACTAAGAATTGACAAGCACAGACTGACCATCAGAAGTACTCACTTCCACAGAAATGGGCTTCTGCCAACAGACAACCATACAGCCATTTAGAAGTTCATATACAGACAGAAACACTGGGAGAACATCTCAGATTTTCCATAAACACCAATGTGACTAATTGTGACATTACAATGCAGCATTTCCCTGTGCTGTTTTGCTTCTTTCTTACCCGCTCCTATTTTATCCACTACACAAATTTGGACAACTGCAGGACTTTCAGAGTGCACATTTTAACTGCAGATACAAAAACTGTTACTGTTGCCTCAAACTGTTTTGAGTGCTTGTCTTTGTCTATTCCTTTCAAAGAAAGAATAAAAATGTTTACCTCTGCTTGCAATGGCTGTTTCTCAGCCAGTTCAAGGGTAGAGGAGCAGCAGCAGCTTAACTCTGCAGGGTAACCCCATAAAGCAATGGAGGACTTACAGAGAGATCTACTCTAGAGAATTCAGTTTTACTTTGCTGTTACTGGACGTCAGTACCTGCACCTTGGTCATCTCTAACAGCAGAGATTAATGTTGTCTGGGAGGAAACAATCATCTATCTGCTGAGACAGCAGCTCTGACCCCAACCTTTGGTTTTATGTGATAATATCTCTATTGAACACAGCTGAGGCCTCAGGTGGGGAACTTTGTGGAAGAAGCCAGTTCCCAGCCATGTGGACCAAATACAAACATGATCAGGGAAGAAAAAAAAAAAAAAAGTATGATTTCATGTTCTGAACTGGTCTAGGACCAAAGAATGGAGAAAGTCACAAATATGAAAAATATAAACATTCTTCTGTAAGCTCCAGCTAGGCACTAACCAGAAGGCATGACTTGTAAGAGGCCAGTCTTGCTTTGTTTGGCAGCAGCATGCATCAAAAATTAACTCCTGGAGAGATTCATGACCTGCCCAGTGGATGTGGCCATTTGCTGACCCATACAACAGACTCCTTTTTGTGCCTGAAAGAAACTTCTAGAAAACTTGTCTCCAGCCCCCAGATCTTCCTTATTAGCACCTTCTCCATGCTCAATGGATGCACATAAAAAAAATCCCTTGACTTAGAGAAACAAAGCCATAATTTATTTGCTGGTGAGATTCTCAAGCCACAAAAACCAGTGCAATTTAACAGAAAATGTCATTTCATCTCTGTTTTTCAAAGTACAAGTGCCAAGAGCATTTCAGAAACTAAGCTCAAGCCATCACAAAATGTTTTCAGCAGCAGCCAAGCAGGCCCTAGCAGTGAGGGCTTTTACACACTCCAACCAAAATAAAACTCAAACAACACTGAGTTAATTGAAGGCTGAATACAGCCACTGCCCTAGGCAGCAGCACTAAAACAGATGGGCTACAGCTCCATGGTTTCAGGGTAAATATGAGAAGCTGATCTTTGGCTGCAGCAGCACTGGAAGGGTTTTGCAGAAGTCCCTGTGCAGCTGGCAGCAGGGGGGAAAGATGACTCCAGGCAGCTTCTGGAGAGGGGCAGCAAGGTAGAGGGTGCAGAAAACACCATCCCTGTCTAGAGCGTGTGTAGGGAAGAAATAAGGGACACCAACCATCCTTCATTGCCCCTAGACCAGACCTTGGGATGCCCTTTTCTTTGCACCCCTCTGCTAGCAGGAGCAGTAAGTTGGGTGACAGCCTGTCATGGGTGGAGGGCAGGAGCAGGACCTGGATGCAAAGAGCAAGTGTCACATGCCCGGCTGCTGCCCATCATCACTGCAGCAGGTCCTGTGGAAACCACCCTGCCCCAGCCTGGCTGCAGGGTGCCACACACAGCTGCCAAAGGCTGCAGAGAACTGCACTTCAGTCAGGGTCAATAAACAAGGCAGAAAGCTGTGGCCAGGCTTTCTTACCTGGCAAGAAATGTTTTCTTAGAAACAAATACTTTTTCAGCATTTAAGTCCTTCACATGAATAGAAAAGGGGAAATGATCCTCTGGCTCCATCTTGTCCTGCCTTCATCCTTCCAAAGCAAAGGGGCAACAAACTATTTCTGACCAAAATATCTTGCACAGGCTTACAGCACATTTTTAAAGATATGACATGCAACTTTTGGAATATTCCCTTTCTCTTAAACAAAACCCCTTATACTGTTATTTCACAAAAACTTGGGGTTTAGAAGTCACTGAATAAATAATGTTAACCCAAATGTAATGTTGCTCCATTAGTGACTTAAAACAAAGGCATTAATGACAGGAACCTGATGGCACATATGGCCTGGGGCCATGTGGAAAACACTTAGGGTTTCACAACCTGGGCACCAGAGAATTTCCTTTGTTTATGGGAACATCCCCACAGGGCTGAGAACACCCCAGGCAATAAGCACCACATTTCTGTATGTCACTCAGCAACGATGACTGATACTTCCAGAATGTTATTGAGTCTTTGATGCTTCTTTAATGTTATCTTTGGCACACAATCTCCTTTGAATTAAGGAAAAGAAAAATGCTTTGAAAACTTTTAGATGTATCAAAGCTCTTCCTAAGACACCAATGCTGTAAGGAGCTTCAGTGCAAAAGTCTCCAAATAAACCACCATCTATTTGCTCCACCTTCTCCAGGTAGGGACAAGCCATCAGACAGGCATGCAGTTCCACATGCTGGCAGGTGCTGGAGCTCAGCAGGCACCTCAGTGGTGTGCAGACAGCTAACCCTCCCAGCAGAGCAGCCCCTGCTCTGAGCCCATCGTGCTGCTGACACGACACAACCCACCCCGAGGGAGCTGGAGTGGGGCAGCTGCTAAATGCCAACTAAATCCCAGTCTGACCGCAGACACAAACTGCCTCTGGGTCCAAAAAGGAGCTTTTGCCAGGGGATGGCAATTTGCAGGCAGAGGTCCCAGGCAGCCAAGAGCCCCCAGGTGCTCCCAGGCCAGCCCTGGGAGAGCTGGCCCACGAGAAGGGCACTGCACCACTGAAGCCATCCACCCACAGGGATGTGCCCAAGCTTGGGGGTAGAGGTGACAGCCACCAGTGAAAACTCTTCTTACATTAAGTTTTACTTCTTTACCTTACCCTTTGGCACAGGTAGCTACACTTTTCAACGCCCATAAATTCAAATGCACATGGTCAGCTTTAGACATTTAAAATTAAATTATGTTTGAGTTATCAAAGCAAGAAAACAGTTCAGTGTATTTTCTTCTCTTTTTCAGAGCATTCCCATCTGGGAGCAGAACAAGAGTAAAATACAATGTAAGGGAAAGATGCAAATCACTGAAAACAGGCACCAATAATGAAAGCATCCCTTCAGTTGCAAGATGGCACTACATCACACATCCTGTGGCCCAGGAATTTTTAATATTGAAAACTTATTTTTATTTGCTCCTTC
The DNA here is from genome assembly GCF_027477595.1 of Haemorhous mexicanus. Classification (NCBI taxonomy): domain Eukaryota; kingdom Metazoa; phylum Chordata; class Aves; order Passeriformes; family Fringillidae; genus Haemorhous; species Haemorhous mexicanus. The sequence goes on from NC_082348.1 coordinate 21,327,937, forward strand.
ATCCTCTTGTGCTTTTGCTTTTACTACTCCAAAAAAAGTACAATTACATTTCTTATTATTACTGGAGAAAACATGATTAAGAGAAAGTCAGTGTGACCAATGCCCCAGAAAGCTACAAGGGCTGATGGCATGTCTCAGATGTGACCAAGGGGGACATGAGAAAGCACACTCAGCAAAAGTGAAGGGGCCTAAAGAAGGGCATGCTCTGATAATTACATCAGTCTTGAGAGGGAAAGAGAAAATGGATCACACTGCCATCCTGTTTCTACACTGTCTGATCTGGCAGCAATAAATTCTGTGGGAATGCTTCTAATGGGGTTCAATGAGAGACCCACTGAAAACAGCCAGAGTTCAATGACTTTCATAGCAGGTCCATTATTATTGCCTCTTTATGAATGATGGGAAATTTTAGGATGTGATATTTTGCTTATCACAAGCACTGCTGCAGTGAAATGAACTCATCCTCTAAGTGATTAGACCAGGTTGCAAATCATTCATTTCTAGATTTTTCATTTAACCAAAGCAAAGGAAGCAATTATTCATTTTTCCTCCTCTTTGCCAAATAAAATACTGGCATATGACTGCATAAATAATGAGAAATAAAAAAAAGTTTATATCTTTTACAGCAAAAAAATTAATCTTAAATTTTAAAATGAAACTTTCACATATGCAATGGTAACAAGCAAAACACAGCTGTTTTTGTCTTTCTCTTGACAGTAGTTTAATGGAGGGGTGGGGAAATATGCCATGAAAGCACAGGTAGCTTACTCTTTAAGTTCCAAAACATCTAGTATTATTTCTCAGTGCTGCTGCAAGTATAAAAATTTGGCTCTCAGAGAGGTAAAAAGATGACAAGTGCCACCTTGTGGGCATTTAATAAAAACAAAATTTAATGTTTCTTTCTGTATCTCAGTCTCCAGACAACAGGCTGCTGCTGATTTTCAGTATTCCTGGGAACGTCCCCTTTGCTCTCTAAGAAAAGACAGACACAGTGGGAATTGCTCCCTGACATGGCTCTGCAGGTCAGCTGCAGGTAAAAGAACAGAGTCAGGCCAAAGGCTGTCCTGTAACCCTCTCATTTACATCACCACATGTATCCTGAAATGTCTCATTTACACAGTAAACAACTTCCAACTGAAGATGTTGTCAAAATCAAATATGCCTCTCTAATGTATCTATTTAAAAGAAAAACAGCCTTTTTTTTTTCTTTTTTTATTCCATTGTGACAGAACTGACTATGTCTGACTGCAGCCCTGAAGAGATGGATCAATGAGTTTGGCAGTTTCCCATCCTCCCTGTGGGTTATTTGAAAGGTCTACTGCAGTCTAATTTTGCAAGGTCAAAATTTTCAGAAATAGGCCTTTATTGGATGAATTGCCTCTTTTAGATTTAACGGGAAATTTTTCCAAGTACCTTTTAGGTTCAGTAAAGCATTCTTGTTCACTGTAAATTCAGAGAAATGTCAGGTTTCACAAGCTTGAACACTGCAATCAGACTTCTTTGTTTTGAAACCCAGACTGGTTTCCTCTGTAGACACTGTTTTGGTCATGGCCAGTCAAGCTCACATGGAAGGCTGGAGAAATATCTGTTGAGGCTATTGCTCTTATACTCTCTCATTCCAACCATAGCAAGGGATAATACAGGAGAAAACATTTACCCTTTGACATTTCATCCCCTATTTTTCCTTCTGCAAATCCTTCTTTGTCTCCTATTTTAAAAGTCTGCCTGCACAAAGACAAAGCTCATTTCCCATCGCTTGCTTCACTTCCTCCAAACATTAATAACACTAAGAAGGGCACAGCAGTTTTACCATAACTTCAAACCAGTGACAACTGTTATAGCCATGGTCTCAAGGCATTCAGCATTCACAGAAATACTTTTTTTGTCTTCATTTCTCTAACACATCTAACAGGCAATATTGATTGGAGTTTTATTACACAAATATTCTGAACAGTTACCCTACTAGTGAAAAAAACCAACATGATATGGTGTAAAAGTGTCTTCTAGCTGTAAATTAATCTTCTCCCCTGAATACACTGTCTGTCCAGTCAAAGTTGAGCAGAAAAGACCCTAAAAAAAGGACAAGCACTTTTGAAATGCAACCCTTCCATCCACTGCATAATCCCCTAGTTTGCTGAATGGGGAGATGTGCTTTATCGCTGGTTGCTTTGATTTGTTTTTCCACACACAACACCAACATAATGAACATAAGTTCACTTTCCTACTCTAAAATACCCTTTCAAGTAGAGTATTGTGGCATTACCAAAAGCTAAACCTCAATCAAAGAGCATAAGACTGACTCTGCCCCCCATCCCTTGGTAAAAACTCGCTGAGAACTTGTCCATCTTTGCACTTCAGACCAAGACAGCTGCTGTGCATTCATTAACCTCCTGGGGTAAAAAAAAAAAAAAAAAAGCTAAACCAAACCACCCATTAGCAGCCCAGGCAAAAATCAGAGCCTTCCAGAGAAAATGAAAAGCAGATCTGCCTTCTGACTGCTGTTATAGCGGACTGAGCATCAAGAGAGACTCACGTGTTCCAAAGCACATCGCTCCAACTGTGTCAGATGGTCAAACCAATGTAGCTCCTCCTTCCTCAAACCTGACCCATTTAAACTCTTAGACCATCAAGTTATAAAAAACCTATTATGATTCCTATTCCAAACAGATTTTTCATTTTCTAAAGCAGCTGTCAATAACACACACCATTGCTCAGGCAAAAATATGGTTTGTATTTATGTCCTTACTTTCAGAACAGATGCAACTACCAAGTAAAGTAACCTGGCCCAAGATCGTGATTGCTCTTTACAGTGTCATGAAGGAAAGTCCTAAAAAAACTATTGGCAGGGTCTGAGACAGGAAATGGAAACAATGTGGTAGGATGCCTTTTTTTTAATTGGAATTTAAGATTTTATTCCAAAAGGCACTCTCTGATTGCTGTGAGCTTCTCCCCAGTCTGAGACGTACCACTCCTTACCTCGTCTGCTTCTTATATAAAACATTCAAGAGGCCTCCAAAGAAATGAATTAGGATGCTCCAGGTAGAAAAGCTGAAAACTTCACATTTCCTTTTGGCAATGCCATGGCTCACTATTACAACTGCAGCCAATGAACGATGGTGAAAGCTTTTCACCCAATAGCCCCTCCCTGTTTATAGCATTACATCCATCTTTTTCATAATGATTTTCCTCCTTGGCAGGCTCATCTGCTGCACTAGGCAGGAACCAGACCAAGGAGAGAGAGCAGGGCCAGGCCATGGAGAAGCTGTGCTCTGGGTGCACTCCTGCACCACCCAGCACACTGTGTGACTGCAGCAACAGCCAGATGGTCTCAGAGGTGCTTTAGCAGCTCTGCAAGCACTGGGAGCTCTTCTGCATGGGCTTCCCCTTTGTCCTCAGCTCCTTCTGAGTTTGGGGGGAGAAAAGCACATCAGGGGAGCTGGGAACAGGCTGCTGGAAGGAGAGCTGGAAGGAGAGCTGAACAGAGGTTTGGTAGTCCCCTGAAGGAATGGGAGAAATAGCTGGAAAGCTTGATATAATTGATGCTCAGAGATAACCTCCAAGTCCTTCTTCAGTTATCTCCATGTTTCTTTCCCCCTACAGAAGATGAACTCAGATGGTTTTCTTGTCTCTGTTTTGAAATTGCTTTCTTTCTCCTTTTTCTCCACTACTTAGAAGAAAGACAAATTTGTCCATCAGTAATGGAAACTTGGGTTATTAGCTCTCATGTTATCATGGCACTAGGTTAAACAGGTTTCCAACAATTATTAGCTGCATTTCTAGGATATCAAAGCATCCTTACTGGAACTAAGATCCCATGGAACTGTCCACCAGCAGACTTAGTCCTACATAATAAGACATCTAAACAGAAAATAGGAACAGGAGCTGGTGAGAGAAGCAGAGGCCCTTACAGATGAGTTAATCAAAGAAAGATCAGTATCTCTATTCCCAAGCCTTGCTAACCCCCAGCCAGAATTGTCTCTCTGGATAACAGCTTTTTTTTGTGTCTTCAGCCTCACTTTGACTTTATAAAAAGAACCCTCTCATGGCAATTGACAGCACAGGAAAACACATACAGACAGACAGAAGGATAGTGATAGGATGTGACAGATCAAAAATCAATTTTAGAATTTAAAAATGGTCCTGGCCTGACACAACTTGGTGAAAACTGCTGTGAGGCAGAACGTTGTAAGCAATTGTCAGAGGCTGTGAGACACAGGATGTCTGTAGAGAAAGAAGGGCAAATGCTAAGACAGCTCTGAGACATGGCAAGCCCTGCCTGTGTTTTCCACAGCTGCTCCTGCACAGCAGTGGGAGAAGGAAAATGTCAGTTTTTTACATTTAAAAATCACTATTAACAGCAGCATCAACACCACCCCACCAAAAAAAACCAATAAAAAAGATCTTTCTGCTTCTCATAGACCTTCTGCTAAGTGAGAAAAAAAGCCAACAAGCTGAGTTAGCCAGAGTGAGCTCTCCCTCTGACAGAGCAGTCTGCAACTCCCTCACCTCAGAGGCTGCTTGGGCTCCTGTCCCAGGAGTGCTGCATGCTCTGTCCCAGCCTGGGGCTCAGCTTTGGGACACTGGGACACAGGGACTACAGTTCAGCTCCTGCTAATTCTGAGCCTGCAGAAGAGCAAGTCCAGACTAAACTATCACCTTTGGTCTAGGGCAGCTGGAGGTGGATTGGGGGTATCTTCTTACATAGTCCAGTTTCAATAAAATCTCAGGAGCACAAGATGTTCCATCGAGTTCCTGCTGTGCTTGCTGCTCTGCCACTGAGGAGGGGCACCCAAGGGTGCAGGGAGGGGACTGTGGCCACAGCTTGCTTTGACATGATGTGGCATTGGGAAATAATACACAGGTCAGCCAGGAGCTCCCTGAGCACCACAATAAAGCAACAGCAGAGCTACAGGCCATGAGCTCACCACTGGAAATGGATGCTGTGACAAGCTTCCTCCCCTTCTGCTTCTATTAAACCACTGAAGATTTTTCTCAACATTTGTTAAGTCCCATTTATAAATATACTGCTTTAAAAAAAAAAAAAAAACCAAAAAGGAAATCAGGAGAATTAATTGCTTTGTCAAAATTATGTTTCCTTAATTGGAAGGATAAACCCACACGTGCATGTTCTGCCTGTAGGAGAGAGGTGAGGAAGAAGTACATCCTGTTTGGGGGTTTTTTGTAGGCTGCTTTTTTAAATGAAAAAATGATCCCAGAACACACTGAAACATTGTGTCCAGATTCACATGGAAACCATAAAGCACAGCTGAAAACCACTGGAAGACTGGCCCTACCAAATAATTATCAGCAACTTTTATAGTCTGCAGTCTGCTCTGGACTGCATATGTATCAGACAGTAATTCAGCACTGAGGAGACTGGCTTGTACCCTGACAATGGAATGGTCAGGTACTGCACTAAGGCACTGAGTCTGTTTTTCAGATCTGTCCTCCTCCTTTTTTCACAGTCCCCTACTGACACCACACAATAAATAATTTAGTCTCTGCAGCAGAACCCTAAAACTTTCCTACATGAAATACTGTGAGGGTGCTGAGGCACTGGAACAGCCTGCCCAGAGAAGTTGTGGCTGCCCCATCTCTCACAGTGTTCAAGGCCAGGCTGGACAGGGCTCTGCTCCAGTGGAAGGTGTTCCTGCCCATGGCAAGGGCTCCAGAATGACCTTTAAGGTCCCTTCCAGCCAAAACCCCTCTGTGATTCTATGATGCTCTATTGTACTTGCTATGTAATTTAAATGGCTGTAGCTGTGGTAGCACACCACAATGCAGGGGCAACAAAACCATTCTAGTATTTAGGAAGCAGAGTTGTACCTTTATGTTTGGAGTGAACTTTCACACAAGGAGGTTGCCTTGGGACATTCAGCTTCTGATCAAGATCAGAAAACATTTATTTTTATTTCAGCTTCTTAAATGGCAAGACTGCTCTTGCAACAAAGGAAGCAGGAAGGAGTTGGAGATGGAGACTGTAGCAGAGAGGAAACCACCACCTCCCACCAGCACCAGGAGTACCCAGAGCAAACCATGTGATGTTTTCATCAGAGCCAGATCCTGCCACCTGCACCAAAGCTGGATGTGACAGTGGCTTCCTCACAGAACTGACAGACACCAAAAGGACATCTGCTCACTGTGAGCAGGAAAGTCCAGCCTGCAACCTCTTCAGAGGGCCACAACCAGAGAATGCAGTTTTCCTCATGCATTCTCCCAGTTTTAACCAAAAGCAAACCAGCCCCAACATGACCAGTCTTCCATGATGCTTATCACAGAACAGCTAATAAGGTCATGAAAATAAATTCAGGGAGGAATGTATCAAAATATAGCATGGAAATGAGACTCACAGATGAATAAATAGAATTTGATGAGCACAATTTCCAATAACTTTCAAATCACTTTGTATATATCATTTTCATTTTATCTGCCTTTTTCATTCAGAGTGCTGTAAATGTCAAATGCCAACCAATTCTCACACATTCACAGGGGCTGCTGCACACACAGCGACACCACTGGCCTCCAGCTGGGTGGGACCAACCTCCCCCTGACTAGAAGAGGACAATGACCAATCCCTCACTCCACAGCCAGCAAAACCCTCAGAGCAGCATGGAGAAGTGCAGAAACTCTTCCCAGCACCTTCCTGGCCATGGAGGCCCAGACCCCATGCAATCACCACGTCCTGTTAAATGCTTTAGAAGACCAAATATTTCAGAGACCTTAAATGGTACTTTTCCTTGTTTCAACACAGACTCAAAAAAGCAACACCTAGAGGGTTTTTAACTTTCTGCCATCACACAATCCATGGCACTGAAAGAATAACCGAGCCAGGCGATGATTTTATGAGGGAGAAGGAAACATCGCATCTTCTGCTAACAACTACAAAAGAGCCCTTGGGCCAGGTCTCGGGGCTGTTTTGTTTCCCTGTGAGGACATCTGTGTGCAGAACTGTACAATCTCTGTCCACAGGGTGGAGCAGCTCAGTAGCCTGAGCTGTGCATGCTACACCCCACGTTCAGAAAAAACTGAATTGTCCAACAATGCTCATTCAGCTTAGACTGCACAGAGCAGTTAGCCATGTCTGCACCCCTGGGGGATCCTGATTAACCTGCCTTTATTCAACAAAAATGGCACAGCCTTCCAAAAGGCTTGTGCTTTGAGTTTACTATTAGAGCAGCATTTAAATTATGAATATAGTACTGCCACTGTGAGTACACACAATCTTTTCTGGACACTGAGATGTGCTTTCTGCCAATGGAAAACTTATTGTGCACCTGAAAAAAACAGGTAAGACCTCTTGAAGAGAACTAGTGACAGAATAAAGTCCCAAAACCTGACAAAGCAAAAAGCATCAACTGAGTCCAAAACACACAGAAGAAACCCCACATTTACACCTGAAACATCAGCCCTTGGCCACTGTGAAGTGTACATCAGGAAACCTTCCTGGATCCTCACATTCAGAGTGTCTTTCACTGGAACACCATCAGCTGAGATTCTGTGTTACACAGACTGTCTCCATTCCTAGTGGATCTGCTGGTGTCAAGGAGAAAAGGGATGCAATTGTTCAATTATGTGCCTGAGCTGATAATAGCACAAGAGAATCTCCTTGGAGAAAATTTAAAAATCTCACCTTAATTCATTACTTGAGCACACAACTGGACATGTCCTTTCCAGTTTCAGCAACAATCCTCAAACTTCTGATTTCTTTAGATTCTTATTCTAATACAACTGAAAAGAAACACAATTTTGTACTGGCCACTGTGTGAAGCACACTTCTAAGCACCAACCTGAGAAGCCATGACTCATATTTTTTCATCCTTGTCTATACTGTTAGTGTCACTTCTCTGGTATTTTGATCAATTTATACTACTTTACTAGTTAATAGATCCTATAAAGGTTTTTCTTTTGACTGCACTGATAGCAAAACCTTTTCAAGCCTGCTCTCCCTATTTGTTTCATTAGGGTCTATAAATCATGAAAGGTTAGCACAGCACCTAGGAGAAAATATGACTCTCAGCACCTGGACACTTCTCCTCCCAGACACATGAATGGGAGTTGGAAGGTCTAGTTTCTCTCTAAAATGGTTTCAATTTTTAACAAATCACCTTCATTTTTAAATGTTAAAAAACCCCCAAACCTAAACATTGTACTAATACCCCTAAATAGTTTCATCTAATTAGACTATTTGTAATTCCCATTGTGACTAGATGTTGAATTGCTTAAATGTCCTCTAAAATTAGCTTGGTATCAGTCAGTATTGAATGAAGCCCAAGCATTTTAAGCAAAGCCTAACCACTTCAAGAGTATCTGTTGCAACCAGCTTAAAAACATGACTGAATTCACTGCTTTTCTGCTGAAAAAGACCTAGCACAGGCAGTGCCACATGGGATATGTATTCACCTTGTTGCTCACCTTATGCTCTTTGAAGAGTTTTCAAAGTTTTTTACTTTCTTTTTGGCCTAGAAGCATCCATGATAGATACCATTCTTATCATTCTACATTTATGTTCCCTGTAGTGACACAAACCCCTACTATAAATGTCCCAATTCCATGAACAAGCTTCCTTACCTACTTCAGTTAAGGAACATATTCAGAGACCACTTTCCTGGTACAACTGGACTCTTTAGTTAATGGGCTCTGTCAATAAACTTTATAATCACAGGTAGCCACAAGTCTTAAGCATAGCTCAGGGCCAAATACATTGAAAATATAGAGAAGAACTTGAATTGTAGGTGATCTGTTTATTTACTGCTCTTAGAGGGCTCTGCACACAAGACAAGAAATGAGCAGATTAATTTTTGTGTATTTCCTACCCTACAGAGAATCTGCAGCATTACCTGTTGTGAGCCATTTTTTAGAGGAGCACTTACTTTCTCTGTACCTGTGCCAACCAAGCACTCTAAAAATTAATGCCCTTTTTCAAGCAAGGAAAACATTTATTTAGAGGAAAATTTCTCTCATTAAGACTGACACATTAGAAAATACGTGCTTGAACCAACATAAGTATATCCTACCTTTTGAAGCAGCCATGAGCCAGTAAGCACAGTTTGCATGGAGAACAGCAACCACAGATGCATAGAACTTGAAACAGTAATTTGTTAATTGTTATTTCAAGTATGGAAGAACTTATTTCAAAAGGTTCACTTCATACCAATAGTAGAAAATAGTCATAGAAAATTAATTCTGTGTAGGACAACATCAGAGCTCACAGCCATGGAAGCAATTCTGCTAAGTGAGCAAATTACTCTTTCAGAAATGCATGGACACCTGAAACAGAGGTATCACTGGCTTCTGAGTCCCTGCCCTTTCTGCCTGTAGCAGTGTATAGCTTATTTCCTTTATTCTGATATTTTTCTTAAAGATTTCCCTAAAAACTACTCTTGTTCATCATCTCCTTAAAAAACCATATCTGTCATGCTGACTACAGCTCTGTCTCTAATCCCATTCAGCTGTAGCCACTCATCAGAGTGCAAGCACTTGGAAGATAAAAAGAGAATTGGTTTGTTTCTCATTTCTTAAGCACCAATACTCAGGGATGAGTTTTTATCCATTGGTAGGCTCCGAGCAAGAAGGCAAGAGTAGGGATAACTAATGGCAAATATGTCCATGAAGATCTCTCCTGGCTGTTTTGAAATGTCTTCCTTTGCTCACACCAGAGAGCTGATGAGCAAATAAATGAACAGGAAGGGAATTCATAAATGACAAGGACAACTTACAAGCACTAAATATAACAAAACTGTTTTTCTTTCAAAGTACAATGTTGACTTTCTTTAAACACTTTTCAGGATATTCAAAGACACAAGCAAACAGTGGGATAACTTAATACTTCCCCTCCTTTTCTCTCTAGGCTGTTTGTTATCTCTCCAATAGCTGAGTCATCCAAGTGGAATGACAGCGTGCACCTCAGCCCTGCCACTGTGCAATCTCACATCTCAGGGTATTAACAGATGGCTTTAGGAAGTCTAGCCATAGGAACGTGACTGATTGCTCCTCCTGTCACTAGGAAGCTGCTACCCTGCAGGGACTCAGCACAGAGGAGTGGTGGGCAACCCTGAGCCACCTCTGCTAAACCAGGCAAGTGGTTTCAGCCCAGCTTCCCAAAGGCTGGGCATGCAGCCACCAGACTGTGCTGAGATGGCAGGGAATGGCTTACACACCATTCCAGCTGCTGCATCAGGCAGCAAGAAATAGAGAGAAAAAGGAGGCTACACCTGTAATCACCACAACCTTCTGTAAGGCAGCAGGACTGTGCTGTAGGAGGAAAAACAGCAATAGAACTGGACATCTGCTCAAGTTCCAGACATTTACACACATGCATGTGAAAATGCACACTTTGCATGGAATAAGATAATTTAAAATCCCCACCAACTCTTAATAAGCAATTCACATGGATATCAAACCTATAGCATCTATTACTTGCAACAAATAAAAGGATCAGACAGCATTTTTTTTCTGCTTCTCAGAGAAATCAACTATTTTCCAGTGCTTTGCCCATGCAGTCCTTGTGCAGGACCAGCTTTCCACTGTTAGATCAAACTTGCATTCCAAGTGCTTGGGCTCTGGAACACAAACTGAATGTACTGGTGACACCCTGCCTGGGCTGGAACCATGAAAAGGCATGGCACATGACCACCTATGGTCACAACAGGCTATTTCTGCCTTTGTAACTTTGTCACACAGTCATTGAATATCCTGAGTATTGCTGCTACCATATCCTGAGTATTGCTGCCATCAGAATCTTGCCAATAGGCTGTAACTGAAAAGGGGTAATAAGGAAACCCTCAGGCTTTATGTGGTTTTCTGCAGAAAAATGCTGTTGATACATTATTAATACTAGAAATTCTTTTCACAACCAACTTTCCCAAGAGTCTCAAGCAGCCACCCAAAGGTGTGAACTGCAGACACTGCTCCTGTGGCAATGTGGGGCTGCTCTGGGACAATGGCAAAGGGCAGCCTCCAACAGGACCTGACTTTCCACCTCCTGATAAGCATGTCCCTGCTAATCCAGGATCTGCAACAACGTCAGCCTGGCCTCCAGACCTGTCCCCTCCTAGCAGAGTCTTTGCACTATGCTCCAAAAGAGCCATAAAACACTCCCTAGAGCATATAAAGACATTTCCCAACCCTCTCCTCTCCCTTGCTGTGCACATACAAGTACACACTGATTGAAAGGGACCCAGGAAACTTGGGGAATTTTCTCCCCCACCAAAGTTGACATGGCAATTCATGTCAAATTTTACATGCTTTTGGAGCACAACTTAGTGGAAGCAGCCTGAAAATGGTAAAATTTGATTCAGAGTGATATATCATTATGGGCTAGGGAAAATAAAAATGCAATATTCAGCCTAGAGTTTACATGAGCAAGCAGAACCAAAGAACCCACTCCCCTGAGACCTGCTTGCTCAGGACAATTTTACTGGTATAAGATAGATGTGAATTTAAAATGGTACAGTTACAGCTGCTAAAGCCTTAAAACAGATCAATTAATTCAGCCATTTAATTTGCCTTTCCTCAGATTTGCTGCTATTGCTTTGGTAGGGGGTTACATTAAAATAAACAAACCCCCCTCTTTTGTGGGTTATATTTTTAATGATTTACTATGGGTCAGCTCCAGTGCAGTAAGTGAAAATGTAACTATCCAGCAGCAGCCAACACTTACAATAAAGGCTGAACACTGTTCCTGAAGCTCAAAGCAAGCAGGCTGAAGTCTGTCTTTGTTACGTGCTGAGACAAAGTGTGGCAAGCTAGCCCAGCTCAGAGGAGTCACAGCAACACAGTAAGCTGAGCTAGCTCAACCATAAATTAATCACAACCACATCTGCAAAGATACTGCACTCACATCCACTTCTGCATTGACACAACTCACACTCTTGCATTCATAGTTTAAGACATACTGTAAAGCTTTTACATTTGTGAAAGGCATCATATTCATTTGTTGATGCATATGAGCCATATTTGTTGCACTGTTTTATTGTCACTTTTTGTTTTCTTAAAAGGGTGCAATCCTAAGGCTTTGCCCTCAGCAAGATAATGTTTAAAAATGAGACAGACACAGCAGAGCACCCTATTCTATCTTCTCGAGGCTCATTATCTTTTATATGTATCAATGACATTTACTGTTACAACAGATGTGATAACACACAAAACCACCAAGTTACTTTGTAATGCAAATTTGTAGAATATGTCATACAGTCGATCAAACACATACAAATTGGAAAAGAACCACATAAGTTAAAAAAAAAAAGGTACCTGATATAGGAACGCCACTTTCTTTAAAAGTTAAAATTAAAATATTCTTCATTTTTGTAGACAAAATTATAATGACACTCAGCATGAAGAATGCGTGTATTTCAGCCTAAAAATTTTTTTTCTGTTAGGGAAAATGACAATATTTACCTTCAGTGCCAATGTAACAAACTACATATTTTCAAACAATCAAATTCAAAGTGATACAAAGTAACATAAGCAGGTTTGTTTGGTTTTTGGTTTTTTTTTTCAAAACAGCCAATCTGCCATTTGATCTCTGTGTTTACTTTCATTTCTAAGTTAAAGAGCTTGATCCTCACCCTATGCCTGACAACCTGCAGGGCCCCCCTACCTGCAGCTCCTGCAGCCCCGTGAAGTCAGCGACAGACCAGGAGTATAACAACAGAGACAGTTTACTCTGACCTGTGAACCCTTGGCATCCTGAAAAACTCGAGCAGGAAATATAAATATGGGAGACAGCACTGTAGCTAAATCCAACACAGCATAGATTTTATTTGCAGGGAGCTATCTTACAACATGTGCTAAACTTCTTCTTAGATGGGGTTCAATATGCAGAATAATACAGCAGGCATCAATTTTTAAGAAAACCCAAAAAACTGGTTTTAGTCTCTTAAGAAACTGTACCATTCCAAGAATCAGGAAATCAAGGAAAGCGAGCCATTTAGTTACATATGAAATAAACCCCGCAGTCTAAACACAATGAACAGACTTGACATCCTCTGTTCACTAGAAATCACTTGTGGTGCACGAGCTTCTTTCAAGAAAGGGTATCCCGATTATCCTGTTAACTCCGCACTGACCTTAGTTGTACTAATTTCTGTTTTCCTTCGCATTGCTGCATTTACCTCATGTTGCCAGACACAATTTGAAGCCTTTTTGTTTGTTTGCCCGCCGTAAAATTGCGCACGTTAAGCATAAGCAAGCCTAATTTAATAACGTTACTTGGCAGAACCCACATGTTCAACAGTTTAAACTAGAGTTTTCTCGAGCCGGCTCCCACCTCGCCGTCCCAGGCTGTGGAGCACGGCCAGAGCAGCACTCCCGGAGCCTCCTTCCCCGGGCTGACCCGGGCGGCAGGAAGGCACCGGCTCGCCGCGGGCAGCTGCGCCCCGTGTCCCCGACGCTGCCGGGGGTCCCCCGCGCCGGCCCGTGGCTCCGGCACAGCCCCCCGGCTGCCGGGGCTCCCCGAGGCACCCTAACTTTCCTCTGCCGGTGCCAGGGGCTGCCCCGCCGGGGCGTTATTCCGCAGCCCCGGGCCCGGCCCTGCGGGCGGCGCCCACGCCCAGGCGCTGCCGCGCCGCAGACAATGGGGGCGGCAGCCCCGCGCCCGCCGGGCCGAGGCGGCGGCGCTTTACTCACCGAACAAGGTCAGAGCCATCGCGGCGGCGGCGGGGCGGGCCCGGGGCGCGGCGGGGGCTGGCCGGGCGGCGCGGCGCTGGCATTGGCGCGGCGGCAGCTCTCGCATCAGCGGCGGGGCGCGCCTGCAACACAAGTTGGGCGCGGGGCTGTCAGCGCGCCCCGCGGCACCGGCGGCCGCTGCCACTTGCTGCCGCGGGGCGGGGCGGGGCGGGCGCAGCCCGCAGGGAAGGGGAGGGCAGGGGGTGGGCAGGGCAGGGCCGGGATGGGATATCGGGGGACGGGGGCCGGGGACGCGCGGCACCGGGGGCAGCCCGCGCCCGCCCGCCCCCCGCCCGCTGCTCACGCTGCGTCCCGCCGCCTCGGGGAGCCATCTTGCGCCGCGCACGGCCCGCCTCCGCCCGCCGCGGCCGCCGGGACGGTTCCCATGGCAACGCGGCCGCCGCGCCGCCGGGCACAAAGGGAAGCGCGTCCCGCCCGGGACGGCCCGCGCGGGGCCCGGGCCCATCCCCGCACACCGCTCCGGCTCGGCCCTCGGGCACCGCTGGGGCCATCCCGGGCACCGCTGCTCCCCTGAGGAGATGCCCCGTGGAAAGCGCCGCTCCCCCGGCCGCTCCCTCCTCGGGCAGGCTGCGCCTGCCTGGTCCGGCAGAAGAGCCCACGGTACTGTGAAAAACGTGACTCCTTAAAGCGAGGTGAAAATTGCCACTTATCTGCCAGCAATCACGAAGAGAGCAAACACATAAATTTCCCCTCCAAATATTTCGCGCGAGAAATTTCGGCCAGCTCAGCTGTCATCGTTTTCCGCTGTCCAGGACTGTAAATTTCAGCTCTAAGAGAGCACAGTTGAAAAGGCAACAGCGTTCCTGGCGCACCTCGCTTGTGCAGGCGGCTTTTTCCGCCTGAAAGCAGAGCCCAGCGCGGGGGCTGGCAGCCCGGCAGCGGCAGGCTGGCCAGCCCGTGTCCCCCGACCAGCACCGCCCCACCGCAGCCATCCCTCCCTTCTCCTCACAGGTGCGCGCTCACAATTCAAACCCCGCCGCAGCACAATCCACGCAAGTGTAACCCGCTACAGCTGTGCGCATCCCCGCCTTCGGCAGAGGCTCCGCAGAGCTCGCCCAGGACAAGCGGGCTTTGCAGATGTTTTCTTGGACTTCATGGAGCGGGTCCCGCCTGCTCCTGGGACACCGTGGCGGCGGGCGTGCAGTGGGAAGCCTGGCTGCAAGAGAAGGCTCTTGGCAGAGAAGAGCCCGAAGGAAGAAAAGCATGTGCATTGGCTGCAATTAGTGGTTTCAGTTCCGTGAGTGCAGCTCAGTGAATGAAACACCTTTCCTTCCACGAGGCAGATAAAGCATTAAGGCCTGCCTGAAAAACAGGGGGTTTATGCAGTTAGCTGCATTCAGGTGTCCATGTTCAAAATTCTGCCCAATCTTTGTTGTAGAGAACCAAAGGAAAACATCGTGGGGAGTTTTCAATATATCCAAATATCCTTTAAGAGAAAAATATGACATCTGTTATATCTGTCATATATTTCAAAACATAGGTTTTTATATTTATATACTTCACTTAGTGTGCAAAGTTAAAAAAATAAATGTGAGAGTGATTGTTTCCTTCTTCTTATTCCTTCCCAAATAAATTCTAGCATGATGGACCTGATTTTACAAAATATTTTAATTTTGCATGTAGAAAGTGCAAATGTTTACTGAGCAAATGGGCTACCAAGAAATAATATTTCAATTGCAGGGATAAAAGAAGGTTAAACATAGATGAAAACTGGTTTGAAAAAAAAGCAATGCAAAAAATCTTTGCAATTCTGCCTACATGATTTGACCTTTGTGTGCATAGAGTGTTTTCCTTGGCTTTTTGGAAATAAGTTGGATTTTCAGATCTTTTCTCCCTTATGTTTCCTGGAATTAAATCCCAAGCTTTCATTCCAACTTCCTTCAATTAAATGGCCAGCTTTTACTCTTCCACTACTCCCAAATGTTTTTTTGCTAAGTATTCAACTGCATGTTTACATTAAAAAATGCTTTCCTGTTCAGAGTGTAAAACTAGTTTTCATGATAGGCAGTATGAATACTACAGTTAAGAAAGATCAGCCTGAGTGCTTTGATTAGTAATTTCAATTATCTGATAATGTCTTTGTTATTAGTGCAGTTATTGCTAAAACCTGGGGAAGTGTGTTGTCATTTCACAGTTAGTTACTGTCCTTTACTGTGCCTGGAACCGCAGCTGATCAGAGTTTTGAGAGCTCAGTCGTTATTTCTGATTAGATTCTTTGCTTGGCTTAGGAGGATGTTTTGGCCCTGGCTCCAGCAGCCTTCAGCAGCAGCTTTTGAAAGGGCTTCACCACCAGGCTCATGGCCAGCGCCCCCACAGGTGCTGGCCCGGGCACTTCTGTACCTTTGGCACCTCCGGTTTTACAAGGGCCCAGCCTCAGCACAGCGGGAACAAATCAAAGGGGCAAAGCAGAAAAAAACATTATCCTGAAATTCACCAGGCAAAGGTCCTGCCTCCACATCCTGCTTTTGAATGGGCCTGAAATCCTCACGGAGATATCTCTTTAATAACAACATTATCTTAAAATTACCTAATGCCTTATCAAGCCAGCACATCTTATGCACAAGCGATAACAATGATTTAACTACAACTCTGGGAATTTCATTAGACAAGAGCTGGAGCTCCCCCAGCAGCAGCCCCCGTGGCCGTGCACGGGGAGCACGGGACGAGACGCGGATGCTCGGGGGCAGCCGGCGCCGAGCGGCTCTTCCTTCCCGGAGAGCCCAGCTCATAGGTTTGTGCTCTCGTAGGGGAGAGAGCAAAAGAGAACCTCGGTGTGCACGACCTTGGTTTAAATGGCAGCAAGGATGAGCTTGGTGTTTTGTTCCCCTGGATCTTTAGCCCTTGAAAAGCCCTCCCTTGCAAGACGGGCTTGTCAGCATTCCGTTGTGTAGCGAAGGTGCCATCGTATTTGCCACCTGGAAGGAATATTTGTGGGTGTATTACAAAGTGTGCCTCAAGGATAAAGGCTCCAGAAGAGAAATAAATGTGTAAGATGCTATTTTCTGGCCTTCTCATTGTCCCTCAGAGGTTTCTTGCCTCATCTTTCAAACTTCAGTGTTCTTTAGAAACTGTAGTCAGTTGCTAGAGCTTCGTTATTCATGTAAAATATCATCACTGGGGTTGGGGATTGGTTTTTAATGTTTAGGGGTTTTTTTCTTTATTTTGGCTCTTCTCCTTTTGCTGTCTTGCTCTGGGTGCTGAGCACCATGAGTCCAGTGGCCTATTTTCCAGTGACTTTTCTGTGATCCATCACCTTGTCTGAGAGTCTGGTACAAAATTGCTTCTAATTACTTGACATTTATTCTTCAAACCTTAACTAATGCACTAATCATATAGTGATAAATGAGATTTTAAAATTAATCACTGACATTTTTAAAGATTTATACACAACTGTAAAAACAGGTTCCCAGCTAGTAAATATAATGTTGTGTGAAGGAAAAAAACCCCAAACCACCATAAATTAAAGCTGTCCTGTATTAATTGGAAGCAGTAAAAGTGAAGACATGGTGAGATGTTACCTGATGAACAGGGGTAGCATCTTATCACAGTTAGTGTCTTCCTGCTACAGATCCCCTTGACAGGGGGAAAACAGCATGTGTAGAAGCCTTGTTATGTGCAGAATTTAATTTAGCTTTTAATGTGTAATTGCTGGAAGTTTGTGGGGCAGGCAGAGAAGTGGCCAAGGGCTGTCTTACCAAGCAGGTTTGGAGTTCACAGTATTTGCAATGGAACATTTACTCCTTGGAAAACAGCAATTCAGATTTCTACCTCTTGTTCAGTAAGATAAATTCAATTACTTTAGCTAATTTAAAACTCATCCATAAAAAGTTTAAAGGCTGACCAGCCAGCTTGCTAGTTATAATTAATATTTATACAGATGACAGCTATTTGAATATTACATCAAGCCTATTACCAAACCCAGAACAGCCATTGCACATTGCCAGCATTTTGGATAATCTTTCTCCCTTTGATGAGAGAACTGCCATTTGAGCCTGTCTTTTGGATGCTGCTGTTGTTCATTATTAATGGCAAAATCATTTAAGACTGATATTACCAAACACTGTACAGGCAGAGAGGGAAAGAGAATCCTGCATCTACTGCAGCAGCTATGAACAACCTTTGAGATCAGACATAATCAGTGTTTTCCTGGGATCTATGCTAGTCTGTAGATTTTTGAGGTAATTTTTTTCCTTTTATCCACAGTGTACAGACCAGCAAAATAAGTTATAAGGAGGAACTTGCATCTTGAATTTTCTGATCATTGCTGAAAAAAGGGAGATTTGTATAACATGCACCACAGCTCCTGTTTTAAATCACAGAATCACAACTACCCCATCAGACACTCACATTTGGCATTCTATCTTGATCCACGTGACTTGCTCTATGTCCCCACAATAACTTAGAGCAGCTTGGTACACAGTGCATGGTGTACACCAGAGAAATGAAAAATGGGCTTAACACATCTGCTTTTGGTTCTCAGGGTCATGAAAAAATGTTTGACAGAAAAAGGTGACATTGACAACCTTTAAATTTGGATTTTTTTTTCTGGTTACAGAAGAAGTGAATGCCATAAGATCTAAAGGGAAGAGCATACTAGCACAGTCTTAATTTTAAAACTAAACTAATGCTGTTTACTTGAAATCTAAAGAATGTGTTGTGTTTAGAATGTGATGCTAGGAGAAATTATGCCATTTTTGAATGTCAGTGCATCAAAGGAAAAAAGCTCCCTCTTGCCTGTGTTTCCTGAACAAAGTCCTTAATGAAAGAATTCTTAAGGACTTTTACATCATGACTGCACTTAATTGGATTTCCTAGATGTGCACAAGTGTGTGAAAATTACATCATAAACAGCTACTGTGCATAACATATAGTTGATGCTACTTGTGTAGCAGGTACAAAATCACATGATCTTAAACTTTGATGCCAACATGCACAGCATTTCTCTTGAAGCGGGTTCCAGGTGATGTTTAGAGCTAACAGTATCAAAACTATAATTGAAAAAGGGTTATTTGGTTTTGTTCCCCATTTGCAGCTGCTCTGGATGCACTTTAACACCAGACTTTTAATGAGCTTTCTAAATGCTCATGTGCACACTTACTGGCATGTCCCATAAGCATCAACTTCTAATGTGAAATAAGTTACAAAATTATTAATATACTAGGAAATCTCAAATTGCCTGCACTTGTGCTCAGATATAAGGACTACATACTTTGCATTACATTTTCTAAGAATCCTGTGTAAGAAACACAATATGGTTTTGATTTCTTGTTTTATTAAGTGAAATGAACAGGCTAATTAAAGAAATTCCAGGAAGTTTCTGCTGTCTGTCTCCTAGGGACAAGCCTCGAGTGTCAAAGGAGATAATACTGATGGCTATAAAACATCCAAGTGTGTTTATACTGGCTATAAAATGCAGATTATTCCTTCTATTTAACTTGCACAATTTTTTTGTTTTTATACCATGCTTAGAAATTCATATTAAGCATCAGTTGAAGTAGTGCTTCTGTATATTTGGAAAAAAAACCCATGGTAATTGCAAGTTAAAAAACAGAAGGCAAGCCAAGGGCAAAACAATCTTAGGAATAAACTGTTAAGACTATAATTTCATCCATAAAGACTAAAAACTAAGAGCAAACTAGCCATCAAAAAACATAAAACCCTTCAAGATACTTCTAGTCCCATCTTTCCAAATGTCTTTAACCCTGAGTGAGGGATGATCTCCTACTTGAAGCCATAAGCTGTGCCACAGAACTGGCAGTGGCTCTGCATGCAATCAGTTGAGCCTTCTAGAACTACTAGACCCACTTCTAGATCTCCTGGATGGATTTGAGGAATTTTTAAAGAAATTGAATCTTCTCATAACAATTCAGCAATTCTGAAGTGCTGTATAGAACCAGCACACTCTTGGGGCAGTTACTTGATTTTCTAGTATCAGTGCCTCAAATTTCTACATTCCTAGAGAAGCCAATGCCTGTGTTACTGAAGCCAGTCCAAAATAATGTTTTTAATGAGGGTATTAGCTATCCCGGGCAACTTGCTTCTCAGACAATGTTGCACTTTCTAGAATATTTATTGTTCTTTGAGATCATGTCCACCATTCAGACCACATGAAATATTTAGAGGTTTTTTTAAGGCTCAGTAGTCCACTTCACATGAACAAGGATGTGTGGGCCCTGGTAAGGCAAACTGTATCAGATTTGAAATGGACTTTTATGTAATAGTTTAGAAAAACAAATAAGAAATTTAGTCTAGAAAAACTGAGAATTTTCTGATGTACAGACAGATGCAATCATGTTATCAAGGGACTTTGTAGAATGAAATTTAATGACTTGAAGAGCTTCTAAGTCCAAGCCTCAAAATGTTGAGATAGTAGAAGCACAGGAGAGCTAATCAGAAGTTTAAAAAAATCTCTGATACATGTGTTTACTTCCACCAGGGAGACTTTTGAAGGAGAATATAAAACCTTCCAAACAGAGCAGGCAAGCACATGCACTACTGGTACCTTCCTGCCTTACTGCACAGCTAACCCTGTGAGCAGCCAGGTAACAGCAGTAGGGCACAAAAGACAAGAGAGAATAATGTTGGAAATATCTTTCAAGAACATCATTAGCTCTTCAGCATCACAGAGAGATGACATTAACCAAAGCAACTTCAAAGAGCTAAAGGAGATTAAAGTTTTTCCTCTTAATGATCCTAAAGTGTTATTGAAGGGATCAATAGCTCTTCCTGTTAAACAAGCTGTTCAAATCAAGTATTCCTGAAGAGGAGATAAACCATTCCTGGAAGTAATAGTGGGATTTAATTAGGATTTGAGGTTTTTCACTATTCATTAATTTTATCTGCAAGTATCACAATAGTTTTAGTGAACTGTAACTTTACAACAGTAAGATTCCTTATGAAAGGAGAGAATTACCTGATGCCTTCTGAGCCCTTAATTGTGCCAAAATTCTTTATTTACTATGTCACTCACACAGAGAGAAATCTCTCTTTCCTGTACCTGATGTCACTGTTTTTTAGTGGGGGAGGAGGAAAGAATGAAGACAGAAAAAAACCCCACATTATTTCCCCTTTCTTTAATAATAAAATAATTACATCCCATGGTGGTGCACGTTTTGCTTAGTGTAAACCAAGACACGTGGAAAGCCCCTTAGAAAATCAAAACTAAATTAGACTATTACTAAGGCTTGGCAACTTTTCAGCTGGGCAAGCAGAAGTTTTATTTTCAACAAAATCAGAGATAACTGATCTTGCAACCTGACTTGCACATCAGCACACCAAGCTCAGATCTGGAATTCAACCTGATGTGTTCAATTGTGAAATCATGCAATCCTTAATCAAGGACATATAGAGGAAACTAATTCCTGGTTGAGTCCTTCCCACACTCAGTTTCTAGTGGTTTTTGACACAGAGATATGATACCAATGCTTTCAGTGCAAACACAATGACTTGAGAATTCAGAGTTTATCTGCACCAATGAGTCACTGATAAGGGAAGCACTTTCCAAAGAGGTTTGGGGTTTTTTTTTTCCTTATTTCTTAAAGGCCAATAAGTCAAGAAAATACATTTTGGAAAGCCACAACCAAGCAAAATTCTTTGGCAAACCCTCTGCAATGTAACAGGAGCAGAGGGACCCAGGCCCTCACCATTTCTGTGGGCTTTGCAGCAATGTTTCAGCTGCCACTTTGCTGCTTGTTGTCAGACAACAGCTCCTTGGGCCCCCATGGGAAAACTGCTCTCCTTTCTGCTCCCACATGGATGCATTTCCATGACAAACACATCTTGAACTCTTCAAGAGTAACAAGGGCCAAATAAATCCAATTAGTTTATTGTCTGAGTGGTCAAATCAAAAGCAATAATCCAGATTATAATGTTATATAGTATTAAAATAATTTCCTCCTTGCAGCATATGACCATTAGCCATATAAAGACAAAAGCCCCCACTAAAACACTGGAAGCGAAATTGCCTGCATTCTGCCCAGTTCTTTGAAGGAATGAAAAACATTGTGTAGGCACTATATTTTATTTCACTTGTTTTTGTATGGAGATACAGCTTCAAAAACAGATGCAAAGTTCAGGTGGATCATTACTGAACAGTTGTTTTCCCTATTCTTTCTCCTTTGTTTCAAGGTTTGATTGCAGGGCTACTTGCTCTTAAGATTTCTTTACTGTGTGCACAACAGAATGTGTTCCTTCTGACTGTGGAGAACCATAACCTCCTTAAAGCATCCTGCTGCTCTGAAACCTTGAGAGTGAAGGGCAGATGCAGCTGCAACAGCTGCAAGACTGCAGTTGTTTCTCAGAGAAAGCCACTATTCTAGCTTTAAGAAATTGTCCCAGATCTAGGGATTTCCTTGTCTATTTTTAGCAAGCACAAACAAGACAGATTTGTTGGTGCTTTTCAGACTGCATTTGCCAATCTCCCCAAACTCTTCTTGTTCTGCCTACTTAAATGTGCTTCCATGACAATTTACTCCCACTAAACCAGTGCTGCTCTGGTCCTGTTTCTACTCCCTCCTCTTTCTCTGCAGCTGCACTGGCTGTTGGCCAATGCCAGTGTCTAGGAAAACAACCAGCAGCACTCTAGAGGGACAGAGGAGTGCTGCATCACAGCAACAGCAGTGAGCACAGAGCAGCCCAGAGTCTCAGATGACCCTTTTACTGACCTGTGCTGAGTGCCCCTGCTAACCAGATGCTTTAGTCTGCTGCAGTTTACTCAACACCATACAAAACAAGAGTCAAGGTGAAGGATTTCTTCACCCATCCACAAACTCCTTCCCAGCCCACCAAACTGATGTCATGCCATCTTCAGAGACTCCTACAGTGAGGTCAGTGGGACAGATGAGATTTCTGCACCAGCCTGCAGAACACATCTCAGAGGCCCTTGGCCTGACTACAGCCCTGGCAACTGCTGCTGCCAGCATGGTGCAATGGAATAGGGCAGCATGGACCAGCAGATGCAGGAATTCAAACAAAGCATGGAGAGAGCAGATCCATAAACTACACAACCCCTGTCACAATGAAGTGCAAACCCACAGAAAGATGAAACACTGCAGAGCTCTCTTCAGCTGGCTCCAGGTATAAAGCCAGACTATCTCCATCAGTGAGCTCATATCACACGCAGGCTCCTATGCCCCATTTACATTTATAAATATATTTAAATAGAACCATAAGGGTTTTTTTTAATTATTTATTCTTGCTGTACAAATAAAGTCTGTCATTCAACTCTAAAAGCCAGTTTATGGCTGTTATTTTTTCAGGAGTCTATTCTAGAGGCCAGATTTTAGTTTTAATATTTTAGAGTTCATATTCTACTCTAAGGAGCCAAGGAGGCAAACTATGTCATGGAGAATCTTATACCATTCCCTGGTAGTTTGTAAGAAGAGCAGAAGGGATGGCTTCCCCTGAGCTCCTTGGAGAATGACAAGCCAGAGGGAAAAGCCTCCTACCAGGAGAGACAGATGAGCACTCAGGGAAGCAGAGGTGGCTTTCAGCTCTTTTCATACAGCAACGGCCAAATTGTATTTTAGTAGCAAGTAACAGTAAGGTGTGGCTACCAACTAGGTATGAAATTTTATCCAACCCTTAGCAGGGGAGACCTCCCTGACTGCCGGAGGCCAGCTGCAGAGGCAGAAAGAATGCTCCCCAGCAGCTGGGCAGCGTGGTGTCCCTGCCACTGCTGGCCCAGCCTAGGGGGCTGCACCTTCCCTTGAAATCTTTATCTTCTTTTCTCAAAGTCTTAATGTGCTGTAAAGTGTAGAATACCAGGAAAAAAATAATGAAAACTTGGTGTCAATGTAAAAAAAAACCATTTGCTTAAAATATCCAGTAGTTACCACTAGATGGCATTTTGTTCCTGAGAAACCAGAAACGCACAGGTTTGGGATTGCTACACCCAGCAGGAAACAGTACCAAATGAAATTGCTTACTTCATTCGGGTAATAATCTATTATCCATTGTCTTGTATAAGCAAAACATTACTAACAGAAGACATTTCGTTTGCAGATTGATAAATCCTGTTTATTTAACCATAGCTTGTGACTCTTCAACCCTCCACTCAGTAGGTAGGGGTTTGAGCTGTTGTCAGCACTTACCAAAAATCTCTTCCACACTTTAAATGAAAGACAAATGTAGCCCAAGTCACAGACTTTGAGCATGCTATGGAAATCTGCCAGAAATGCCTTGCTCCAGTAACTATATACAGTATTTCCTGTGTTATTTTTGGATAAACCCTTAAAACAGATTGCAGTATAAAAAAGAGTTTCCATTCAGGAAGAGAGCTGAAATAATAATTTAATAACATTCACTTATTAATATTATACTTTCCTGTGCTTCATTTTAGTTTGTACAAGCTGTGATGATATACATTTTTAATCTCCACAGGGTCCAATGCATCACATCCAGAGGTGCAATGAAGCTCTGGTGGGTACAATCTGGGGTGACATGGAGGTGGCATTGTTTAATAAGACATTGTTTGGCATTGTAAACCTCTGTGTCAGATTAAACCAAGCAGGAGTATTTCCCCTACTCTGCAGCAGGGGTAAGGAAGTAAGGAGACTGTACATGATGATGCAGAGCGAGTCTGTGCACTGCTCAAATTTTCTTTGATTAAATTATATTTACTGATAGAAGCATTGATGGCCGTTTGCAGTGGCTAAATCAGGTCCTGCTCTCATACTTGCTTAGAAAAGACTCATTACAGAAGGAACCTTACTTCACTAAGATAAAATTAATCCTCACCTCTTCATGAAACAGGCACAAGCTTCTTTGAAGTTGGTGATGTAGAAAAGCTGGTTTAAGTCAATTATTTTATGAGATTGTGTTGCAAAACTTTAAACAGCTTTATATAGCCTTAATGGTTATATACTTGCACTTCTTTTTAGTTTAAATTTAGCTTAGTACTATTCTCCATCAACATAAACTGGATTAGAATAAATCAGTAGACATGTGAAACCAAAAGTTTTCAATCTGTCAAAGTTTGTAACAATCTAACTCTGACAAAGAGATGACATTTTCTTCAATAGACAAGACCTGTGGGACTTAGGCACTCTCTAGAACAAGTCTGAGTGCCTGGCACATTATAGAGTGCATTTCCATGAAGGAGGGGTGTGTGCCCTTATCCAATATGTGAAAACAACAACAAAACCTAAACCAGACATGAAATTACAAGAGCAAGTAAAGATCGTCAATTTCTTCCTTGAAACGAAACAAACAGAATTTATATAACAAACTGGTACTTACAATATAAGGGAAGCATCCCAGTCAGTATAATGTGTTTCTATCCCAAGAAGCCAGTGCTGTGACAAACACAAGCCTGCAGTCAGCTCAGAAACAGCATTCTGGTTGTGTGGTGACTGGGAACAGAGCTCAAGGCTCTGGGGCCAGCAACCTTCCTACACAGCATTCAAGAGAGTGCTGCATAATTTAGAAAAGAGTAAACTCCTATTAGAATCAGGACTCTAAAAAGTTTGGGTAAATAATTAGATACAGGATAAAGAAATATTTTGCATATTCACACATGTATTGAAGTCATAAATTGTAAACTTTATAGCTTAGGAATCATTAAATAGTCAACAAAACGAGCAAGTGTTCAAAATGTCATCCAGTGAAATAGCATCTCCCCAGTATTTACAAGGATTACACATTTTTTTCAGCAAAAATCATTAGCCTTCTACAGCAATTCTGCTGAAAGAAAGGACAGAAAGCAAGAAGACTGAAATATTAGCCTTTTGCTTGTTTTCTAATCATAGCCAGGCTGACTATAAAGTCTCTTGGCATTTTACAGCCAGCCAGAATGACTGTACTATACATTATATCACCTTTTAGAGTATCTTTCTCAACACAGCATTATGAATAACAGGATGTTTATACTACTTACCTCAAGTGAGATCAAAACATTTCTAACATCACTGTAAACATTTGGAAGAAACAGATCTTCACAGAACTCATCTTTGTGTCAGAGGAAAGGGCTGCTGTAACTGAGCAGTGAAATGCAGCACCTTCTTGGTGCAGATGTCTCCCTCCTCAGTTTCATTTTCTCAATTTATTCAGGGCAGTTTATTTTGTTCGCTGCTAAGGCAGAGGGCTTGTTCTCTCCTTGCTCATCTCCTTTTCCTCCTGATTAGAATCCCAGATGTAGGACAGATATATTTTCCCATTTTCTTTTTAAACATTAGCAAATTAGTAGGTTTTTTCAAATCATTCAGTTAATAAAATGCAGCAGCCCAGTTGTTTCTCAAGGCAGTATTTTTGCCTCCTGTAATGGTCTAGAAAAAGTGACTCAGGTAAAGGGAGGGAAATACTACTCACAGACTGTGCCAGTACTAGCTTGCAGCAAAACAAGAGCAGGAACATTTTAGGCAGTAGGAAAAAACCAAACCTTAACTTTCATCTTTCAGGTAGCTAAACACAGCCATCAGACCAGCCTTCAGCACATTCCACCCACCTGGGCACAGATGGTGTGAAATGGAGCTGTAATAGCTCATGCTTGTTCTTTGATGTTCTGTGATAGCCACAGGCAAGAGTGAGGGGAGGAAAACATGGCTACCTGCAATCCTGTTTCTCTGAAAGCTCTCCCTGGCAGTGCCTCATTCCTGAGCTCAGCTCAGCCCCACACTGACAGTCCTCCCTAAGCCACAGTACTCTCCTTCAAGCTCCTTATTTGCAAACTGAGTATCACCAGGCCCTGCTGCCCAAGGTGCTTACAAATACTGCCCACTCTCTGCCCTGCTCTGTTTCTGCTGCTGGTATTAAAACCAAAGAAGAGCTCCTAGAAGCACGACTCCTCTTCTTTGCTTCAAGCTGTTCTGTACCTTCTATGCTTGTTATCATTTCTAGTCAGTCTATGCAGCTTAAGCTACTGTCTCTTTACCTATGGACTAAATATTATAATTGTCCTTTCATAATGATTTTACACTTTTCTGATGAACTATTCATCCCCCATTAAGTTACAGGTAGTTTATTTAAAAACCAAAGAACCTCCTCTCCTGTGCCTCCTCTTCCCCCCAAAAATTATTAGGATAAAGTGCTTATAACAATACACATCATTATAGAAAATGGTAATAGAAGAGGGATAAAGATTTTTGAGCAAGGGTTAAAATACAGTAATTACAGAAACTGGATCAGGTTTATGCATCTTCTTGTCCTACTGACAGCCATGTGATTAGATGATAACTCACCCCACACCTGGGAAGTTAAAAACTCTTATTTGGAGAGGGTTGCACTTTGCAGAGTTATGAAGCCCTCAGCATACAACCTGCACTCATTAGTTGTGCACAGCATCTGTAATGAAATCTTTTGTAACAGTCTGCAGTCCTTCCATACCTAAATATACATTTTATAATGTATCTTAGCTAGGAAGATGTAAATATCAAGATAACATAAGATTCTCATATCTATTTTAGCTGAAGACAAGGTACAAAGTGTGCAGAAGTTTCTGACTTCTAGAAAGGGAAGTTTGCTATAGAGGGTTAATACAACCAAGGAGGAAGCAATATGAAAAAAGAAAGAATTCCACATTGAGTATTATAAGCACTTTCTGGGGCTCATCACACAAAGAAAAATATTTTGAAGGGGAAGAAAGTAAAGAAAAAGAAAGGTCATGATCCTACATTCGATAAAGAAAGGAAAAAATAAAAAAGAAAAAAAAAAGTCACATTAAACCCTAAAATTAAAAGGAGAGTTACCACTGAAGAATATGAAACTTTGAAAATTTCATGATAAAAATCATCCAAACCAACCCTACACAGCGTTACACAACACGGGTTAAATAAATCATACCTGTGTTACTCTTGATAGAATGGTTAAAAGCAGATGTAAAGACTACTGCAAACCAATCTTACACTGACTGTTCTGCAGTGTAAATGAGCACAGTTCCAATTATGTCTCTACTGAGAGAAGCAACAGGCAGCATATAAATGCAAACAGCCTTCATTAGACACATTGTCATGAGTATATTAATCATGTCAAGAAGCATTGCTCAAGTTTCCTTCAGTGCAATTTAACATACCTTACTTTATTAGGATGCACTTAATTTCACTATGCTTTCTCCTCATTATCATTTATGATGACCAATTAAAATGTTTGTGTCTGTCTCTAAGCAAATTACTCCTGTAATTCAGGTAGCTGAAATCACTGTTCATCCCACACTTCTGCCATCTCCTTCTCTCGGTGCAGTATCTTCCTTTCAGAGGCCCAGCCACTCTTACCATCCCAAACAGAAAAAATCCCTTACTTAAATTGAATAATTAAAATACAACCTGAGCCTTTTTACAGCACAGCCATTAAAAGGTGGGCTGGCTCTCCTCCCCTCACCCAGAGGACCCCTGTTTTACAGCCTTTTGTTCCCTTGGAGTTACCAGCACAACCCATAGTCAGAAAAAGGATGTAACAATGCAAGGGAGGCCTTACACATTTTTCTCATACTGGGTTAAAAGTTGTGTGCAGCTTCACTTCCTTTGGTCCATACACAGAACAAATGCAGACACACAGCAACCTCACTCTTTAGTTTCCTCCAAAGCCTCCGTACTGGGGCTCTGGCACCAGCTTTTCAAATGATAACAGAATGTGCCATTCCACACAGGTTTCCAACATCCATAAATAAGCCCAAACCGTTTTTACTATTCTGATCATCAGGTGTGATTTTTTCTGAACCCTTGACAGCACAACTGTGAGTCATTTATTTGATTACAGCTGTTATTTCTGGCTTCATGTATATTGGAATAAGATTAAAATAACTGGAAGTTAGGTGGAAATTCTGATTACACACAGTGCTTTTGCTGGGGAACTCAGGGCAACCAGGAATGGCTGAGCAACATCTGGGATCACCAAGCTATGTTTATGAACTCATTTATCTGTGGATTACCTTGGGCTCCTGGAACTAACGATACAATGCTTGTTCCTCAGCAGCTGCTGGAGCTCAGCTTGGTATTTACCTTATTTTCTCAAGAAACATACGTGTTCTCATTTACATAACATTACTTTGACACTACAGTAATGACTTCCAGAAAAACGCTGATAATTGCAAGGATGAAGAAACAAGTCTGAAGACAGTGCGGCCTTTTAGAACAATTATAATTTCATTAAAATAGGAACATAACTTAAAGATAGATTTTATTCTCTTTGATGATTTACTCATGCAAACTGCACATAAAAGAAAACAGTACAGTTTGTGAAACATGTCAAATGTAAAGACCCAAAATGCTAAGTACAGAAGTAGTGTGACAACGTCTCAAAACGGAATCCATGGTAGTACGGCTAATACCTTTTCTCTATTTGCTGAACACAGATTTTAATGGTTCTTTTTCCAGCCCCACTGGTAAATTCATTAACTGTTTACACATCTCCTATACACTTATGTAGACTTATTTTACAAGCGCAACAGTTTTGTTATAAAAAAACTCCACGATATGATTTAAAAGCCTTTGTGTTTAGGAGGGCAAATTATAGTATGATCAATGAGGCCGCATCTAGTCCACCAAACCTACAATGAAAAGTGACTGGAGAGCTTTCTTGCAGAATTCACATTTTGTGCCTTTGCAATTCATTTCTTTCTCGCAAGAGGTCCATTGTATTTAAGCATCCTGGAAACGTTCAGTAACTGTTACAGCTTTTGATCTTGAAATTGGGAAAGTAAGACTTTTAAACACATGAGGTTATCAACACAACTTTCTTAGTTTTAAAATACAAAATATTTAAATTCCCTAATATTTTCATGCTTAAAGCCCTGCAATGATACATATATGACTTAAATACTTCTTTGTCCAGTTTTCATTACAGTATGGTTGTATATATATTGCAGAAATTATATTTTCCTGTGAATCAATTACATTTTTAGATTTAAAACTGAACCAAATAGAAATCTGATGGCACTGACACTTAAAAAATGCATGGTATAGTGTGGAGAAGGAAGAGCAAATGAACTACACAACCCATTATAAATGCATTAAATCTTTGTTATATACATAATGGAATCCTGCTTTACTGCCAGTTGCTACTATGCATCTGTTTTTGCTATTATACAAAGTTTTCCGACCTGAAAGCACACATCTACTTTTTTTAAAACAACTTAATCTATTGTAAAATATTGTACTGTATTTTGAACATGAGTACAGAATCAAAATAGATAATGGCACATTTAAAAAACTCAGTATCCTACAGATGATTGGATAATGAGAAAAAGTGTACCTACAATCATCTCATCAGAAACAAACTACATCATGGAATGTTAGTTATCCAAGTTCGCACAGTAAATAACATTTTAAAACTGCAATCACCTATCAGCCAGCATCACATTGAAGGCATCTTTAAACATTCAAGCAAAAGACTGCTGGCATTAACTACTGAACCATTCTCACACACACACCACACACACCACATTATAATTACATTGTTTCCAAGATACGGTAGATACTGATTTTTTTTTTCCACAAGAAAGGTATCAAAATTTTTGCTACTAAAAGATGACAGTGCTTACACAAGAATTAAGTACAAGTTAGCTTGCAAATACAAGACAATGACAAAAAAAAGTCGAGTTGTCTGAAGAAGGATTTTAGGCTTTTCTGGCATCCAAAACCATGAGTAAACTCCTTAGTCTGCGACTCAAAAATCCACAAAATATCAACCTACTTTGGAATAACAAGTATTCCATATTTGATAACCCTGTATTTTACAATATGCTTACTGGTTTCAGCCTAGCAACAAGGGGTGGTTATAGATATCTATTCTGACTGGAGAATTAAAGCTCTCCTCCCACCAGAATCAAGTGTTGGAGTGGGGAAAAAACCCCACCTGACATCAATTGAAAAAAAAAAAAAATCAAATCTATTTAGTAATGATCCTCATCTAGGATTGGTATGTGCATAAGTACTGTATCTTGTATACTGTACTGGCCCTATTAAACAAATTAAAGACCCCAACAGTTAAAAGCCAACCAAAATGCTATACATAAAAAACCCAAATGTTTTTCTTCCAATATTCTTCCTCTCATAATGTGCAAAACAACAAAAAGGCAAAAAGACTAAAAGCAAATTTACTGTTACTGTCTTTCTCTTGCCTAGTGCTTTATGACCTTGCTAACTTTACAAAGTCAATAGGGACTATGCAGAACTTTGGTATAAAAATGTCACATAATATTCCTATCACAGTCTTGGGGATGACCTTCAGTAATTCACCCCAATGTTTGTTAAAATAATACCAAATTAAAAATGAAATAAACCACATTGTACTGTACACACACTTTACACATTAAGCACAAAAAATAACTAGTAAAACTAATACTTAAAAAAAAAAGTCTTTCGCAAAGAGACTAGAACTGGTGTTCTGTCTTATTTCCACCTGCCAATCGTTAAAGCCAAATTTAAGTTGGATTTTTCAAAATGAGTAATTTTGAGCTACAATTTCTCCTAGATGGAGACTGGTCTGTTGTTGGTTTCCCTTTAAAGTCACAGATGTGTATCTAAGGAACTGATGCAACGCAAGTTTTTAATCAACTTCCCGACGGCTGGGCCTGGGAGGGAGGCGCCAGGACGATCTGGGACAGCACGGGCTCCGTGCTCTGGTCCGCCATCTGCGTGAGCACCGAGGTGGCCACCGCCTCCGCCTTGGACGTGGAGCTGACGCCGTTGGAAGTGCTGACGGAGCTGTGCTGGATCGCTTCCGTGTGCGGGCTGCTGGGCACCGAGATGTCCTCCGAGCTGTCATCTTTATCTGCAGCTGAACGACAACAACTCCTTTATTCTGGCCCGGAAGGCACAACACCTCCTCCCAGTCACAGCAAGCACCCCCGAAATAACTAACACTCATGCGGTAATGCAGTACAAATTGCAAAACAAGCTTATTTCCATTGTTTTAAAAAGAAAATACTACTTTCGAAGCAGAAAAACCAGACTGCAGTATGGGCTATTCAGGAAACCAGAGTATTTTCACATCTTCAAGGCCATGATTAAAATTTCCTGCCTAGTAAATCAGCCAGTGGGTATTATGCCTAATTCTAATGATGAAGGTTCACATCAGTAAGCATTATTCACAGACTACAAAATGCTATTTATTGTGTCTGCTTGGTAATCAAACAAGAGTAATTCTACATTCAGTAATAAATATTTGCCATCATGAGTAAGACATCTGAAAAAATATTACTTACACCATTTACCAGACAATGCTTACACAAGTTTTCAGCCCCCATTCTTTTAACAGAAGAAGTTCCGTAACTTTACAAAGGCCCCTTGATAGGATTAAAAATTGTTTAAACTGGTTTAAAAAATATTTTTGGAGTATTTCAGGTGTTCTCCACATAACCAAAGTGAATTAGCCACAGAATTACATAATTTTTTCCCATGGCAGACGGTAAGCAGGTTAAAAAATTATCACTGTGCAAAACTAAAACTTCCAAAATCATCATGACTTAAAACGTCCCTCTTGCACAGACATTCTAGTCATGCTAAAATCACCCTTTTTTCCAGAGCTGCAGAAGTTAGCCAAGGCATTATGCAAACACTGCCAAACTAAAAGTTTGAGTTCAAAACCAAAAAACCAAGAACACAAAATTATCCTACTGTTTTTCACTTAAAAATAGAAATACTAATGTTGAATTTCATTATAACTTTTTTGTATAACTTCTGCTACTTAATGTTTGCAAGTGCTTTTTACACCAGTTTTATAAACAGACCAAAACCAGTACCCAGGGGGAATACTGGAAGTCCCTTCTGAACTATTGCTGACTACTGTGATACAAACACTGCCAGAAGCAGGCACGAACTATTGCTTGGGACAAAGCAATGGAACAAAGCTTGATCTTCTCTAGTCCTGTCTTTGCAATCCCTTTCAGATTTGCCTGAGATTGGCCTACAAAGTCAGAAGTGTCTCAGAGAAACAATGGGAAAGGATGACACTAACATGGGGAGACAAGCAATGCAGTGGTATCATGTCCTCATTTCCACAAAAAGCCAGGCTAACAGCAGCAACTAAAAGGAACATTAAGTGTGAAAAACCAATAGTGAAATAAAGCTTATGTTTTACTGTGGTTTATATGACATGCTTGCTATGGGTAAGAAAATTTACTAACTTAGCAAGTCAAGACCCCAATATAAAGATCTTTGAGCAGCCCTATGCATACTAAGAACAAACTCCTCTTCAAAACTGTTCTATTATTGACTGCTTCTAGAAAAGAATGGTAAGGTCAAAAAGGATGGGTAGGCAAAGAAACTGCTAAATTTTTTTCTAAGAAATACTGCCTACAGGAGCAAGGTGGCAATCTCTCCTGCAATTTCACTAAAAGAGTATGGACAAAATAGCTTGGAAGTTAGAATGCTCTTATCCTCAAGGCCAACTGTTATACAGATCCTGCACTTTTTAAAAAACAGACCATTCAAACATTAAAAAAGAGAGATACTGGTGACACTGAACTAGATCAGCTGGCAAGTACTGCATATCCAAAGGTTTCATGATAACTGTATACAAAAAGAAAATGAAGGTATTTCCAGAAGGCATTTGTGACCCTTAGGAGAGTTTGCCCATTCAAGAACAGAAAGAATATGAACAAGTGTCAATTTAGTTAGAAGCATTCAACAGGATATAATCTTTAACATACCTCTAGCAAGACCTACAAGATCTCATGTAAAAACAAGCAAGAAGGAGCACATGCAAACTTTGTTAAAAATAGAAACCCTAATGCCACTTCCTGAAAAATACTCCATTACTAATTATGAGAGTAGCATAATTTTTCCTCAGACAGAACGAAATGGCAGCAGGTGGGATGCCATGTATCAAATACAGTCTCTCTGCTGTAACACCTGCTCCTCCTCTTCAGAACTGCTGCTATTCTCCTATGAATCTCAATCTTCCTATCAGCTTCTTTTGCTGATTCCCAATGTCTGGGCTGTCCAAAACCTCCTCATTCTCAATAAAAATGGTTAGTTTTAAATGCTACGAGCCAAAGAAGAAGTTGAAGTACTCCACTATCAGCCAGAAAAGGAAGGTCTTCCACTGTTCTGTCTTCCTTAACACATATTTCTGAACTCAAAAGAAATGTCTGTAATAATATCACAGTGGTATAGAATATGAGACAGGCCTGGTTTTCTGACTCTGATGGGCTCTGGAAGATCCTACAAGCAATGCAAGAAACAGTTATGAGTTCAGAGATGACCACCAGTGTACAAGAGCAGTGTTCATATCAGAGAGCAGATAAACAAACACGCTGTGCTGAAGACACAAAAGTATATAATTCAGGTATTTTCAGATGCCAGGGGGCAGAGAGGGGGAGCCTACAGCTGACAGGTGATTATAT
Organism: Haemorhous mexicanus; assembly: GCF_027477595.1. Classification (NCBI taxonomy): domain Eukaryota; kingdom Metazoa; phylum Chordata; class Aves; order Passeriformes; family Fringillidae; genus Haemorhous; species Haemorhous mexicanus. The sequence continues at coordinate 21,361,901 of NC_082348.1, forward strand.
AGAGCTAACACGAATTTATGGTAATAAACTGGACTGGAAGCATAAATCCTTGCAATAACTACAAACCAATACTTGGAAATGAGGTGACACCCTAAAGAATTGCTATTTGAATTTTTTTCAATGTCCTTTCTTGCATACCCCTAACTTTATAAGAACAATGGCCAAAAAACTGGAAAAAAAACTCAATTTGAAGAATTAAAACCAAACAAGAAAATCTACTCAACGAATATAGAAGGTATTTAAAAGTCATCCTATTACAGAGGTGGCTTATTTTCTTAAGCCTGAAGACTGGCAATGAAGAACAAAGGCTTTTAGAAGAAGACAGAAAAGTCATACTTAAATTCTGACAGATTCTTATTTTCTTTTCTAAGAATTGCCAGGCACAGGACTGTGACTTCAAGAGTGCAACTGATAACAGAATCATACTGTAGCTAACAATTAAAAAAAACAAAAGTATTTTAGTTCTTAGTTTATTAATGGCTTTCCCAGCTTTGCCTCAAATCAAGGAAAATGCACACTCCAAATCAGAAATTAATTCATAGAAATAATGTTTGCTGTATATTAGAAGGCTGACAGTTTACAAAGCTACATCACATGAACTTTCCTGAAGGCTACATAGCTCCTAGACAGGCTGTGTCATGAGGAGAAAGCCACTATGGATATGGAACACAATGTGGGCTAGACTGGGCTATAAGAAAGATTTAAAGAGCACCAAAACAGGAACAGACTTTTGAGGATATACTAAAAAGTACCCTTTTGAAGTAGCCAAACATTGCTGCTATTTGCTTCTTACCAACTGTGTTAGCACCACAGTAAGCATTGCTTACCAATAGCTTTCAGTAAGGTAAGCAAACAAAGAGGGAGGCATTTCAGTCTTCAGAAGAAAAAACCCACCTGCACCAAAACAGAAGTGAGTACACAAGCACTGACATGATCCTGAATTCCTTTCACTCCCCTGATAATCACTAACAAGGAAGAAGTCTCATGGCAATTCTCATCAAGCCTTTCAGGGACTACAGAGGGACCTAAGCCTAGAAATGCTTTTTTCCAGGGAGTTGTCCTTTGTGAATATCCCCTGCAGGCACTGAAGCAGCATTACCTGTCCAGAACAAGCTGCAGGAACACAGTGGTTTGAGAGGCTGAAATCATTCAAGATCTGAAACTGGTTAGTCACCTTCTATCTTTTTTTTTAAAACTAGCTACCAAAAGAACACAAACCACCCCTTTCAACGCCCCCTACACTGCAGCCTCTATCTTTTATATTGTTTTGAACAAATGTTCTTGAACATTAAGATGTCCTTGTGAAAAATATGAAAAAATACCTAAAATACTCTTTCTCCCTTTAAAAAAGAAAACTCTGAATACCACAACACATTTTCTTCTCACTAGTTTTTACCTTTGTCCTATTACAAGCCCAGAAAAATTCCAACAAAATACGGGGAGTGTTGTAGGAGACTTTTAGAAACTATCTAGTATAGAAGATAACATGAACAATAAATTAACAGCATCTAGATGTCTTATATACAGAGCACTTTCTCAATCCATAGCTGAAGATGCAGTCAGAACCAAAAGCATCCTTGTCTGGAAAATAAAAAAGTTTAAGCTGGCTGACTCAAAGTAAAATATCCATTTTTCTAGTTTCTCTGTCCTGATGACACCCTCTTTTGAAGCAGGCACAAGACTTTAAAATAAGGAAAATTATTGATGATGAAAACAATTTTAGGAGAAAGGGCTACATGCACGGTTGTGCTTTTCACTTGGCCTGAGAAAAAAACGTGTCTGGGAGATGCAAAAGATCTTAAAAGATATGTAAAAGTAAAGGCCAAGTGAGAGATTATTTGTTCCTATTTAAGGGCATAATGCATGAAAAGCCATCAAACTGTGGACTTGGCTGTTAAAATGTGTTCTATGCAGTGCACAATATTCAGCACTGCAGGAGCTCTTTAAGCTGGGGTCTTCAATTTCTTCCAGAGACAAGACTGTTAAACCACTCACTACATTTCTGAAGCAATTCAACTTTGATTATTTGATGAATGTAATATGTTTATTTAAATACACTTCACAGGAACACCATTTTCATGAACACATTGACTGAAATAATTTTTTTCTCTCATAAACTGTACTGTGGGTATGTCACTTAGCCAACATACTTTCCTAACAATATTCATGCAGAGATAATGTGACAAAATCCTTTCAGAGGGATGGCATTACAACTATCATTCATGTTAAGCTTTTACTTTCAACAGACTTTTGAAGAAACTGAGCTATGCTTCTAATTTCCTTTCTCAATACTGTTTTCCTCTAAAATGTAGGCTTTTGCCACTGATGAGGATTTTAGGTCTGATTCATTTTGTATTCTTTAGTGAATCAGAAGCATAGTCCTTTACTAAGGGCTGGAAACAAGAACTACTAGACAGGCCATTCACTATCCTTTAACAAAGAAATCCTTGGCATGGAATCACTTTGACAGTTTATGACTTACGATGAAATATTTTACATCCCAAATCAGGAACATGAATCCTCAAAACATCAAAATTTAAGAAACCTATGGCTTGTCTTTTGTGTTTTTTTTTTTTTTGTTAAAAACCCTGCATGCATAATGCCATCCCCCCAGTAGCTTCTCTATGAAATTATGTTGTTCTGTCAGATGGGAGCCATAATGGCCTCATCCCTGCAGCAATCATTGTTAATATAAATCCCAAACGTATTTCTATACTGTTCCAATTTACTCCAAGATGCTATTTTCTGTCTTGTCAAAATGACTGGAGATCAAAGGACCAAGATTTATAAGCTCAAAACTGACAAAATCAGTATTCTAAATATATATGGCAATACAGAGTTGCTAAATCTCCTGAATCTTTTAAATTAAAAAATATTGCCCAATCTGATGAAATTGCTTACAATGACTACAAGTAAAGATGGTGGCTATTAAGTTTTATCGCAAGCACCTGAGGATCTGTTTGCATGCAGTACAAAATGTTCCTTTATTCTCCTGAATTACTGACACTGGCAAATTAAAATGAAGTGGCTACATATGGCAGAAACAATCTTCACATTTACAAATATCTTGAAATATCACTAAATCATAAAAACGAAAGCTGTGGGTTATATATTATGAATGTTGCCTAATGCATTCCCAGCTCAGTTATTTGTAACAAATTTGTGTACAATGGACAAAATTGGCCATTTATTCTACAGCAGCAGCAGCTGGTTCTGGCACTGTGTATCACAGCCAAAAAGGAAGCTACAAGTCAGGAAAGCATAATTAACCTTTAAAATGCTGGAAGGATGAAAAATAAATAGAACAATTAAAAATAAAAATATGGATTAGAAAATATTTGTATTGACAGTGTCAGTATTCTCCTCAATACTAGAACTGTCTTCAAAAATACCCTCTCTATAGAAAAGAAGTCATTTAATGTGGATATCAAAACAAACTAGAAGACATTGTACAGTAGGAGCCATGAACCTGCATCTGATTATTTTAATGGCTCGACTGATCCTGGATGTTATGGTAAATGAGGACAGCTGTTATAGTACCTCCACTGAAATCTCATTACAATGAAGGAAAAACACCCACAAGGACCTTTCACTGTATTAGGCTATGATAAAGTATAAAAAATGGTTTATCGTGTGCTCTTAATGCTTTAATTATATTTTTCAAAGCAGGTGTAGTAACTGATAGTCCTTAAATGATAATTATCATATGCATTCATTAAACCAACATAAACCTTTCCATGTTATGCAACAATTCAACTTTAACTTAAACATATATTTAAAAATATATCACGTAATATTTCCTGTCTTCCAATAACTTCAAGATTATAAAAAAAAAGATCTTCAATGTAATATATGTAATATTAGAACTGCACTTCTCAATTTTAATGCTCATTCGGTTCGTTTTGGCAGTATTTCATTGATGCAGCCTCAGGCTATAGGTAATGGAACATTACTCACTATGATAGCCAGATTTCTTCTGCATGGCAGTTACAGGGCAATCTTTATGAGCCAGAAGAAGCTGTTTCAGCTGTGCCACTTCATTTCTCAGCAGGGTGACTTCATTCTAAAGGAGAAGAAAGTTATGTACTTTACCAGGCTCAAACTACACACATTTTGAAGGTAAGCATTAAGTTTTATAGGATTTTCAGTTGTTCATTAAGGGTTAGCTGAAACACAAGCAGCTTCAATTTGGTACATACTGCAAATATATATATATTTATTTTATCTTAGAAAATGCAAGTATTAGCTGAAACTTAGCTAGCTTTATTACACTTACTGGAAAATGCTTGGATTTTTAAAAAAAATATAACGTATGTTTTCAGTTTGCAGATGCAGAGTCTACATATAGTCTCATTCACATGATCCAGCTACTGTGAGACTCTTCTGGAAGGTTTTGTGATGAATTCTAATCAGAGTAAACCTACATTTAGCTCCACACATTTTAACAAATGTCACGGCCAACATTAAAAAAAGGGAAAAATAGAAAAGAAAATCCAAAAAGCCAATGCAGAATAAGTTTTTAGTGACTATTTATACTTGGACTTCAAAAAAGAAAATCTCATGTAGTGGAAAATAATTTAGCAAATATTGGTTGATCTCCAGACTGATTTTTATTTTGGCAGCCATACATAAACATGGCCTCTGAAGCAATCATTGATAATAATGACAAAATCCGGAGACGTCAGCTCGTGTCGCTAAAGCACAGTGCAATCTAAGAGACAGCACCTGCACAATCCAGTGCCTGCATTCATTTCCAGACTCTGCCTTTCCACTACTGGGTGACCTTGAGCAAGGTCATTTCACTGCTTTGTGCTTCAACTTGCCCATTTGTAAACTGGAGAGTTGCAATCCTTACCTTCCCTGGAAAGCAGCTTGGTGACTAGAGATGAGTGCTACCTAAGTGCATTGCATGTGACAATCTAAATTAAGAATGGTGGGGCATTTTGATAGACCCATTTTTACTTTGTAGAGTAGAAAAATATTTATGAATCAAATTATCTGTAATGCTTTGTGATCCCCGTATCTGGACACAATATGTGTTTTTCATGGGTTATTTTATTTTGAATATAAATCTTTTCTATTAACACTTGAAGATACTTCAAGTATAAGAACCTTTGCATAATATCGTAATATACCACACACATGACAATTATTTAGTAAATGCTTATGTTTCTGCATTTAGAAGCAAGTTAAAGAAAAAAAAACAACAGAAGAAAACTAGATCGCGTCTAAAATTATCTGCAAAATCAACAACAAGAAAGTCAACCTATTTACTTGCAAGCAAAAAATAAGGCAATGCAGCCAGAGATGAGATGAATTACAAGTTTAAGCATTCTAAAAGAAAACAATTTTTCCAGAAGAAAACTTATTAGGTTTAATTACACTAAGTAACTAAAATATCAAACTGTTCAAAGAAAAGCTCATTTTTTGTGTTCCCTCTCTCTCCATTTAGAAGACAACAAATGTCAAGCCTTTATACCTGCAAAATCCTCTTAAGGTCTCCTTTTCTATTCAGTCCTTTTATGTGTAGAATACCCTTTAGAAACTTTTTATTAAAAGCAAAAGCTGGAAGATGCCAAAAATCTGACTTCACAGACATTTGTAATGAAAGAAAAATGTGACTGCAAACAAAAAGGTTTGCAATGATAGAAACCTAACCAAAAGCCTACAAATTCTCTACCAGGTGGCATTACACGTCCTGAAACCTTAGGCTGTTAAGAAAGCACTGGACTACTGCCTCCAGCTCTGTCTGCCCTTAGTTCACCATGTTATTTACTGAGGAGCCACAAATCTTGATACCACGCAGGCAGCTGCACAGAACTGACACAGGCTGGGGGGAAAAAACCACATTGATGTAGGTTTGAGACACCTGATAACCCACAGAAGCAACAGTGTCCAAGACTGTGAAATACAGTTCTGTTAGTTCAAAGGAACTCTGGCAATCAGGAAAAGGTTTGCAGAAATTCTCTCTTATGTCTCCCACATTTTAAGGAAGAATTTTATATACAAGCAGCACATGTAAGTATGAAGTTGCTGTTCATCTGTGGAAGTAAAATTATATGTTTATGAAAAAATTTTATAATACAGTTTATAGCTCAATGTCAGCTGTATTAAAAATATTAAGGCTGCTGCTAGCATAAATACAAAAAGCAAATACATTATCTTACATTAAAGCAAACTTGAAAAACATGGATCAGCATTCCTATATAAAAGAAACTGAGGTAATTTCTAGAACAATGATAGCTGTATATTCCATAACAACAACACTGGTGCCAACAGTTCCACATACAATGCACACAACACTAGAACAGAGTTCTGTCTGCTGGACACATGGATGGGGAATGTCACAGAAAGGAATCCATGGTTGCTATTTACATATTACCAGTAAGAACCACTTCTAACTGGTAAAGGGGGTTGTTTAGAACCCATTCTTATACATATTGCAGTTAACTATCTTGCTTGTGACAACAGCAAGTCCTTCCATCTCATTCAAAACATGCAAATATGTGGTGGTCATTTCATATGTGGTTAACATGCTGAAAACAGGCTACCAAGAAACACATGAAATAAACACTTTTAACAGGTGGCATGAACAAAGATTATTTCAGATTTTCACACTGGAAAGGCTCTCCTCATCAGTGAGATAGAACCAAGTGCAGGCATCAACAATTCTTTAAAGACATATATAATATAGCTCACATGCTGCTGAGAAGAATTTGTATGTTCCTGCATTTTAAAATGTGCTAGCATGAGAAAGCAGGTTTCTGGAGGAAAGCATATTGACTTGTACCTACACCCATCCTTCAAAAGATGCCTTCCCTTCTGCATTCTTATGAAGGGAGGACACAGCGTATGACACATTCTTCTGTACCTGCCTATTCCTTCCCGCATCCAAAATGCAGATGTAATAGTGGCACAATGGGACCACATTAGCCCTTACTCAGCACGGTGTGGGACAACACTTGTGATATGTTATTACCCAAAGTATCATCAGAGGCAGGTAAATGTGACCTCTGGGGGATAGAGCATTCTTCCTGTTTCCTTTTTGGGCAACTTCCTCTATGGGAAAGGATCTACACTTATGGGCATGCTTTCATAATTTAGCCTTCCTAAACAGCTTCTGCAGCATCAGTACAAACCATCACTCAATTGCTGCTCACTGAAAACCCACTGGGACCTCATGAGGAAGACAGGCCATTCCTCTAAAGCTTCACCCTCTGAGATCATTAAAGCAACAGGGACCAAATACAGAACGTATAATGCACTTTGGATCTGATCCTGCAATGTGGCTCAGCAGCCATTGTGAGCATTGTCAGTACCTTCTTATACCCTGCAGGATTGTGCAAGGCACAGAGGCCACACAAGGTGAAGAATAAAATTTAAGATCAATAAAAAAGTCAAGAATCAAAACAGTAAATAACCTTCAAAATATTGGAAGCATGAAAAAACTTACACAGCAGAGCCAATAATAAAGACAGCCTACCTAACCTATATATTTTACTAGCTATATAATAGATGGAAATTTTCCCTTAAGCAAATATTTGAAAAATACTGCTACAAAATGAAGTTACCTTCAAACATTTAAAAGAAGAACTTGATAGAAGTTAATATACAGAAAAAAATAAAGACATCAACTAAGGAAACCTCTTCAAAATTGCTATGTACTGTTAGTGAGCAGTCTACAACCCTTCCCACTGACATGGGAACCTCTGACACAAGCATTATGAGAAAGCCAGCAGCAGCACTGAACAGAGTCAGAAGTGTTACATGCAGCAATGCAATGCAGGTGTTCTGCTATGAACCTGCTCTTGGAACTGTGACATCTTGGTAACTTCAGCTGAGCAGGCCACTTACACATTAAACTAAATGAACTACTCAACCTGCATTAAGGCAAAACTCCAAACTTATTAAATTTTCTATTAAATATAAAGTAAGTAATCATGGGTCATTACTGCCCACTCTGCTGATCAGCTGTGTCAAGTTATTATTATGGAAATACAGGATTGATTAATGTTTTCACATAAAGCACAGGGTAATTATTTTTCTGATATTCAATTTTCTTTTCAAGTTTTTCTGTTCTTTACAGTTAACAGTTTTGGTTTCGGTAGACTGTAAGAAAATCTTTCTTGAATTCACTGATACTGAATTAACACTTGGAAACATTTTGTTTATGGTACTTACGTGTTTTTTTGTTATAAAACTTGGTGTGTATACATATATGTGAAAGGCTGTTCACATGATATCAAACATTACTTTCACTAAATACTGAATTATGGCTGGTTTTTTTCATTCTCCTTCTTTGATTATTTAAGCTACAGTGCTACATATAATTATGTAATTAATGGACTTAATTGAGGACTGTGCATTAAACGAGTATGTCTAAAGACTGTGAACAGGTATGAGAAGAATACATATTTGCAAGAAATTTGACTAATACTTGTGGAGAGTGTCATGATTCTTGGAACACAGGAAACCATTTCAGGGTGTGTGCTTAGGCAGGAATCTTTTACATTTCAGGGTCTGGGATGCTGAGTATTTCTAAAGAACCATACATGAAGATGACTGATACACTGTATCTTTGATTAAATGATAAAAAATAACCTCAACATGCCCTACTGTCCTGTTGATCAAATTGTGATGTTCTCTATACCAAACAGCACGACAGGTGAGTTTTCATAGGAAGATGATGATCTGTGAATCTGACTCAGTGAACAGTTCTGATGAAGAAAAACAAGTGACACTTAAAGGTATCAAAGTAAGTCTCACCGCTTTTTCTAAATGAATGCTTCATAGTTTTTCCTTTCAACAACTTTCAAAGCAAAGCTTTTAGACTTTTTATTTTGAAAACAATTTCTGCCTATTTTTTATGTGCTGCTGGAAAACATTAGGAAAGTATGCTTTAACATTTAATAGCAGTTTAAACAAAAGGCTCATGGATTGTTCTGCGGGGAAAAAGCACATTCCATGATGACTTTCTGGGATCAGATGAGGTGGAAAAATGACCTGCAACATACACTGGCCCTACCCTCTTACAGCACACTTCATCTCTATAGGATTTAGGTGCTGCTGGTAAAAATTTGCAGTGTACTGCTGTACCCATCCTCTGGGCAAAAGAGGCCCTCGGTATCCACTGATATCAACCTGGCACCTTTCATGAGCATTACATTCACTTTAAAGGAAAAAAAGTGAAGTTGAAAAGAACCAAAGGAAATAAGCTCAAAACCTACTCAAATAACCCAGGCCATGGTACAAATTAAGAGCAAGATGTGTTCAAGATAAGACTATTACTTTGCTCATAAGTGTTTATTCCAACACATCTTGTCATCTCAGTTTAGTATCATAGCCTGAAAGTTACTTCAAGTGGAACAAAGGATAGAAGGGTATGATCCTTACATTTACACATCTTGAAATATGAGTATGCTCTTATCATCTAATTTTACTGCTAAATGCAACTAGTTCAGAATTTTAAGCCTGAGCTGAGCCACCAGTTACAAAACCATCTATATTTCCGATTTCATGCAAAGTTTTAAGCTCCACTGATCATGGATCACTGTGTCAGAACAAACAAAATGTATTAATTTTTCCTTGAAATAAAAGGTATACCTGTAACTGGCCATTTAGTGAGCTCAGGTCCTCAGCTTTTTTCTCCAATGACTGCACCCAGACTTTCCGTTTCTGCCGGCACCTGGAAGCAGCAGCCCTGTTTCTCTCCAAGAACTTTCTCCTTTTCTCATCAGGGTCTTCATTGGCAGCTCTTCTTCGCCGACCGCCTGTATTTGGTGTCTGTGGCGTAGGCTGAGCTGGTGATGCCTGAAAACAGCCATGACTTAACCTACAGCTCTGGTATAAACAGCCAGCACCTCTTGAGAAAAGCATTTAGGGCATTTCTAAATACATTCAAGAGTCACACTTAGGTTTTTTTAAAGCTGTGCCCATTTAACTCTACAGTGATATTTTTAAAACTTTTACCCATACTTACTCTCCTGATCATCTTACATTAACGTATTGCATCCAAAATAGCTTTCAAGCTCCATTTAGTAGGAAATGAATTTTCTATTTTAGACTCTTCCCACACACCTAGTCACAACTGAAAAATGACACAATTGCTTATGCCCACTACACAGAAGCTGTTTGACAAATGCTGGCAGTGCTGAGACTCCCTGATCCTGGGATCTCCAGACAGCAATTTCCTACTCATTCATGTGTTCCCCACCACTGAGTAACAATTTCCCTTAATCTACCCACATTACATGACAGTATCAAAATACTTCAATACTTGAAATTATACATTTTACTCATTTCACAGTTGTATACAGACCCTAGACAAAGATTTAATGAAATTTAATAACAATATAATGGTCTTAAAAATCCTTTAAAGAGATAAGGTAGGCAGAACATAATTACCCGCATGACGTTCACAGGTGCATCTCCACATTCAGTTTCACACAGCAAGAAAGTTTTATTTTTAAATTAAAAACCCCAAACATGCACCAGCTGGCATATCAATTTGGCATTAATTCTAATGAGCTAAGAATAAAAAACCCCTGGGAACTCAAATCAGTGTTTTAAGAAACACTTGCTATTTTTGATTAATACTAATTGTAAAATAACTCCAAGACAATCAAACAGCAATTTTCATCTTGAAAATTCTGCTATGTGATACTTGAAAATATTCTTTAGAAAAACTCAAGGCAGTATGGGGAAACAGCAGCTTTAAGAAAGGGATCCTTTCACAATGGGTCACTTTCTCCCCTGTTCTGTTCCAAACATATTTGCTTTGATACATTATTTGATTTCACTAGCCAGGGTAAGAATCTGAGGCTTTCACTGCAGATAAGTCCTGTCAGTTCTGGGCAAAGTGTGTAGCTTTTATAGAACTAATATTACACTACAAATTCTGAAAATAACTCTTTGATATTTTTATAAGCAGTTTGAAAACACATTCCAAGAGGTTTTTAGAAATAGAACAGCTGCAGTCCTCCAGGATTCACCAGGAAGTGTATCTTTCCTCCAGCAGCATGCCCACTTCCAGTCTGAGGTTCAGAGGTTTTGTCTTTTACTCCCCTGTTCTGATCTATTGTCCCCAAAATACAACAAATCACACCTAAAACCAGAGGCCTCCTTCCAGAGCCTGAGATGATGAAGTACCCTTAATGACACAGCTGAAACTCTTCCTGTGGCAGCCCAGAAAAGATCCTTCAAGCAAACTAACATAAGCATAACAAACTAACATAAGCATGCAATAAAAAAAAAATTTTAAGCACATTTATGATATAAAATATAATAAACATAAAACAGATGCAACAGAAACACAAAATAAAACCACTTTAAAAAAAAATATATATATATTGACCAGCTGTAAAAACTTCAGCTACCACAGAATCTCCTAACAACGATCTTCAGAAATCAGGACTTAGTTCTAAATTTGAGCAGACAGATACTATACCTGACTCTGAAATCATTATCTTGGATAATAGATTTTAGAAGCATTTAAGAACATGTAAGACCTGTAAACATTTTACTGCTATGGAGCTAAAAGAGGAGTCTAAAAGAGGAATCTGTTAATCTCTGTTTTACAAATCAAGAGCACAGAAAAATGTATATGTATTTGTAAAAGAAAAGGAGGAGGAAGGAAGCACATGCCCACTCCTGTCATACCGGTGTTTCAGTTGTTGAAGTTGCAGGCTGTTGGAGTGACTGTGGTCGTGGTTCCTCTGACTGAGTCCTAACCAACCCACTTGCATGTCCCTTGGCAGTATCTCCATTTGTTACCTGAGGGTGCTGCTGGGTCAAGGCTGCTTTCAATCTCTGAAAGCAGAAAATAAAGAAGAAAAAGAAAAGAAATGTTCTATCATGCTAGCTTGAGTGATTAATCATTTATATAAGCAGTTACTTCCACTTTGGAAACAGGAACTCCAACTCTTAAACAGGTGTTTCTTTTTACAGGCTTTCAACAGTGACCTATGCATACACCTAAAAACAGGGGGTAAATTTCTGCAATCATGACAATAGCAATGAGGTTTACATAAGATCCCAGAAAGGGAGGGATGGTCAACTGTATGGAGAAGGAAGCAGAAAGCCTCATCTGTAGTGAGCTGTGCCCACAAACAGATGAGTGGAAGGCCATAAACTGAAGCTGGTAGTGCCAGAAGAGTAACGATGACACATGAAGGAAAATAGGGAACAACTGGAACACAAGCATCTTTCCACTTAAAAAATTCTGGTGCTCTCTGTCTCTATTCAATTTTAAATGGCTTGTTATGCCTCCACTAATTCATGGTCTTTACAAATACTCACCTCTGCAATCCTTCCTATGGGTAATTAGAGAAAGGCCAAGACCTTTGCTGAAACATCTTAATGATGTACAAAAGACTAAGAAGCTTAAGGTTACATGTAAAGAATATTTATGTAGAAATATGCAAGATAACTACTACAGCACGCTACTTTGCAGTAAAAGACTGCTTAAAAGTTTGATACTCTTCCTTTATTGCAAACAGCCACTATGAAGAACAGTAATGTGCAAGTTCAGCTGTATTTAATACACCCAATAGTTACTGACAACCTGATGGATGATTTCAGAGCATTTTACTGACTGCCTGTTGAAAAATACTTCATTCAACTTTTGGGGAAATCTATTAAAACTGTAATATAATACATTCTATTTAAAACTATTTCTTAATCTTAAGTTATAAAGTGTCCAATTTCAGCAGGTACAGCTGCTTGTAATTCCAGATCCTTTCTTAAAATTCCATGAATACTGTACAATTTATGATTAATTTTTTTGGTTTTATTGAAGAATTTATCCTACTAGAGAAACGATGTTAGAAAGAAAATGTTTTTCTACTGAGCACTGTATTTTTTAAGAATCCAGTACAAGTTTAAGAGAAGATTAATGACTTAAACATGTAAGTTTGTGGAAATTCTGATATCTCGCAACATCATATTTTGAAATATGAACAAAGTGTCACCCATATACTAACATTAATAGAATGTCTTAAGAATACTAGAGAGAGGCAGCATTTAGCCAGCTCAGAATAAACAGAAAACTTTGTACCTATTTCTATAGATATTCTCTATAAACTGAGGTATCCCATGTCTTCCAACAATTAAGTCAGTGAAATACAGTAACAGCTCCCTCCTACCTTCCATGGTGACAGGCTTTCCTGGATCCTATGCTACAATTAAAACAACAGATTGCAGACTACCTCTGTCAAAACTGCAAAATATTTTCAGGTCTGAAATATGGCAAGTTACCATCTACTACATGGATTTGGCAGCACATAACCAAGCACCAGCAGGTATCCCAACTGAGGGCTGCAAACAGAACTAAGAAACTCCCATCCTCTTCTACTGGCCTGCTATTAAGGAATCTTTAGCCAGTGACTTCTGTAGGAAGTCTACTCTTGTAGACTTGCTCTGGATTGAATTAGCAGCACATTACATCAGATAGGAACCATTCAAGTGCACATGAAAATTAGGAGTTAATCCCAACAGCTAAATGAGTAGTTCCTCACCTCATTTACTGCATCAACTTCCTAAGTTTCCCAGAATAAAGAAGACACTTCAGAAAATTACACAAACCAAATTTACTGCAATTTCCAGTGCTCAACTTTTGCAACAAAAATTTAGGACAGCTGCAAGCATTAGGGCAGGATAACAAAAAATGTTAAGATAATATGTCCATAATTTTTAGTATATGTATAGCACTCTGAAAGCCCTTAGATAGTTAACACTTTAATTAAACTCAAGAATTTACTTCTACCTTCCTAATTCTCATTGGAAAAACAAGCTAACAAAAACATTTCAGTCCCTGTCTCCAGCAGGCCTAAGTGTTTTCTAGATGTCTAACTAAAATTACTAAAACCATACTCTATGCTGCAACAACTGCAAAGCTGATGGTTGATGATTCTTCTCTCTCTTTAAGTAATTCTGGTGTCTAAATCATAAAATCTTCTACACAACCACTACCAGGGAAACACATGACAACCAAGTCAGTTTTTAAAATAGTATTTTTTTAAAGAAACTAGCAAGTATTTAATACTTATATGACAATAACCTTTCTGTATGTTATTAAGGTAAGACTTTTTGCAGTGTATTTTCATTTATGACTTGAATAACTTTAGAAGTATTTCTTTTATCATAACTTGCTGTTAGGCAGGACGTGACAAATTTTCATCAGTCCTAATCAAGAGAGCAGTGAAAGTACAAATCAGTTAAAGGGTATGCTCTCTTCTATTTTAAGCGGTCATAGTAGGACAGATTTCAAAGTTACCATCTCAAAAATGACATATATTGAGTTTGCATGGCAAGGTTTTGTTTGGGGTGGGTGGCAGGGGTGGCTCCTGTGAGCAGCTGCCAGAAGCTCCCTCCTTGTCCGACAGAGCCAAGGGCAGCTGGCTCCAGGACAGAGCCCCGAGGGGACACTGCGGGAGCCAGGCCTGCTCAGCCTTGAGAAGAGGTGACTGAGAGGGGACCTCAGCAGTGTCCCCAAGTACCTGAAGGGGGATGCCAAGAGACTCAGAGATGCACAGCAGTAGGACAAAGGCAATGGCAGGAACTGAAGCACAGGAAGCTCCACCTGAACAAGAGGGAGAACCTGACTGTGCAGGTGAGTGAGCACTGGAACAGATTGTCCACAGAGGATGTGAGGCTTCTCTCACTGGAGATAGGCAAGAACCCTCTGGATGCAATCCTGTCATCTGCTCTGGGATGGCCCTGCTGGCATAGGGGGTTGGACCAGATGACCACTGTGGTCCCTTCCAACTTGGCCCATGCTGTAATTCTGTGAAGAGTGAGAGGAGTCCTCTCCAAAGACAGGAAGGAGCAGCAGAGAAGTCTGAGGAACTGACCACAACCACCACTGCCCTTTCCCCTGGGCTGCTGAGGGGCAGGAGGTAGAGAAGAGTTAGACCCAGGAAGAAAGGCAGGAAGGTGTTTCGAAGTTTTGGGTGTATTATCCTAAATGAAACTGAGACGAGTTTGAGTCTTTGAAACTGAGTCTTTCTCAAGACAAGTCTGTTTTGCCCATGATGGTAACTGATGAGTTCGCACTGGGCCATGCAAACAAAGTTGGACTTAACTTACTGTAATGCCAGCATCTGAACATTATATCCTGTAAATACATAAGTAAAGAAACTCCTTTTGAGTATTACATTGTTAAATGTAATGTACTATGAAAACAAGAATAGTAAATAACTAGATCTAATTTCAAATTACAAAGTTTGAAAGTTGAAATTGAAGTAGTTAGGATTAAATTATCCACAAATGCAGACAGACACATTGTGAAAAATCTGAGGAATATTTACAGATTTTCACAAGGAGATTCCAGCTCATGTGTTTAATAAGTTTCATATTTTAAAAGGTAATTCTGGAGTAAAATACTACACGGGTGTTGTGCTTCTTGTGACAGTTACCCTAAATTCAAAGAGAATCTCATTTTTAACAATCAAGAATACAGAAACATGTATTAGAATAAATGTAAATAAGCATTTTTATGTGGAAAACCTTGATGACAACCGAGGTTTTTTGATATTATTTGGTTACAGGCAAACTAACTAGACAGGTTAATAGCTTTTAAAATCTTGATTAGCAAGGTTTTATCATTTATGTATATCCTTGAAAACAAATCCTCACCACATCTGTCAAAATTTGGTGGGACTAGATCATTCCACCAAGAGCTCACAGAAACAAGATAATATACTCCAGAAACAATTTGTGAAAAACTCAGATCCATATTTCATATCTGCCACAAAAGCTCATCAGAGTAATAACCCTCCTTCTCCTGGGTGTTATCCTACCATCTGCTCCTCTATTACTTATCTTTATTTTGCAACTAATTAACAGCATAATCTTCTAAATTCAGCAAGTTAATTATCATTATTGTGGTCTTTGCAGCATCATCAGTCCTTATGAAGTCTTGTCTCTCCACCCCCAGAGAACATATGAAAATGAAGTAGGTTGTGAGAGGGTCTGTTTCTTTAGAGTAGGCTCATTAGGTGTTTGCTGATTAGCTCGGCATGCAGTGAGACAGGTCAGAAGAATTCTGCTGAACACAAGGTCCCATGCCGGGCTCCAGCAAGTTAATGTTGGTTTCTGAACATTTGCCAAGCTGCCCTCTGTCACTTCTCAGTAGAAGCCTCCTGCAAAAAGACTACTGGCTGCCTACTGAGTGCAAGGTATTTTTCAGATTGTGACAAAAAGTTTTACATGGGAAGGAGGAGATGGAGGGAAACATTCCACATTAAAGCAATTTTGAAATTCTTCAGAAACTTCTGCAATCCATGCTGAAGAGTCTGAATGCTAAGTTTGCACCCACAAGCTGCACACTCAAAAAGGATGTTTTACAGCTGCAACTCAAGGCTCATATTCCATACACAGAAAGCAGACAATTACAGATCTTCTCATAAGAACATCAGAAGCAATTCTACAGTTATTTTAAGTCATGCATCCTTATCTTAGTGAGGAAGTTTTTTGGGGGTTTTAAGTTTTCTGGTTTTTTTTTTTAAAGACAGTTATTGCATCTACTTCTAAGCCTAAAAATACCACAAAACTGACATACATATGATTTTACTTAAGTAAGCAAAAGTTAGTTTCTTTAGCACACTGACATACATGGAATCATGTCAGAAAAACTGACAATTTATATTAAGTGTGCCACAGAGATCTGAAACTCATTTTCACTCCTACTGCATGTCATTCTTAGTATAAGATGTAAGAATATTTCCAAAATAGTAGCAGTAAAAGACAAGGTTGTGTCTGAATAAGATCTCTAGTCATTTTGTACTTCGGTTCTACAAGCAGTAGAGAAAAAGGATCCAAGAATGTTCACAACTATAGTAACAGTGACTTTCACAGCTGTGAATGGACTAGCTCTGTTCACTACAATAAATTCAATATTGAGGCAATAAAATTAAAATGCAATCTGATTTCATGCAGTTCTTTCACAGCACTGAAACACATCAAGCACTGTATGTTTCTATGGTGAAAGAGACCCTAAGACCGTGCTTAATGCACTCTTTCACTTATGTCAACTGTTTCAGTTGAGAGCCTCTTGCAAGAATGCCACCAGTCATAAGGATTTGGCTCACTGCACATACAATATTTAAATTTTTGTCTGTCACTGCTTTTTTGTATTCCTTCTTTTTATGACTATTTTTTCCTCCCAGTTATTAGTCCTTGCAGTAGGTATTCATTTTGCTATCTGCTATTTCACTCAGTGAACCTGTTCCCACATACAACTGCTCCTCTATGGAATTCATTCAATCATTTAATGTCAGGCAACTTGACCAGTAAGTGGAGAAAAGACCATTTCAGCAAAGAAAGAACAGAGCTCGAGAGGTGACATCTCAGTGACTTGCTTTGCTTCAATAACCAAAACTGCCATGCTGAAGGAGTTTGACACTTTAGACTGAAAACTTTATTGAACATAGAAATAAACACATAGTTTTGATTATTATTCATTAAACTTGGATGCCCCTAATAAAAAATCCTTTCAAATGCTGTAAGAGACACAATTTGCAAAAGTAAAAAGTCTCCAAAAGCTGTCCATGGTGGGAAAAAATTCTCAGCAAGTGCCTCAGTTCCTTTATCCTTAAAGGGTTGTACAACTTCTAGGACCGCCAAAGAAAAATTTTAACTATGCTATAGGAAGGCATCCAGTGTCCACTACCAAAGATATCTCCTGACAGTTATTTTTAGATTTTGAAAATGAAAATAAAAATTTGTTTACTAAATTTCATTCATGAAATTTAAAAAAAAAATACACTTCTTTGTACAATTTGGCAACTTGTTTCATAGGGAAACAACACGTATTCATCAAAATAAAAATGTGTTCTTCTCATGTTAATACAAATACAGAAATTAAATTATCTATATTCATATTTAAATTTCAGAGCTTTAGGAAAGAAGCTCTACAATCTCTAACTTTTATCTAACTACTTCTGATGTTTAGTTTAAAAAAAAAAGTCCACACAACAGTAGTCTTTTGTAAGCAAGTAAGAGTGAAATGAATGACTGAAATGAGGAATGTAATCAGAGCACAAAGTTCTTTTCTTACTATAAACCTCTAAAATGTGTTAGGTCTTTGAAATATGCAGAAATAGCCTCTGCAAAGAAAGGCAGAAAGCACAAAAGAAAGTGCCTGGTTTGTACCAGGTATTTCATCCGATACAAAGAGCTGTACCTTCTACACAGGACAGCTCCAGATCTGATAACAATGCAAGAATTTGGTGCTATTTCACATTAAATTTACTACAACCAGTTTTTCAGGAATTTTACTCAACCTCTGAAGTTATTAGATCTGTGTCAACTTAGAATACCTTGAAATAGTGTTGTGGTATGATAGCAGAAAATGCAGAACACCCTAACAGCAAGTACAGTCCTTCAATACAGGAGCGGTTCAAACAACTACTGCCAACACCAGCTATAAATAAACCATGTTAACTTTCCAAACTCTGCATTCCATACAGTACAATGCTCACTTAAATACCCAAGGAAGTTAGGGAAGTTAGTTAGGAATCTATTCCTGTATGTTTTTTGTATTTGCTACATATTCTATTCATACATTTTATAATGTAATACAAAAAAATCCATGAGACTGCAAGCTCCATCTATAAAGAACAACAAAATTTTTCCTCAAATAATAAGTAAGAAATAAAGTAATAGCTAAAAAAATTCCAAATATATATACTCCTGGGAATGTTGTGAAGGGAACATCACAGCTTCACCCCTTCATCTGGCTTTTTGTTCAAAATACACTAAGAATGCTGACAGACTTCATGGGTTCATAAAATTGTTTAGGCTATAAAAGACCTTTAAGATCAAGTCTGACCATTAAGCCAGAACTGCCCCAAGACCACCACTAAACCATGGCCCTGTGTCACATCTCCATGTCATTTTAACACCTCCAGGGATGGTGATGTCACCACTTCCCTGGGAAAATCGTTTAATACTTGACAACCCTTTCAGAGAAGAAATTTTTCCTAAACGTCCAATCTAAACCTTCCCTGGTGCAATGAGAGGCTGTTTTCTCTCATTCTATCAGCTGCTGTTTAGAAGAGGCTGAGTCCCACCTGGATACACCCTCCTTCCAGGTAGCTGTACAAAGCATGGAGGTCCCCCTTGAGCTTCCTTTTCTCCTGGCTAAACAGCCCCAGCTCCCTCAGTCACTCTTCAAAGGACTTTCTCTAGACCCTTCACCTGCTCCACTGCCCTTCTCTGGACAGACTCTAGCACCTCAATGTCTGTCTTGCAGTGAGGGGCCCAGAACTGAACACAGAACTCGAGGTGTGTCTTCACCACTGCTGAGTAGAGGGGAACAATCCCTGCCTGGGTCCTGCCTGTCCCACTATTGCTGATTCTGATACAAGCCAGGATGCCATTGGCTTTCTTGGCCACCTGGCCACTGCTGGCTCATGTTAAGTTGGCTGCTGACCAGCACACCCAGGTCCTGTCCCAACAAGCATCTTTCCAGCCACCCTGCCCACAGCCTGTAGCGCTGCCTGGGGCTGCTGTGACCCAAGAACAGGAGCCAGCACTTTGCCATGTAGAACCTCATACAAATGGCCTCAACCCAGTGATTCAGCCTGTCCAGATCCCTCTGCAGAGCTTTCCGACCCTTCTGCACACCAACACTTTTGCCCAACTTGGTACCATCTGCAAGCTGACTGAGGGAGCACCCCATTCCCCCATCCCGACCACTGATAAAGATACTTGACAGAAGTGACCCCAACACTGAGCCCTGGGGAACACTGCTTGTAACTGGCCACCAGCTGGACTGAACTCCATTTACCACCACTTTTTGGACTCAGCCATCCAGCCAGTGCTTTTACCTAGCAGACTGTATCTGTCTAAGGCATGAGCAGTTTCCCCAGGAGAATGCTGTGGCAAACAGTGTCAAAGCCTTTAGTAAAGTCCATGCAGACAACACTGACAGCATTTTCCTCATCCACCATAAGTAGGTCACCTTGTCACAGAAGCCAACCAGGTCAGTCAAGCAGTCTGCCTGTCACAGATCCACTGGATCTGATCCTGCCTGTTCTATGTGTGCTATGATGATCAAGATAATCTGCTCCATGATGTTCCTCAGCACAGAGGTCAAGCTGAGAGGCCTGCAGTTCCCTGGATCCTCCTTCTAGCCACTATTCCTGAAGATGAGCATCACATTTACCGACCTCCAGTCACCTGAGACCTCCCCAGTTAGCCAGGGCTGCTGGTAAATGATTTAAAGCGGCTTTACTGAGCTTCTTCCCTAGCTCCCTCAGTACCCTAGGGATCCCATCCAGCCCCATAACCTTCTGTGTGTCTTAGGGCTGTAGCAGGTTGGATTAGAGAGGCTTTGCTCTCCTCCACATGGCTGTCTTCCAGCTCAAGGTGCTGGGTACCCACAGAGGAACTAGCCTTACTATTAAAAGACTGAGGCAAATAAAAGGCATTAGTACTTCTGCTTTTTCCTTATCCTTTGCCACTATGTTCCCCCATATCCAATAAAAGAGGGAGATTCTCCTTGGACCTCCTTTTGTTGTTGAGGTACTTAGAGAAATATATTTAGTTATTTTTTACAGAGCAACCAGATTAAGTTTTAGCTGGGCTTTGGCCCTGCATAACTTCACAACACCCACAGAGTCCTGAGCTGCCGGTCCCTCCTCCCACAGGTCACACACTTCCCTTTTTCTCCTGTGTTCCAGCCAAGGCTCTCTGTTCAGCCAGGCCAATCCTCACTGCTGGCTCATCTTTCAGCACGTGGTGACAGCCTGCTCCTGCACCTTTAAGAGTCACTTCTTAAAGGATGTCCTGGACTCCTCTGCCCTTCAGAACGGCCTCCCAACATGAAACAGAAGTGTGGCCATAACAGGCAAAAGGACACAGGGCAGGTTCCCAGAGATCAGCTAACTTAACCATACCAATACATCCACAAATTGCAGAATACCATTAATATATGAAGCATAGAGTATTCACTTATTAAATCTCAGTGTATTAGCTTATTTTTCAACATTAAATGTGAACTATTAACGAAACTAAAATGAGCTGCAAAACTAAATATTGTCTTCAGTTGGCTTAACCAGGAACATAAGTGAAAAACAAACCTGCTTTGCAGACCTTCACAGAATTTAGTATGCAGCAAGCAAAATTATTTTTAAGAGAGACATGAAAGAAAGGGTTTGATATCACAAAGATTTGAATTTAAAAATTAAATTGAACTTTGCAGTTAATAAACCATCACATATCTGCCAACAATGCATCCCATGGCACAGTGAATTAGTCTTACTCTTGGAGGCTTTTCTACATAAACATTAAGTTTCTCATTAAATTGCTTTTACTTTCAGGGGGATAAGAAATTAGGTTTTTTATTTTTGTGAATAGGCACTATATAAAAGTAAATGAGCATAAGAAATATACATAATTCTGATATTCCTGAATTCTGCTCATGCTTCATGTTAAGCAACAAGGAAAGGAAATACTGCAAATACCCTTTTTACAGTCTCACTTAAAAAAAAAGATAAGCAATCACTGAAGTGCATATATTAGCTAAATTGTAACGAGAAGGCTAATGAGACTGTTAAGTTTTAAGTCTAATGATCTTTGTTTTCCTTTGCATATGAGTGATTGCTTCTTCCAATGTGAGATCAAAGTCTTCACCACACACATGTATTTCCTCTCCGCCTTTAAATCATTCTAAGAGAAAAACACTCAGTAATACGCTTAAAAACCTAATTTCTTGCCCATCTAAAAAAATTATCTGGAACCAGTTTCTCCTGGATTTCAAACACAATTCAGAGCATGAGTCTCCTGACTCTAAAACATGTTCAGTTTCTGAGAAAACAGTCCTTGCTTTCACTTGTTTTACATTCTTCTCTCCTGGATTTAAGGTAAATTAATTTTGTAAGAGCTGGTTACATTCAAGTATTTTCTGAGGTATTAAAAGATTCCTTTCCTATTCCCAGGGAGACAAGGATGCACAAAATCAGACCATCTTCCCTTATGTCCTCCTCTACACTATTTCCAAAGTCATTGTGCTCAGCAGAGCAGGGAAATGAAGGAAGACCTGACAGCATTAGGCAGAGTCAGTGCACCTCTCCACAGCAGTTTCAGTATTTGGTGAATGTGGTCTAGATGTGCTCACTCTACGGGAATCCCTTCACTCCAGAAAAACCAGACTCACTGTTTCTCATACTATGGCTTGAGAAAACAGCTAAGGAAAAATGCCCACAGGTTTAGATCAAGAGAAATGAGATATCTAAGAATGTTGAGGGGATCCTCCCACTTACCAACATCAATGCAGAAAAATATATTTTATCTAGCAGGTGTTCCTGATTCTCTTTTAGCACAAAGTAAGAGCTGAAGGAAGAGGAACACTATTTCACAGGATAGATACTGTTCATGGAGGCATCTTGTAAATATATAAACGGGTTAATTATTGTTGAATAATAGATCTTCTTTTGCTTTAGAACAGTTGGAACAAACAAGACAGTAAAAAACAGAGAAGCAACTGCCTAATGCTGTATAAAATATTTCTATAAATTGATAAATTCAAACTACCACCCTAAATGGTCACTGATATTAAGTAAAAAGAACAACCCCCCCCCCATCAAAAAGCAAACCAATTTCTTGCTTAGACATTTTCCAAATAATCCTCAACTCCCCCCAAAACATCCAACACAACAGAAACAACCTCCACACAGAATAATTTCTTAACTACGTAAGTACTACATATTTAATTGCAAAACTCTTGCCAAATGGATTATATTTAGTTGGAAGTCTGAAAACTTTTAAAAAACCCATATTTTTCTTAGTTTAAGAAATACCATTCTTTTGGGAGGAAACATTCTGCTTCTTTGAGAGAAATGTTCACATGCTACTAATCTTGTTTTTCTCTCAGCTAGCATTTCTGATCCTCTGATACAAGAAGAGAGAAGGAGTTTAGCTAGAAAATTTATTTAAAAGAATGACTAAAAATAAGATCAAAATAGCCATTAAGAACGGAACTAATATAGGCTGGAATTGGAAAGAACTGTAAAATAAATGCAGCTGTTATTCTTCTGGTTTTATTAAATTTGTATTTGCAGAATTTAGACTAATAAAAGAAAACTAAAGCTGTTTTAAAAAGCAATAGAATGTAATTAATTTCTCAAGTTATTCTTCTTGAGGAATAATGGAGTTGTTCACTTACCAATTTAGCCTCAGACTGCACTGGCTGTGGGGAGGAAGGCCCTGGGATTCCTGGGATACTAGGCACCATGGTGACAGGTCTAACAAGCTGACCAGATAAAGTATAAAAATGAAGAAAACCTGAGTATGTTATCATAATAGAGAGCATTTGACAGCACTACCCTCTGAAGCCAAAACAGCTATCAAGGTGCTTAAAACTAAGTTCTATGCTGCACTTATGCAAATCTGCTCCACTTTCAAATTAATATAGCATCATGCTTACTTACTGGAACTGCAGCAGGGACATGCACATTAGAATTTGTGATAGATGCAGGAATAGCAACAGGCATGGTTTGTCCATTAGGAAGATGTAACAGCAGAGGAAAAGGACCTGGAACTGGACTGAAAAAGGAATGAACTATATAAAAGAAAACTTATCCAGAGAAGAGAACAAGTTTACACATTATTTTAAATTGGTTTGTTTCTTTACAGGTGTAATGTATAATTTATTTGGAGATCAAAAATATGAACTTAGTGATGTGGAGAACATGGCATTACATCTCACATGTAGTGAAAGTCCAATGTTTCATGTGTAGTAAAGCACCACATTACACCAAAGCATCTCAAATTCATATATTAACTGCAGAAACAGTAACTGAAAGTAAACCAGATTTTTAAATTCTGCAAGAAAACGTTTTACTAAGATTTATGTAACTTACACTATTGGTCTGTTCGACGATGGAGCTTGGGTGATAACAGTACTGGAAGTTGGGGATGGTATTGCCTGCTGAATAATAACACTTGAGTCAGAACTCGTAAGCAGAACATTGGGAACCTGGAGCGAGGCTGGACGAACTATTGTAGATGTAGGCTGTGCAGTCTGCTGCAGTGACACTTCCTGAGGAAAAATAAAGCTTCATCAGTCTGTAAAATACAATTACAGACCACTAATTCCAACTGTTAAATGAATGCAGTTTGATGGAACAAATCAGAATTTCTGTAACATTATGCAAATAGAATCAGTTATACAATTAAAAACATTAAAAAAACTCCCTCTGGATGAATCATTTAAACCACCACAGTAAAACTGTTTTAACAACAGTGATTTTACTTTTATGACAAACCTGGCTCAATTTATTCTAAGGCTACTATTACTTCTTATTGCTTCTAATTCAGTTTTGATCAGATTTTAATTTTTTTCCCCAAGAAACCCATGGTACTACCAGCACCATCATGTTTACCCACACTCCGAATAAGGAAAATGTTTTATGATGTCCTTATGTATATTTCAGTTTCAGTCCATTGTTCTGGATTTAAACAAGAGAAACAAGACATTCATGGTTCAGTAAAAACAATAACAACAAAAAATTTTTTGACCCTTTTTCTGTAGCTCTCTAACTAGAGTGGATAAGCGTGCTTGGAATGTTATCTTCAGAGCTCTGCAAAATATATGCATATCCTGACAGAGAAAAAATTATTTGAGCACAGAAATTAAATTTTCTTACGTGCAAATAAAGAGTAGATAGAAATCCCTATAGTTCTTAGCTTAGCAACCAGGTAAAGCACATTTATCAATTGAATGCTGTATATCTATTTGCTGTTTCTGAAAATCCAGAAAAGCCTTACTGTAACCAAAGCCTTTCTTCTCAGGAAACCCTTGATTTTGCTAGACTTCAAATTTATGTTCAGACAGACTTGTTGCCAAGTTATTCTTCTGACAATGCCTACTGCAATCAATGATACATAAAATCACAATGATACATAAAATTCTTAAGACCAGCAAACTTTAGTTGCTCTGCTGGTAAACAGTAATTCAAAGAGAATCTCTGTATCTGTGTCACACAGACTGCACTGATTATTATTTTCTTTGAATGAAGCTTGAGTTTTCAAAATTCATCCACAAAGCTTTAAGTAGTGAACTCTGAGCTCTCTAAGCAGATTGCTTGTCTTTGTATATATTAATGCACAAATGTGTGAGATCCTCTGAGCAATTCACAGAACTGCAAGCTTGCTGGCAAACTGTGGGTTTTACAAAAGAAAAAACTTTAGATGATGAAATTTTCTCCCTCCAAAAAGCTCAGAGGCTAGATTTGTCATCAGGGTTCACTAGTTCATTCATGCTCTTTCCCAAGGGACCTAGGACTATTCACAGTGAATCAGAGTTTTTGGAGAGTAACAGTGAGCTGTGCTGAGGAAAGTGAAATTGTTTTAGTATCAATCTGGGGCATAATATTTGGCTGCACTTAGCACTACAGATGACCATTCAGTAAAAAGACACTAGTACAGAATTGTGGAAACAAAGAAAAAAAGTCCAATCATATTGTTAGGACAGGATTAAACACTTCTTTGCAAGTAAGGAATCTGGTATAACATCTTACAGATCTTACTCAGGAGTCACAGGGAGAATACAAATGAGACTGAACTGCTTGACTGTGGGAATTCAGAGCTCAGAACACCAGCTGAATCTGTATGCTAGCATGAACAAGCTGCACAATTCAAGCAACATCATGGTGGTTCTTGCATGTGAACAAAGACTACAAGATCATATGTACAAAGATAAAGAAAGGACCCTTGGAAGGACATTCACAGAATCACAGATTGTTTGGAGCTGTAAGTGACCTTTAGAGACCACTCCAGTCCATCCTTTCTGCCATGGCTAGGAACATTTTTTCATGAGATCAGGTTCCTCAGAGTCCCAGTCAGCCTGTCTCTGAGCACTTTCTGAACCCAGCCTTGAAGTTACTGGTGTGTCAGTACCACCTCCTACCTCTGGGCAAGCAGCTGGGATTGGTCTCCCCACTGTTGCTGAAAGCAGGTAACTACATACAAGGGAGACAGTAAGTCATGGCATTTTGTCAACACTTCTATGCTGTTCATAACAGAAGCTTAATTAATGCATGTTCTAATAAATATTGATTGTACACTTGGCCTTTCCCTGGCTTGAACACCTATCAGGAAAAGGACATTCTGAATTTATGCTTTGTTTACAAGATCAGAAACTACCTTAGCCATTAAAAAAGAATATGTTCATTCATGAGTGTTTATACAGCTGAAAAAGTATTTTAAACCTCCTCTTTACACTAACTTGCTCTTTGCTACCCTGAAAAATGCATGCAAGTGCCTGTTACTGCAACAACGTGGCATAAACATAAGCTGCAGATTTAAGTAGTATTGCTTTTAAGTAAACTGATATTTTATAAACATATGAAAACAAAACCATAGACCCAACAGTCTGATGGAAGATTCTAATTGATCACTAATACATTGCACTAATGAAGTATTAATTTTGTCTGGAATAAAATACATTGTAAATATATTCCCCTAAAGAACAAGAAAAATAGAGCTGAATTTGCAATCATAAGATTAAGTGAAAATGACCTTACCTTTACCTACCTTTCCTTACAGGACAGAAGTTTAAGCCCACCCAAAGGTACTACACTTACTAAAAGGACTTCTCCAACTCTGGTAATTCCTATTCTTGAAACTAGAACCCACTGAATGGGAAATTACAGAACAGGACAGTTACTTGAAATGTTCTCAGATGTGCACATTTGCAAGTATTTCCTATCTAAAAGCAAATTTCAGGCAGTAACTTTTTAATGCTATCAAAAATACATAGAATTCTTTATACAGAAATGTAGATGGCCAGAACTAATACTGTATTTGATTATTACTGTAAGAAAACAACTGGTTTTAAAGTACTTAAATTATGCAGTTAGCTACTTGGCAACAACTAAGTAACTTTTAAAACTCTGTTGAGGGTTGCCCTTTTAAAGTCCTGTTAATAAACAACTATAATGTTTGAAAGCTCTTACTACTTTAATGCTTAAAGACTTTATACACTTCTAGTGATATCTTGGTCTATTCAAAGCAAAGTACTTACTCTTACTGAGCCTAACAGAACTCATGGAGCTCTCACAAAACTAGGAAAATAATTAAGCATACTTTTTTTGAGAGTCTCCAAGGAATTATTTTGACAACTACAAGGACAATTAGAACTGGCTTGCACATACATAAATAGGCTGTAATAATTTAAGACTACTAAAATATATGCAGCCAACAAAATGGTTACAGTTAAAACTATCCATGCTCTGAAAAAAATCCCTTCTCTCCTTCAATACATCTGCAAAAGGAGAACACAAAAATCTAACTGAACAACACTCTGCTCACATTTCTCAATGTCTGCAGGTCACGTTGAGCTGTACACTCCAAGCAGCACCCTCAGCCTTGCTCAGCTTGCCTCTACAATCAGACATGAGAATGGCATTGAGCAGCAGCACTGTCACAGTGACACACCGAAACTGCATCATCACTGAGACAAGTTTATAAGCATTGAGATAGAATTTTCACTTGTAATGATGCTAATAGACACTGCCCCATGAGTGTATGAAGATAATATTACTATCTTCTGCCAAAGTTAGGTTACTGGGAATAAGTATTTGCAGCAAAAAAATAAACTAACCTCTGAAATAAAGACTAAAGAGTTGAACTATGATTCACTTAATCCAAGCAGCTCTTTACATATAGTCCTTTAAAATGCTTCTACTATTTTTGAGACTGCATGATTGCCTTGATTAACCATGATTACTCATCCTTGCTAACTAATGAAACTTAAAAAACTTAGGACAAATCTGAATTAAAATTCTTTACAACTTCTGTCGCACACTTCAGGTTGTCCTCACAGCAGTTCCTTTGGCAGTGTAAGAGTTGAAACACAGGCTCAGACTGGATCCAAAGAAAAGCATTCTGCCCACAGGAACAACCTGGTACTGAAGCAGGTGGCACTGAGGCTGTGCAGCCTCTCTCTCAGAGAGGTTTCAAGACCAGACTGTGCAAAGTGCTCAGTAACTTGGTCTGATCTCAGGAGCTGCCCCAGCTTTGAGCAGGATGTTGGGCCAGGAAATCCAGCAGTCCCTTCCAACATGAATTACCTGGGACCCGAAAGAGTCCTGCTGATTCCTGGGAGTGAGGCACTTAAGCCCCTCATACACACACTGCCTGCTGAAGAGGAACATAACAACAGACTAGAGCAATCTCTATGCTTTATTATGCTCTGCTCCTAATGTTTGTATTTACTGAAGACTAGAAATAATTACTTCACTAATTTTGCTTCATTTTCTGTACTTCAAGAGAACTCCACAAGATGAAAACACTGCAAGTCACATATTGAAGTGATCACTACTAATGATGATGCATAAACAAGAAAAAAGAGCCCTTCTAGTCTTTTCTAAGATAGCATAAATCTTAAATTTTATTTCTTTTCTGGCTTTACTGAATGGCCAGCTTTACTGGAAGCAATTATCCTAGCAAGCAAAGCTAACTGAAGAAATGAACAGGCTACCTATATATCTACTGGAATGTGGCAAAGGAAAACTCTCTTGCTTTCAACTACAGCATGGCTATCACCATATACAATAAATTTACAGATCATCAGAAAGTTGAAAAATAAATTCCAAAAAGAGAAAAAATATAGGTTCTGACCTTTTCATCATTGGTGGTAGACTCTGGATGAGGTAAAGGACTATCTTGATGAGTTGTCTCTACAACTGAAGGTTCTTCAATTTTATTTCTTATAATTGGTGTTGCAAGAGGGGACAGATCTAGAGGCATCTATGAGCAACAATGTAAAACAAAATTAGTCAATGTTTAAAAAACAAAACTGAGAGAGAAAATATAAATAACTGAAGAGAAATATCGGCCCATTACACGACAGAGGTGCTGATGTTTGAAAGGTCTTGATGCAGATGCATTACCAGTCAAGGCTATTTTACCAGCACCTACATGAACAAAAATCTTCAGTAACACAAACATCTTTCAACACCAACGTCAGACTAAGTATTTTCTTCTTGAGAATTAAAAACACTCCTAAAGTTTTCCATTTCCAAGGGTTATAAGAAAATTGTAGCTGCAGAAGGACTGTGTTACAGTTAAAAAATTACAGCTAAATTAAGGTATTATCCTTCTGTATATTATTATATCTTGTGCTACAAAGCACAAAAGCCTAACCACATTTCCAATTTGAGAACGTTAGTATAGACTAATTTCAAGCTAATTGCAGCTAATAATTATTGAAAAAGCAAATTTTATATTACTACATGGGTAAAATTCACCAGGACATCTAAAATGCCTTAAAGAAATTGAGCTACAAAAGTACTTAAAACAATACTATAGATTTGAAAGCCTATATTCCTGTCTAGTCTGCTATCCAAATACTTTTGGAAGAAACTTCCCCCAAAGAAGTTTTTCCAAATGCTTTTTTCTCAATTAAATTCCTAATCAAAATTATTCGTGTTCACATACTATTGTTTTCATGTGTGTTTTTTCTTTCTGCTAAAAACTTTACTTTTCAGACTCCTTTTTTGCTTATTCAGGACCTCAGGAAATTTCAATCAAAACTAGTGGTCAACTTCAACAGATATACACTAGATACTTACATGATTAGGACAAGGTGTCCCATTATCAATGCTAAATATGAAAAATTAATCCAGCAAACTAAACTTTAGAAGAGTAATCACAGATTTGTATTCTCTACATATAACACATATAAGCAGCTAACATGATTATCAGTATAGTTTAGAAGGCAATATATAAATCCAAAGTTTGCTTTGTCAGTGGAATTTCTGATATTAAAAAAAGTGGAAGCTCTGAGAAAAAAAATGTTTTGAACATACTTTCTTAATGTCATCTTCAGAAGCCTTTTTAAACTCATTTTCAAAAGGACTTGCTAATTCATTAAATAAGCCCACTTCTTCACAGTTCTTCAAGAATCGAGTTGGTGTTGGTGTCTGATCTGAAAAGAAGCGCATAAAACCCCCACAATTTTATTTTTACAATACCATTTATGAGCCTACTTGTCCTAAATAATTTTCAGAATATAAACAAACAGAAAGAGGGGAGGAGGTGGCTGGGATCCCTCGGGCTGAATTCTGCCCTGCAGGGAGACAGCTGGCAGGCAAACTCCACCTGCTGGAGACAAGCACCCGGAGCCTGCAAACCACCCTGACGATCTAGCAGGGAACCACAGCATTTCTTTTGTGGCCACGAACCACAGGGAGCACAGCAGAACACTTCAATGAGCAAGCAGACTCTATCTGCAAACAGAGATAAGGACTACATGAAGGCTTTCAATTAGAAAACAAATGAGAGAAGCGCACAGCTCAAAGCCAGTTTGCTTCCTTTCCTAATCTGACAACATTAGTGGTTACTTCAAGTGCAAGAACTTCTAAAGCAAAGTGTGACTGTGCACAAGATTGTATTGACTCCGAAGATGCCTCTGGATCAACCTGGAATCATAAGACTTCTAGCATCTGGGTGACTATCCCATGAAGTAGTTTCAAAAACATCTTTAAATAAAGCTCCTGTCAGTATATAAATTTGTCTTATTTCACTGTTATTATCAGGTCAAAATTAACTACACTTGCCACAAAGTTACTTGCATTTAAAATACTGTGAAGTGGCATGACTGTGTGGACTTATTAAGCCTGATGTCTACAACAATTCCTACACTGGAATGTGGCCGCACAGAGACACTCACATGGTTTCATCTCTTTTAAACACCTGATTACTTGAAAGGTCCCTTTTCTTGTGGTGTAATTGACAAGGAGCACATCCAGAATTTTAAAATTTTAAATTGCTAGTTTAGGAGCAATATTTTGGAGCAATATTTTTTTAACCTGCTCATTGTAACAAATTAGCAATGTACAAGGGAAAAAAAACCATAAAATGTCTGAAAGTCTTTCTGAACTTCATCTAGGCTGCTCCACCACTGAAAAAACCCCAGACTGACTGTAACTTCAGCATAGTTAGCACATGCTAAGTATGCACATGCTATCATTCAAAAATTCTCAAATGTATAATGCAGTCAATCACCCATTGGTGATTACTTCTGATCTTGGACAAAAGTTGTAATTACTAAGGGTATAACATGAATTCAGAGGTAGGAATAAAGTATTTTGAATTTAAGCCAAAATGAAAACAAAAGATTTGATCTTTCTTTTACTATCCCATTGGAAGAATAATCTCTGATTCATTCTTCTAATATCACCATGATATGTAAAAGATCCTACGTATTTTAAAATTTAAGAGACAAGTATTATCAATGAATAATAAAAACTGAAATACAGTTTAATTTAGTTACAGATCCTCTTAGGAGTATTCTTTATTAGCATGTTTTTATTAAATGCTTATATAATTAAATCAATTATATAAGTATTGATAATTTTAAAATATTTGGATTACATATCAGATACGAATAAAAGTAACTTATGGAGAATAATACTGGCTTCAAATTCTGATATGCATTATGTAAAAAAACACTGCCTAAGCACACACTGCAGACAAGTTTAGTGCAGAAAATGTATCACATTCTCTTAATGTGAATCTATGCATTATGTACAGAAAATGCATAAAGCACAAGCCCATTCCAGCAGAAAAGTGAACAAACTTAATACAAGTGTATACTTACCAGCCACAATGACACTGTCATTACGAGCTGGCCCAAATTTCAGTGTCATCTCATGTTTGTGTTTATGGACAGCCAAATGATCCTCATTGGTAAAACGCTGCAGCAGGAAGTTTTAAGAAACAGTTGTAATTGGGAGACTGAACACAACAAATGCCATTCCACAGAAAGCAATTTTTACAACATGTAAAACTACCATTACTGTGTTAAAGTACAACCCTCTAAGGCAGATATATCTTGTTCCTTGGTCAACAGCACCAAGCAGAAACATTATAAAACTCGAATTATGTTCATAGTAACTAAACATACCAGGGAAATTGCAGTATAAGTACATGCATTCATCAAAAGCCCAAGATAACATTTCAGAGTGCTGCAGCCTCCATCAACCATCAGCAAACAGCCATTTGCTGTATTAATGGATCTTGACAATGTCTAGCAATTGATCATCACTACTTGATTACTGCATTGTGTGTATTACCACATTAATGAGAATTGATCTGTAATCACAAACTTCACTGCATTTAACAGCGTAAAGATAAAATGAAATAAAATACTACAGCTTCTGCCCCTGACAATTTACTACATAAAACAATAGGCAACACTAGAACAATGCCAGACAACTGAAATGCTGTGAACTAACTATACCTTACCAGCATTTTAAAAACCTCTCAGGTTTGCTCATTTCATCTATACTCTCCCCAGTATTTGGGGTATGTGCTATAAAAAGAGCAGTAAGCAGACAAACTAAGTGCTGTAAAAGATATATTCTTACTTTCACTATTTGTTTATTTTTCACTAATTTGCTATGCATCTGTAATTGTGGGTGAAGTTAGAGTTTCAATTGACATAATCTAAGAAAATGTTTCCCAAGATACAGCTTTCCTAAAAAGAACACATTTTACACAAAACATTGAAATTCTCAATTTTCCTTGTGAACATTTGAGCTCCAATTTATGCTTCTGGTTATGTCTCACTAATTTAAGTCACTCCACATATAAGAGATCCATGCTAAGAATCACTTTTCAGGAACTAATTTATAAACTGAATTCACCTCAGAGTACAGTAATTCAGAATATTTCCATGAGAAAGGACATGTGCATGTGGAACTGTGAGGGAAAATATAAATTCAAGATCACTGTAAGACAGGGTGAAACAAGCAAGAGACTTTTTTTTTCCTTAGAACTTTACTGCCCAGAGTTCATCATGCCCAGCTCTCCATAACTCTTGCACCTTATCTCTGCATAAAGCATAAACAAGAAATTTCTGCATTCTATCACGCCAAGAGACTTAAGTCTGTCTTTCTGTCCTCACTAAGTGGTGGACCAGCCCTTCCAGAGGGAAGACAAAGTCCAGGCCTGACTCCCTCTCTCTGCTCTCCAGCACGAAGCTGGCATCTGGGACATGAACTTCTCTCTTCACCTTCCCTGGAATCATGGGCTGGTGTAGACCCACATGCTATAAGCTCTTGCTTTTCAGCAAAATATAAATACTTAGTAGCAATTATCATAAGCCCCTTTTCTTCAATCTCTAAAAATACATTTCACTGCTTTACTTTTATTTGAACAATGCCAATAACTTCAGTTCAGACCATTACCTGGCCACATCCAGGGGCAGTACATAAAAAGGGTTTGTCATCACTCATATTCCACAGGTCGTTGTGCTACCTGTATTAAAATTAGAATGTAACAAATTTTACAAACAATGCAACAAATTATCAATACATCAACAAGCTATTTTAATATTCTATGGGCAAGAATTACTGCCTTCTGATTATAGTAATATTCTAAATACCCATGATTCAGAGAATGGATTTCAAGCTGACAGGAAGCTACACAAAATCCACCACAGCAGTTTCCGAATGTACACCTCAAGTAGAAATCCACAAGTTCACATGTAACATGACGAACTGCAAAAAGTATCTGACAACACAGTAAGAACAACTTGTCACTGAAATCAAATACATTGTAATAATGATCCAATTCTCAGTTAAAAAGAGATCAAAGCAGCAGACAACAGCACACAGTCAAGGTTCTGGTGCCAACAGATGAAGAAGTAGTGTTCATTCTTCAGCCTTTTCACAACCCTTATTTAAAGTTCAAAAGTTGGCACACAGCCCTATGTGTAAACTGTTATTAATTTAATTACAAAAACATGTATTTTAGTAATGTTTCAGCTTCTTAATTACTGACAAGCTAAAAATACTTAAGAAAGAAGTAAGGTATTAATGATATTTGGTGCTATTTTGCATACTCACCCCACATACTAATACACATACCTGCCAGATTTCACATATAAACCTGTTTCATAGGGCAAACTATCATATCCTCCTTTTCATGGCAATGAACTGTAACTAAAAGAAGATATTAATTACTATGCATGCTAAAACTATAATAATGAATGATAAAATGTCCACTATTCACCCATGAAACACAACAGTTTTTCAAATAAATAGTTTACTTCAATACATCCTCTAATCAGTTGTGCTTTGCCTTGGAGGAAATACATTCATCTTTAAATTAGTATTTGTATGGAGAACTAACAGTGTTAGTTCTGAATACTATTTAGATTGATGAAGCAAATAAAGGTGAATAAAGATGTTTTTATGATTAAAGATCATAGGCAGAATAAACCCATGTCATCCCCTGCACACTGGTCATGTAAAGTTGCAAGGATTCTCAAGCTGTCTAACCATCCTAAGAATGTAAACTTCTGGTACACATCTGGGCACTAGATACAATACAGAGCAAGTAAGCATAAGCAAATAATTTCAGACTTATTACCTCAGAGATCTGTAGGGAATACAGTATCTGATCCTTCTGGATGTACCTGTACAGTAAAAAAAAACACTGTGTAGAGACTTTTTTGGATAATCCTTCAAAGAGAAGAAGATCCCAGCGTCCTTGGTAATGTCCACCCAACAGCAAAGAAAGAAAAACATGGCATGCAGGAGATTCTAAACTGTCACTGCTAAATATACATGTTTCAAGGAATGGGGATACTGACCTGAGATCAGAAGCCAAGAGAAATGAATGGCTGCCAGAAACTTCAGTCTTTGGCACTGACAGCTCAGGGAAACATTTACATCCCAAAGAAAGGATGCCAAAGCAAATCAGAGATGAAGACTGTTCCACTGTCTCCAAAGAGTTCATAACCTGTCTCAAGTTTCTGAAGGAATTAAGTACTTAACTGTTCAAACTGTGAACTTGGTACTTTCACTAATAAGGAATATTAACAAAATTATGGGCAAGTCTGAATACTCATAACTAAGGCTACAGGGTAAGAAATAAGGTCCTTATCCATGACACTTTAGGAGTATAGCCTTACAACATGTGGAACTTCAAGAGTTAACAGCTATCCCAGTATTCTTCAGCCATGCAACAATCTCATTTCTTCAAATGCAGGCTCAAACTAACAGAGTTACTCTTGTTTCGATCTCAAGAGGAATTTGTTTTTCTGAACCTGTCACCACAGGGCACTGTACACTTATTTAATGGCTACATATGCCACCATATGCCAATACAGACATATGGATGAGTATTATGAATAGACAAGTAATACCCATATCAGAAATATCTAATGGTGGAAGAAACTTTTGATTAATTGAAGTGGATGTAGGACATTTTTTTTTCCACTCTGTTACTATGTCTTGTTGTCAGTCTCTGAGAGATGCAGTTTCGGCCACAAAATCAGCTCCCTCCATGCTGTCAGTATTTTTTGTAGGTGAGAAGATGTAAATTTTTTAGGTCTGTTCACTTTCTCTTTTCAAGGAATATTACCAAATCTTGTATTTGCATGTGAAGTTCTTATCTGGTTCTATGTCTTAGTTTGTGAAGCCTGTGAATTCTGAATGCCTGATATAGAAGTAAAACATCAATCCTTGTGAAAAAGAAAAGCAGCACCGTCCTTCTGGCAAACTTACTGGAAAAAAGTTGGAGATAAATTAATTTCCTCATCTTTGTAACATTATTTGACTGCAGGCCACATGGAATTTTGTGAGGTAATCCCTTGTAAAGAAATTCTGGATAATGTCTGAGGAAAAAAAATTATGCTGAAGCACTGAGATTTTTGCACCTAAAAGAAGTTCACTTGCATTCTAAGCAAGACCTTGGACATTTTAAATCTAAACAGAAACTGGATCTGACAGGACGGGAAAACAAAGGGCTCAAATTCGTTAGTGCAGCCAAATTGGTAAGAATTGTATTTACCTGTTACAAAGAGTTGCAAGGCTTGCACTTTAGAACAAAATAACTCCATGCAACAGTGGAGGCTGAGGGGCAGCTGCCTGTCAAGCAGCTTAGGGGCAGAACCTGTAACTCCTGGTGGACAACAAACCCAACATGATTCAGTATCATGTCACTTGCAGCACTGAAAGACAAGAGGCTACCGGGATGAATTATCAAAGGCACAGCAATGAGATGAAGGAAGTGATTACTGTGCTTTGTCTGGCACTCTAACACTACAGCTGAAGTGTCAAATCCAGTGTTGAGCCCCTCAATACAGCTGATTTGGAGAGAAAACATCTGGGGCCCCATCAAAACAGTAAGGAAGCTGGACTATTACATAACAAGAGGAAGCAAAGTTGGTTCAGAATGGAGAAGGAGCACTAAGAATGTGCTTGCTGTCATAAACTATCTAATGTATTGATATAGAAAAGTCAGATCCAGACTTTCAGCAGAGTATAATAAAAGGATTGAGACGCAACATTCATGACACACACCAAGAAAGTTAGGAGCAAGAGTACAGGAAGAGGAAAACACAGCATTAAAAAAAAATAATTCCACAACACTGGAACAGGCTGTCAAGCAGGGCTGTGGAATCTCAGCCTTGCAGAAATTCAAAATCTGACTGGATAAAAATCTGTGCAATCCAAGATAACTCTGAAATTTAAAGCATACCATAAAGATATCACAGCAAGGAACAGAGGTGAACAATTGCAATGAACAATCCAAACTTGACTAATATTCTGACACCTTTAGAAGGCTCTGAGTGGTAAAAAACCTGTTGATGCTACAAAATACACAGAAACTCCATCTTTTGCATCCTCTTTTCCTTCTGGATCGCATGTTGCCTGACAGGCATAACAAAGCTAACACAGAGAAGGCAAATTTTCAGGAAAAAATGTTGGTAATTGCCACTCTAATTTCAAAGGAGTCTCTCTGGGTTGTAGACTGACTGCTCAAAGTGAGAACATCACAGTAAGAAAATTTAGAAAATACCTTTCCCCTGAAAACCGAAACAGCAACTTTGATGCCTTCTTGACAAAAATGCTACTCACCCAGCCAAATGAGAAATATAATACATGAAGTGACAACCCTGTCCCTAGAGGGGAATTAGAGTCACCCTGGACTGTTACCTAGGTAACAGCTAACACCTTGTCCCAGAGAAAAAAGACAGTTCCTGCAGGAATCCAATATCAATGTGAAACTCCAGCCTTAACTCATCTCTTCAGATAAAATGAACATCCAGTGAAATGATTCTTACTACAGTCAACTGAACCACAACTTGCTTCTGTAAGCTTCAATCTCTACTTTCCTTTCAGTAGCATAAAGAAATCCATATGCAGAACTCCAGTCACACAGTAACAGCATCAGAGCTAAACACAAGAAAAACGTGAAATAATCTTTAAAGTATAATCACCTTCAGTACTAAAACCACACTAATAATCTCACTTTTTTGGAGTTTGCTCTCTACTTTCAACATAGAAGTAAAATACACTCACATCATGCCTATTTAAAATGTAGCAAGCCTCTTTCATGATGTTTGGAATGTAAACAGTACAGTAAACTATACAAATAAGTATATATCCATCTTTAAAATATATCTAATATGGAGAAATAAAAATGAGTTTCCAAATAATTTATAATATATAAAGGCAATGTGCTTATTTAAAAAATAAAAATGTCTCCATAAAATGTCACATTAATATGTATCTAAATGTGCTACAAAAATAGCTTCAACAATTATCTGCATATTTCCATAAGATTTTAATTAAACACCTTGGGTACACTTGGTGGAAACTATTACTACATAGTCCAAGGCTTGCTTCCAAAACCTTTCAGAAGACAATCTCACAAAGAATAGAAGCCTACACTGACTTAAGCCATGTCTTGTTGGCTTATTTAAGTGGCAAAGATTCTTCTGATTTCTCTTAATTGTCTACATACAGGAGCATGGAAAATACAACTGACACTTTGTTTCAAAATTCTTCTCCTGAACATTTAAGCAGCTGTTTAAAATGTATATGTATCAATAGTCCTTGAAAAACTTCTTTAAATTTACTGAGAAAACTAATTATTCACGTGTACCTACTGAAGACTGCTCAGACTTGCAGCTAAAGCCTCTACTTGACCTGTAGAAAGCAAGGTGTGTGTGAAAAGACATCCATGCACAGAGCTGCTCACAGGCTGTGCACTCCTACCCTGTGATTCATTATTTTAAGCACTGTAGCAATACAGAGGCTGCCCTCCTGTAACATCAGGGCTGACACAAACAGCACAGAAGAAAACTGCCAGACCTGAGCACAGAAAAGACAGCTATGAACACATATAACCCCACGAACAAACCAAAACTGTAAAACTTTTGAAGGACAGCATTCTTCTTCAGGCCAAGATGCATATTCTCACAAGTGTGTCACCCTCCTAAACTGGACAGTCCACAGAGGACAATCTGTCAGTCTGCAGCTACAGCAGTAGCTGATTTATCTCCTACTGTCTATGTGAGAAGCACACCCAAACCCTGCAGCTACACTGACCACTTGCATGAGGCTCCAACCCAAGAAACATCTGTACACTGTGGTTTGAAAAAGATGAGATGGACAAAAACTGTATCAGGCCATTGAAACAAGCCAGAATTACAGTAGCCCATCAGCATGGTCTGCTCTGAGTCCAAACACTACCAAGTGCTTATGTTACAGCACCACTGATGCCTTTTCCTACGGATGTTTGCATTTCCTCAAGACCAGCCATGTCTAGGAAACATTTCCTTTTATTCATTACATTGGATCTGGGATTGTGCCCCCTTTGACTGCAAGATACAAAGCCTTACTGTATAGAGAATTATTAACTCTTACTCAACTTCTCTGTTGATCTCATTGTAGCATGTAACTACTTTAGGTAATGTAAGACTTTACTTTAAAGCTTCATTTTATAATAGGAAACTGAAGCATAAAAAGAACCAGGTCAAAAATTTTAACTTTTATCAACTTTTAAGAGTTTTACTTAAGAGTACATACTTATTCAAGGTAAATTGAATGGAACATATTTGCCACAATAAAGAGCAACATTCTCCTAATGGTTACCTGGAGAGCTGAATTTAGTGTTTTGCTTAGCTCCTTCCAAGGTGTCTTTAGATGGGGGGGGTGGGTAGCTATTTTTATTTTCTAAATTTAAACACCTCATGTTTAAGAGGTGGCTTTTTCATGCAACCAAACAAATAACCAAAATCAAAATGAACACTGTCTTTATACTTTCAACACTTACATACAGCATTCGCATCATGAATTTTAATCACCTCCCACATTTAAAGAGTCTATCTTTATTTCCACAAATTTCTACACATGTAGATTTGCAAGTTGTGATTTCAGTAAAAATCAGAAGTTAGTAGGTAGAATACACCACTTAAGACGGGACATACATTTGAAAAAAAGTAATTTGTATTTTAAAACAAAGTGTTCTACTTACCTAGAGGGACTGGAGCTATATTTTCTGTTTCCTATAAAGGAAAAGAAGAAAGGTGAAGCAAAACCAGTGTAATTAATACTTGACCATTTCAGGGCACTTCCAGAAGTGATTGACTGTATTTGTGCAATACTGTTGAATTTGACAGTCCTAAAAATAAAATTGAACAATGAAGGAAATGGAGGAGATACAACCCGAAAATTTAAAACATTCCTCCTCATAATGAAAGTGGGATTGGCAGAAAGTAACCTTGTAGATCCTGCAAGAAAACTATAAACCCTAATCTAGAATATTTAAAGTTCATAAATACCAATGGCTGGCAAACAGAAAAACAGGAGCTCCCTCCTCACATTACGCTGCTAGCACAAGGCTCAATTTTTTCCTTTTAAAAAGTCAAATGTTAGGCACTTTTTTCTGATAGTAGTGGTTAACTGCTAATATCTGATGTCTAAAGTTAATTCCACACCTTCCACCACTTGTCTAAATTCTATAAAGGACAGCATATCTGGACAAGAAGAAAAGATGACTGACTTGAAGACAAAAGAAGGGATGATCAACTTAACAAGTTCCAATAAGAACAAGACAGCCAGTTGGACAGATAGTCACAAACACAGAAACAAAGCAATTTAATTCCTTCAGCTGCAGGAGTGGCTTCCTCCACAAGAAGATACATTTCTGGCAAACAGAGAGCACTAATGGCATAAAGGAAGGTCCTTAGCCTTAACATCTCCTGCTGGCTGAACACTGTGGCTTCTAATTCAACTCCCTAGCTGAAGTATTTTTCAGGGACACCCCTGATCTTTCTTTAACTTACTAAAAATTCAGGCTGTGTGAATACAGCTCTTGTAGATACACAAAATGTCAATGAAGCCCATAAAAGAAATATAGAGGGGTTAATATTCCTCCCACCTTCTCACAATTTGCTTACAGAGACACTAGGCCTTGCTTTCCCCAGTTCATTTACCTAGGTTTGAACATCTTCAACCTAACAAACATTACAAATCCAACCTCACTTTTCTACACTTGTTTCAACAAAAATTAAAAACCAAGCTTACCAAAAAGTTACTTGCTTTTCACATTTTCTTAGATTGCATCCCTGAAGTCTAAAATCAAATTAATTAAGAATTTAATTCTAAAAATCTTTAAATATATCAAATATCTCACGACAGGATTCCTTTTGCTCATTAAAACAGAATGATCTTTTTCTTTCCTGTAAGCATTTATATAAATGACCACTGGATTTACCTAGGAAGGAAACATAATATATTGCTTGGAATGCCTTGCTGAAGCAAAGCTCTTATCTGAAGTGAAGCTAATGGAAAAGTTCTCAGGCTGAACTGAAGCTGACACTGAACAAAGCTGAAAACAATACAGCATAAATGTGAAAAAAAAAGCATTTATTGCATAATTATTAAATATTGACTAATATTTTTGTAACTAACTATATCCAAAGCCTCCTTAGAGTGCATGTTATATGTTAAAAAAGTACAGTTCCATTATGCAGAACAATGGTAACCCAAAATCTATTCAATATTAAAAAATGAGTTAAAAGTATTGAATCACATTTGCTCCTTTGAAAATAGAAAATGCATAATTTTTATACAGACACTCAAGACTATGTCAAGAAACCATTAAGAATGTTGATGCTATAAATAACTTTGAGTTAGGAAATCTTCACGGAGGTAAAAATGTAAATTTGTAAGTTTAAGTTAATTAAGAGTAGAAGAAAAAAAAGCTGATGACAGAAAAGGAATTTTTAGCACTAGGCCCATTCAAAATTTAATGAAACAAGAATGAAAATAATACCATAGTTCATGCTGTTCAACATGGTCACAAAAGGAAAGCAGCATGAAAAGCAAGATTACTAATAAAAGTACGTATGATGAAATTTAAGATCTGAAAGTATCTTATATTAGATACTGCATAGTCTAGAAGTTTCTGGAAAAAGACCTATCAAACATATTCATGTCTCTAGAATTCAAGTCAGGGTAGAAATATCAACTACATTGTAAAGAAGATCAAAAGCTCAACTACTTGATTAAGCATTAGCATACAATGTCAGTATTGAAACATAAAATCCTAATGGATTTTTAAAAGAGCTGCTTCACTCTATGTACACATCAAGGTCTCGTTATTTGACAATTCTTTTGAGGCACTATATAACAACCAGTCCCTGACAAAATTATTGTTTAGTTTTTTAACAGGACTTGATTCAGGATTGCATAATTATAAACACTTCAGAGTTAATTCAAGGGAATGCCAAACTGAACTACAGTTTGTCCCTCTGAAATGAGGTCCATTAACAGACAGCAACCTGTTTCAGTGGATGGCTGAAGAAATTCCACCTGGAACACCTGCAGAAGACCAGAACCACAAGGACTGCTCTGATCCTATCAGCTCGTGCTGAATTTAACATCTAACCAGAACTAGCAGTCTTATGACCCAAACTGCAGAACATTTATTTTTATTACCTCTCACCCGGCTTTACGCTCAGCAAGAAATGCAGATGTGACATTCACTGCCATGAGTAAAATATGTCAAACAGAAAACAAAACCACTGTTTTAAAAGGTGGTAAATAAAATACATTTCAGCCATGTTTGTGGTCACTGTTTGGAAAGTAGGGGATAATTCAGAATGTTCAGATTATTCAAATTTCTCATTTCAGCACAAGAAAACGGATGACAGTATCACTACTGGAAGACGAACACCTCTGGGAGAAAGCAACAGAACGAAAAGCAAGTGAGGGACATAGAGCGCATGAACAGGCCATACAAACACACTAATGGATCTCCCTCCAAAACCAGGGACGCAAAACCGCTGTAGAATGAGTAAGACTGCAGAAGCAACATGGCAGCACACATTTCCCCTAACTCTAAACATGACGTTACGTCTTGACATAAAACATTTGTGGCTCAAACACTGTGCAGCTATCACCTATTGAGGGTCCGTGGCATGTTTTTTCACGTGAAAGCTTCAGAGACCTTTTATTTGACAACTCGAGAGGCACTACGCACAATAACAGGCAAAGTCAACGAGGCAACTGGTCCAGGAGGTTCAGCTCCACGGCCAGACACCAGCAGGCCAACACCTGGTGCAGAAGAGCCGTTCTTATCTCCCCGCCCGGCATCCCCCACACCCGCACCCTTCTCCGCACCGGCACGGACCAAGTTCTCCTTCAGAGCCGAAGATGGATGCAGTCGGAGGCCTCCTTGGAGCAGAGGCGAGGCGGAAAGGCGAGGCCCGGCTGCCCCCTCCTCCCGCCCTCCACGCCGCGGGCCGGGCCCGGGGCGGCTGCCGGCGATGCCCCCGCGGGGCACCCGCTCCCGGACACGCCGCAGCCGCCGTCACCCACCCACCCGCTCGCCTCGCCGCCCCGCGCCCCGGGCCGCCCGCCAGGCCCTACCTCCGGGCGGGTACCGGTGTCCGCGGCGCCGGCCGGGCCGCCCCGCCCCGCTCTAGGGGCGGCGGGAGCCGCAGGCCGCGCTGGGGGAGGGGGCTGCCGCGGAGAGGAGCGGCGGCGCCATGTTACTGCCTCCCGGGCATCCCCCGCCCACTGCCGCGCCGTGCCGCTCCCGCCCCGCCGCCCCCGCCCCCGCCCGCCCGGCGCCGCCGCAGCGCGGAGGGAGGAGGAGCCGCCGCGCCGGGCCGAGCCGGGCCGGGCCGTGTTTACAAACTCACCCGGAACGCGGCCGGACCGCACATTAAAGGCCGGGTCCCCCGCGGGCTTCCGTCACCTCTCGCGAGAGCCGCGCTGACACCTCCGCGGGGCGGGGCGGGGCGGTCACGCGGCGCGGGGGCGGGGCCGGGGCCGGTCCCCGCTCCCCACAGCGACCCCGGCCGGGCCCTGGCGTGGCCGGACCCTGGCATGGCCGCCCTCGGTACTGCGGGCACCGCTCGCTTGCTGCGGCAGGATTGGTGCGGTCGTGGCGGAGGGGAGCTCAGCATGAGGTGCCCGTCCTCTGCGGCGGGATCTGCAGGAGGGCCGGCAGCTGAGGACAGCAGGCACCACGTAGTGAATAAACCACTGCAAGGCTTCGCTCAGCGGCAAGTCTTCATGCGCCTGTCACATCCAACTTCTGGAATAATCAGCGCTCCAAAGCCCTGGACTGGCGAGATTCCCCTCACCACATCCGCTGTCAGGGCAGGAGCGAGGTGTGTGCCTGAAGCCCTGGGTGTGCTAAACATTCACCTTGGTTAATGTATCAAAAATGCTGCAGCACTGTAGAATAATGGCAAATGCCTATATTTTACACGGGAGAAACTAAAACAATTTCGGATTCGTTAAAGTACCATAACCTTATATGGCAACACTGTGTGTTGCCAAGCTAGTGTGTACTCTGAATCACATATGGGGCTTTAATTCTGTGCATGTGCATCATCTGATCTTGCTCTGAGACTGATCTGAGAGTGCAAGGCCATAACAATAAGGTACTTCAAAAAAAGTAGTATCAATTCCAGTAAGATACATTTTGGCTGAGTTTCTCTGAACTTGCAAAAGACAATATGGTATGTTTCATTTCTTGTATATGGTTTTGGTGGGCACTGTACAGCACTTCTGCAAAGTTTTTAAGATATGGCAGGATAGAAAATGCTGCATTTAAGTACACCGTTTACTTAAAGGTGGAATTATTCTTTAAAGTAGCATGTTGCAAGAACTCAACTGTACATGCAGAAGAGAGAAATAGAGATCTTTCTTCAGAGAGCAACTAAGGTCTGTATTGGAAACAATTATTTTTTGATGGTTTAGCTTCACCATTACATAGCAGCAGCAGTCCTAAGCCTGGACTAAAAAACTGAACTCCCTTTGTCTTTCTTCAGTGTGAAATTGATGCAAAAATCAAAGACAAGGAAAGCAGGAAAAGGGGAAAAAACAGCAGCAGGATGTTCCATTTTACCTGCAGCATGGGGTGAATAACTTTTACCTACAGCAGTAACTTAAGAGCATAATTGCTAACTTTAACATTTCCTTCATTTTCCATTCAAATAACATGGCTATTTCAGAGGTTTAGCTGGGTTTAGCTGGCTTCATCTTCAACAATGAAACATGAACAGTCAGTCTTTCAATCTGGAGAACCTACAAGACAAATTTTCATGAGCTGACCATCTCTGAGTTCAGCATGGTCCATGTCAGAAGAAACTGAAAAAGGTTTCAGGGAAGTAAAGCCTACAGTAACACGTCATGAAACTTAAGTTTGGTTTCTTTGACCTACAGGAAGATTTATTGATGGAAACTCTTACAGAAAGATCAAGAGACCTTGGTCTTGCTGCCCTATTAAGGCAAAGAGACTGGGTTGGTGTTTTTTTGTAAGAAAAAAAGTAAATCTTTTACA
Organism: Haemorhous mexicanus; assembly: GCF_027477595.1. NCBI lineage: Eukaryota > Metazoa > Chordata > Aves > Passeriformes > Fringillidae > Haemorhous > Haemorhous mexicanus. The sequence goes on from NC_082348.1 coordinate 21,406,514, forward strand.
CATTTAAAATTGTTACTTTTGTGAGCATTTTAGGAAAAGTGAGGGTACTCTCTGTCAGACCACTCAAATTGACCAAGTGAGCTCTGTTGGAAAGGGATTCCATGTTCACCTTCAGTATCTGCCCGTCACTCACTAACTCTAAGCCCCTTATTGCCCATAAGGAGGCTAATCCTCTGTGTGAAGGTTTGTTGCCTTGCTTTGAAAGCCCTCGATTAATCTTTATGTGTAGAACACAGATCTGATTCCTGCACAACTGCTGTAACTAAACAGCCACTCTGCCTGAGTTTGGCCCATGCTCACCAGTCTAAGAGTGAGTTAAAAGGCAAAAAGCTTGGGGAGATGCTACTACTAAAACAACCTTCATATCCACATTTAGGATCACCCAAGATGTCCACTGCCTTTTAGGCAAGGCTGATCACAAGAAAAAGGGTTCATGCTGAAAGGGTGGTAAAAGATGGGATGTAAATCCAAAACTCATTACTCAAACCTGATTCAAATAATTCACAGTGACTCAGGTGGATTTCTTAGTGAAGTTACAGAGCAGTAATTCAGCCAGGTCATTCTATCTGCACCAAACACCATTACAACTCAGCAGAAACATTTCATATGCAAACAAATTCTTAAGTCCAATTAGCAGAGTTGGAGCTGGACTTGACCAAGACAAATCTGAAGATGGCTGTTTGGCCAAATCCCAGTGATACCTGAAGCTTGAATAAGCTAGTCCACTGGACTGTCCTTGATTTTAGGAAATACAGATTGCCATCTCAAATGGCTGTAGAGATCCCTGCTGTACTGAAAGAAGAGAAAAATGTTCACCACCTACCATGACAGCAATGCACAGATGGAATTTAGAATACCTTTCAGCCAGGACAAATGCACTGGCAGCTTTGCAAATCAATGGCTTCCAAAAACAGGTAATAGCAAATCCCTAAAATCACCACTGCATAAGCACAAACAACATGGAAGATACCTGCAAGATGCTTCATCTCCTACCCCCTCACTCCTCAAAACCCCTACTTCCTGACCTACTCATGTAAGACACTACTAATATTGTTTTAAAGCTACTAACTTGCTTCATATTCTACACTTCTGAAATTCACATATATAAAAGAACATTCTCTGTATTAAAGATTACTGTTTTCTACTAAGAACATGTGGGGGAAGTTATTTCTCATGCTAGGTTCTAGAATTTCTACACAAATTCTACAATCATTGGGTTGGGAAACACCTTTAAGGAAAGGTGTTTTAGACCTTTAAGATCATTAAGTCCAACGGTTAACACAGCAAATCCACCACAAACTAAAGTCGACCAAAGTCCACTAAACCATATCTCTTTGAATACCCACTTGGTGCTTTTTAATTCAGATTAAAACAAAATCTTACCCACACCTTACACTTATCTGAGTCATTAATCATTTCTCCATTTCCTCCAATAGAAATTCCTATATTTAATTCAGTAATTACTTAACAGCAAGATGACAAAACATTTAACAAGCTTGTCTTACATTCTCACAAAGTTCAGCTTTTTTTTTTTTTTTTGTTATATGATCAGATTATTTAGTATTCTGGATAAGGTTTGAGATGCTGTCAAGCCCCCCACCAGAAGTATAGTAGCACACAGTGCTTTCCTCTAAGAATAGATAACACCATAAATCCATTTAGAGTGCTACAAGAGAAGCGAAGGTAGATACTGCAGCTATTTTTTAACCAAAATGCTTTAATCCTAGTGCTCTTCAAAGGATGTGTGAGATAATGCAAGGCTGAGTACAAAATTGGAAAGCTGGAAGCTCTGTCTTTAAATTAGGTGATGCCAAAAATGCAGTAACTAAATAAAATAGAATGTCCACGTATCACAACTAAATGCCTTGGACCATACTAAAGTGGTTGCTTATTTAGCTCAATGGCGACACGGCTCAGATCCAAGTGGAAAACCTACCATGGTAATCAAAGTATTTGGTGTACTTGAAAACTGATACGAAGTGTCCTACCACCTTCATGGATTTCTATTTGGCTCTGTCTATCAAGAGGTGCCAGTGTGTGTGTGTCAGCTTGCTTAGGGAAAAACAAAAACACAAGTGAAGGAACAAGGCCAACAGTACAGCCTTGCACACCTAATCTGTGCATCCTTTGATCTTTTAAGTATATGCCACATTAATTTTAATAAATAAAATGTTTGACTGGAAGAGTGCTATGCAATATGTCATTATCAGAAGCAATCCATAGAGACTGTATTACAAAATGTCATCTTCCAGATACCCTAGTGAGAAAGACAAAAAATGAAGGCAACAAGGTGACAGTTAAAGTTGTTATCTTTAATGAAATGACTTTGGAAATAGCATCAATTTCCATGACACCAACATTTTGGGAGTCCCATAAAATGCAGTTACATTCCAATGCCAATGTTACAGGCAGATCTCCATTCACATGGCAAACAGGATCAAGAAAGCAACCATCAGACAGAAGAGACCCATAGCTTCAGACAGGGCGAATCCCAGGATAGCATATGAGAACAGCTGCTGCTTCAGAGAAGGATTTCTAAAAGAAAGAGAAGGTGTAAGTCCTTTTTATCCTTACATTTAAGATGTTTTTCATGCAGTTTAACCCTGTAGTTCCTTGCTACAGATTCTCTAACAGGAAAATCCAATAAATCCAAGCAACTTTTTTGCAAGGATTTCACTGAGACAAATTAGTTGGCAGTTAAGACTAGACTCAGGTCTGATTAAGAAATTTATTTCACATCTGTGAAATAATTTCACATCTATGAGAATCATACTCCCAAGGAATTTCATGTGTATCATGTTTTAACAAGCTCTCAAGGCAAATACAGGAACTGAAACCATTTAAGAATAGGAAAAAACAAAAAACAAAAAAGTTGCAGCAGTTTGTTGCAAAACTGCAATGAATATGCCTTCAAGAAGTGAGAGGAGAAAATCTCCAATATAAAACTAAGTAGCAATGTTCTACAACCACTTATTGACATGTTCATGCCAAATTTAAAACTTGATATATTAATTTTGAAGTGAAAACACTTGTTTCTTCAAGTGGAAAGGGAGCTTCCTTCTCTTCAAAAAGGCTTAAAAATCTTTATTAAGAAGTTAAGACTTAATTGGTTGAAAAAGTAGTGAAGAACATGAAATCTCTTTTATGCCTGTATCAGTTCTGCTCTTCCGTCATGTGAACTACTTCTATTATAGGAATGTTGTAAAATTACCTGAAAGTTCATCCCTACTACAAAATCCTCACCCTTGCCCCCTTCAGATTTCTAAAAGGAATGACAACTCATTTGCTAAAATAACTGCATATTCTGAGATGCAAAGCTGAATGTGTTAGAAAACATCCATTCCTAAACAATGATTCTGACTGTGAAGACTATTTAGGACTTTTCCTCTTACATGGGGAAAGATACAGGCTGGATTTTTATTTCAGTTCTGGAACTGAATGCCCAAACACTGGACTTCAGTGCCCAAAAGACCAACCAAGTCTAATGATGCAATTTCTTTCATGGCTTTCCTCCAGGAAGAGTGTACAAAGTTCTGAATATAGCAACAGAGCCATCCTGATGAATATGGTAGAGTTTCATAAGATTCTCTTCAGCCATGTGTGTCAGTAACAGTAATCATTAACAGAATTTATTACAGTGCCATTATTTCTACAGTTCAGCTGTCTCAAGATACATCTGCATACAACTAAATAGTTTTTAAAGAGAGAGATTGATTACCTGGCATAACCAATGATTAGACTACCGAAGACTGTTCCAATTCCAGCACCAGAACCAGCCACACCTACTGTGGCTGCACCAGCACCAATGAATTTGGCAGCAGTGTCAATGTCCCTGCTGATAGCACTAGTCTGGAATTCCCTAAGTGCTAGCTGGGAGACAGTATTTTGGGCCCCGATAACTGTTGACTTGCCCTAAGAAAACAAAACATAAGAAAACATTATATTCAGACAAAAGACCATGTGATAGTGTTAGCATGCAGTTTTAAAAGTTGTATTAGATCCAATGTCTACTTATTCTTCAGAGTGATGAGACTGTTAAGTCATAAACTTCAGAATGTTACCTGTTCCACCTGAAAGTATCAACTTTAAATGTGAAAGAGTTCTCAGGGGAAGGAGCAAGACAGCAACAAGTATTATTAGGTGTTTGACTTAAAGCAAGTTTCACACTACAGGTATTAAGTTAGTACAAGTGAACTCTAGGTTGAGGACATTTAGGCTCACCAGGTAATTTAGGAAGATACAGAATTTTGTTTATAAGGTACCTCTCCATTCTTGACCTCTGGCCTAGACAACACAGATGCCGAAATTGGTCTGTACAAGATTCTTGATCCAGCACGGATCTGTAAGAGGAGGGAAAAAACTGTAAAAAGATGAAACTTTTGATCACAGCTGTTCCATGCAATAGTCTGTAAGGTAGTAAGACTATTAACTACTAAGCCATTTGTCTTCCTTGAAAGACAGCAATCTCTGAACAGCTGGATATACAATGAACGATACAGAAGCAAGCACTGCCATGCAATCTAACAGCACCGTTTTCAGAAGATGTATAGTAAACAGCCACACCATTCAGTGAACATATACACGCATTATGCTGAAAGAAAATAGAGCAAAACAGCGACAAAAAACCCCGACCGACCACGAAGCAGTGAAACACGTTTTGAAATGAACAAATAAAAGCCATCAAAATGATTTTCGAAGTTGTTAAATGCACAGATGTAATCTAGACTTTTAAATTTAGCGAGGCACAAATGAATGAATCCTTTTTCACAAGCGGCCTGCATGTGTCCTTGGGCTCCCAGCAGTCTAAGGTCATATCGGCTCTTGCACTAAGCTCTTCCTGCAGGGGAAACCTGGGCCTGGACCATGCAAAATGAGACCTTCTGCAGGCCAGAGAGGGCATTTTCATGCGGGACAGTCTTTTATCTTCGCAAGGACAAAGAATTCCGGCCTTGCACAGCCCAAGCAACAGGCTGGAGTTTGACCTACAGCGAGGCACGGAGCGCAGTAGGCCCAGGAGCTGTCGGCTGCGCTGACCTCCCCCTCCTTCGCCGCTCGTGTGCGAAGGCCCCTCACCTTGGCACCGGGCCCCGGCCGCGCCAAGGAGGCAGGAAGGAGAACGCGGCCCTGCCGCAGTCTGCCCGACCCCCACCCCCACTCCTTCGCTCTCGGGCGGGCAGCGCTCGGTACGGGCCCGTCCCAGGGCGCTGCCGCGGGGCTCGGCGGCCCGCCCGACCCGCGATCGTCCCGCGGCCGTGACCGACCCCGCCGCCGACACGGACGGGGCCGGTGACAAAGCGCAGCCACCCCCCGCGCACCCCCACTCACCAGGGAGGGCGAGGTGGCGAGCTTGGCGCAGGCGAACATTTTAGCTGGTGGCGTCCCGGGGCTCAGGATCCGGCGTCTCTGCGGAGAGAGGGAGAGGGTGAGGGTGCGGCTGGCGGGGACGGCGATGGGCGCGGATGGCGGGAGTGGGGCGGCTCTCACCGCTGCGGTGCCGCGCTCGGGCCGACGGGCGGGCTGGGCCGGCTGTGCGCAGGCGCGGCGGGGCCGGGCGGCGGAAGAGGCGGAGCGCGGCCAAGGTCACTTTGTGCCGGCGCCATTGGCGGCGGCGGGGGGCGCGGCGCGCGCGCGCGCCTGCCTGCCTGCCTGCCTGCCTCTTCTCCGCGCAGCCGCAGTGCGCCCGCCGCGCGCGGGGCGGTTCGGCCGTGAGGGCGGCACCGTGATGGCGGCGCTGCCGAGGGCGGTGTCAGTGTCAGTGTCAGTGTCGGTGTCCGTGTCGGTGTCCCCGGCGCAGTGTTGGTGTCGCGCCCCCTCCCCGGCGCTCGGCTCACGAAGGGAAAGGGGGCGCGTCCGAGGACACCCGTTGTGTGCAAAAAGCCCCTACTGTGTTCAATTAGTTATTTCTGCACGATGAGCAGATTCACACCCAAGTAGCGAAAGAATCCTTTTTAATCAAGATTAACCGAAATAGGATTATCTTCACTGAGCTGAGCATGTGTTCCTGAGATTCCCGCTTTAATCACTTGCATGTGCTTTGATGTTTCTCATTTGATAACGGGATTGTTATTTTTATAGTAATTTGCTGTTGCAAGTGGTATTAGTGCTAACTAGTAAAGATGCTGAAAAATCGACATTGTGACTATAACATTGGGAAACATTTATCAAAGTTGTACGATTTTCATTGGATACAATCTGCGCCATAAAAATAGATTCTAAAATCGTGTGCTGCAAGTGGTCTCCAATGGACCAAGTAAGGGGCTGTGTGTGTATTTAGGGTTGGGAACAGTCTCAGGATGGGTGCTGGACTCCTGCAAACTTACAGTACAATTGATGTGCTGTCAATGGTTAATCCACGGGTGCCAGAACGCTGAGACATGCTCCATATCAGTAATCTGAACAAACCCCAACAAACATGATCAGTAGGTGCTTTCAGCAGTTGCATACCAGTGTTAACCATAACGTTACTTTTATAACCTACAACGCAGTGTCTTCTGATCTGTAGGTACAGGGGAGAGACGTCAGTTGTAGGTCCGAAGATGAGAGGCAACAGCACAATTTGAATTTCCTGGCCTTCTGCTCCCTGCCTCAATCCAGCAGCAAGCTTGGTTCGGTTCCACTGTGCAAAACTCAGTCTGTAAAAAGGCCAGCAAAAGAGGTTATAAGCCAGTGGTTTTGTTTTTTTAGTTTTTTTCCTTGTCACAGCTTACACACATTTTTTGGGAACTGAGGTGCATGGGCAGATCTGCCGTGTCTGCCAAACGGTTCTTCCATAGACAAACACTAAGAAATAAATATCAATGGCAAAATCTTTTAATGGTTAGGAAGAATTTTTCATTCATTCAAAAAAAAATCCAATCCATATGCTATTGTGGGAATAAGTATTTCCATCACGATGAATAAAACCATAAAGCAAAGGCAAATGCTGCAGTGTTGGAATGACTTCGATGTGACATGCTGCTGCACAGTGACATTCAGAGCACCCCATTTCTGGAGACGGGTACTTCACCTTAGGAAGTGCAGCAGCCAGCAGGGTGTCTGCAACAAAGAAATTCACTTCCTCATAGAAGGAAGCACAGTAGTTAGACGTGCTTTCTCACTGGGAAACTGGACCTCCAGGCATGAAACAGATCTTCCCCCAGCTCTCATGAATGGAGAAGAAAGTGAAAATTACACTTCTGTGTACACACAGCACAAAGTCACACAGACTCAAAACCGCATTAAACAGAAACCCTCTTCTTTCACAAAAGAAGTGCTCTCTTCTGTCACAATTCCCACCCCAGAATGGTTTTTAAAAGATGCATGCATAAGCCATTTGTTGTGAGCCATGTCAAAACCACTATTAAACACTGGTTTATTGTTGCTTTTAAGGCATAACATATGATACTGTATTGTGAATGTGACTCAGCTGTTCCTTTCAGGAGGATTTTGAAGAGCTGTTACTGATCTCTGGGGTCAGGCTGAGTTTAATTCAAGAAGATCTTCATAAAGAAACACTTGTTAATCTCACACAGTTTCCTATCCTATGGCTGACCTGCTGGTAGGTCCCCAAGGAAGGGCATCAGTGCACTAAAGAGAGTGTAATTTCTAGTTGCTCACCACGTTTCTGAAAATCTTTTCAAGCAGGTGCCCAGTTTTCCAATTGTCTCTCCCTGTCAGGACCAGTTATGCATGTGGGCAGTAGCCAAGGATGCCAGAGGAGATATTCTCCCCATTTTGCCCCTGGCAAGGAAGATAGAGTGCAGATGATTGAGCAGTACATGGTGCCTGGAGAGCCAGTTCTCTCCCACAGCTCCCGTGGCCTTATGATTCCCTGCTGCTCAGCTAGGTTTGTGTCACTAACTTTTGTTACTTAGGGCAGTAAGAACAGCAAGTGACCGCTAGCTGTGGTTCCACCAGTATGGCCTTCTCCTTTCCCAGAAAGGAAAGAGAAAAGGTCATCCCAAATTTTCCAAGCTTTCTAAAAAACCTCTCCTGGAACCATAAAGCTTCTCCCAGTCTTTTTGTCCTTATTTTAAGAAAAGAAACATCTGTTTCACTCACTGCCAAGCAGCTCATTTGCTAGGTTCACTGATGGATCCATGCATCAGTCCTACAGTAACATGAACTTTCACTTTATAACCCTGAAATGAATTGGTATCTACACATATCAGACTCTGAATACTACCACACACGAGTATCAGCCAAATGGATGTTGCATACAAATGGCATTTTTCTGGTGCCTTCTTAGAGTGCTATCAAGCCTTATATCTGTCCAGAAAGCAGGTAATAAGGCAGCTGGGAACAGTACCCATAAACTGGAATGCTTGCCTCATAGATACAGGTTGGTTTTCCTCCAGGTACAGGCAAATTATGGTAGTTGCATACTGGTTCAGTTGAGCAAGTACAATCCTGTGCAATGCTAAATAAATGAGCATGTCCTGAGTGCTTTGCACTGGAGGGTCTGCCAGAATTCAACATTTATTATTAATAACTTATAAAAGATGAATGTCTATATCTGAATGTTCTGTATTTGATGAAGGAGAAATCTTGGCTAGTTAAGAGAAATCCCATTGTCCAAAGCCTAAATAAAATATTCTGCTGCTAGATCGAAACCTATTCCTTCAGGTTAAATTTTATCTCTCAGCAGAGGATTATTAACTCAAAACATGTCACACACTCACACTAGTCTTTTCTTAAAATCTGTTTTGAAGAGGAGATGTATCTGGAAAACCAATATATTCCAATAACTCTTAATTGTTGGAACACCCCCAAAGGATGAAACCGGGTCAAAGGCTTCCTGAGATTATCCTAATGTTGTGAAATATTTTAAAACTCAAGGTGTATTACCTCAGGGTTAGCTCTCTTGAACATCCAGATTTATGATGTACTTTGCAGGGCACTGATTGATATTGATTTAAAATGTCAGGGGTTTTCAGTGTTTTTCACAGCCTGGGCCATGTTTCAGTTCTACCTCTTCCACTCACAGCTGTGTGCTTGAATCTTCCTATTCACGTCTCATAGAACTGGAGCAATGGCTTGTGGAAAGAAGATATGTATAGAGCAGAATTAATACACTCCAGAGTATTTAAACCATTTTTTGCTCTGGGAAGAAGTAACAAAGCCATTATTAGATGGCTCTGCTTTAAGTAGAAATTCTCTTGGTAGCACTCTCTTAATACCTGTTTACCCTACTGATTATTAGTAGTCGGCCAATTTTGACATAAGCAACGTTGTTTTAATTGCAGAGTTGGCTGGATCATAAGAGGTTCTTCATGGGAATACAGATGATAAAGTTTTTGCTCTAAATTCTAATCTTCTTTACAAGGAAAAGGGAGAAACTGTCTCTTCAGTGATCTTTGTCCCCAAGAGTACTTACCCAAGCATTTTTTCCCTAAAATTTGTTATTTTTATAGTCTCAATGGCTTTTTTCAGTGAAGAGCAGGAGGCAATTAACAAAGTAGAGCTAATTTAGGCTGTAGAGCATTCTGCTCAACATTCCATTGATTATTTTAACACCTGAGTCCTAGAAATGGATGACATTAGCCACAAACATTGTACCATGTTCATACTTGGCAAGATTTGGAATGTGTGCTAATACTGTTGAGAACATTCATGCAATTTGAATGGCAAGTCATTATAATCCTTGTCATGTAATTTTTGGGTCTTTAAGATTTCCTTTAAATATCACAATGTTTATATAAGTGGGGTCTGCTTCACCATAGCTATATATGTCCAAATGGGATGTTGTCAAGAGGAAAAACATTTTGCTTCAGCAGAAATTCAGCATGGAAAAGAGGCAAACTCATCTTCATTCTAGCTATTGGATTCTGATGGCAAGTGACATCAAGGCTCCAAGAAACCTTTCCAGAAAAGACTGGTAGAGCCATTTTCCCTCTGGATAACAAGCCCTATTGCCTAGCATTCGGGTTCTACTGGTTACTTTTACGATGCTGTACCACAGTATTAAAAATACATCCGGCCTTTTGTAAAACCCAGAATGTCACAGGGTGGAAGACAATCCTTTACTTTTGGAATTAATTTTATATGTCAGCAAAAATTATATTTTTTCTACAAAATCATGATTCCCTATTTTAATGTAACTTTTATTTATATTTCATACAATCATAGAATTTTTTAAGTTGGAAAAGACCTCAGAGGTTATTGAGTCCAACCATTAACCTTTGCAATGTAACTTAAAGTAAAAGGAAATGTCAGGTTCACAAATAGTTTCACTTTATGCTTCACATCTGTTATACTGTGTGTGTCAGGATTGCCACATTCAGGGTGAACTCTCATGTGTTTAAAAATTATTATTATGCATCTGCCTAATATTTTTTGGAAATTGGTTTTTGAGGAAAAGCTGTAATAAAAAAATCCACCCATGCTTAATCAAAGTAATTTTTATAAATGCACAGATGATTCAGAACATTTAGAATGAATATACCTCTTTGCATTACTTTAGAACATAAACTCCTTTAACTAAACTATAGTTTTCTTACTCAGATGACTCTTGATATTCCTCAAGGCTGTATTGAAGAGCAGCCTATACCTGAAATGGTCAGTCAGTTCACTGCATAAGACACACATGGATTTCTAGGTTACAAAATATCACTGGATTAAATGAAAATAAATTCAGCAATGCTTTTTGTGCTGCTAACAGTACTAAACACCTTTTGAACAGAAAAGAAAGTTCAGCTGTAAGTTGACACTATATGCTGCACTGTTTAGAACACAGCATTGGCAATCCGATTTTAACACCTTTCTTATAATACACAGCACAGACAGCCAAGACTTTGCCCAAATTACAGCCATTTTTTGTCAGAAGTATCCATAAATTTTTATAGCTGAAGTTGAAGAAGTCCAAAATGAAAGAATGTTTTCTTAGTGGGCTCTTCTGGAAATGCAGGCTTTTTGTGCAGGGAAAAATTGCAACACCAGATTCTTAGCTTTTAAACAAAAATACCCAAGCATTTTTTCTTAGATTTGTTGTTTTTCCTGTTTCCTCTTTTCTTCCTGTTACCAGAATTATATCAATGATCCTGGACAAGTCTCTTTGTGTAATACATTTTGGCCATTCATAATCTGAAAAGAGAAATAGGAAATGTAGCTGTTCAGTGTTTTTTTTTTTTTTTTTTTCTTCAAAAAACCCCTACAGGAATTAGTAAATCTTGTTTGGAGACTAAATGAGTGTTTTGGATAACTGTTCTGTTATGCTGTTTGTGTCACATAAAGAGCAAAAGCAGGGCACATGGGACTGTGGCAGAAGGATTTTGCCTTCCTCCACCTTCTTCACAGAGGCTCTGCATCCAGTTGATGATCCCTGGTTGGAGGGGAGATGGAACTACAGACCATTAGTGCATGCAAGGTTCATCTGCTTAATTGTAAATGACCCACCTCCCAGCTATGAGTTTAGATTCTCATATCCCTGCAAATTGCTTTGAGCTCGCAGCCTGAAAAGCAGTACAAATGAACAATATTCATTATTATCTGAAAGCCTTTCACTCTGAAGCACTTAGCAGAAAACCTGTGGAATCCTTTTGACTCTAGTGCACAGGTTCTGCCCTCTAGGACCTGGTGCCAGTCTGAACCCAGAGAAAAAGTTGCTCTAATTCAGCTGCCTACTGTCATGCTTTGCATGGCTCAGATGATCTGTTTTTAAATGTCTGTAATTGATTTTGCTCATAGTTACAAAAGAGATCATATATTCTCACGTTTCATACCTAAAGTAGAGAAACTCTGGACAGCCTGCCACTTCTAAATTCTTGGAAACGACTCTGTCCTTAATACTCAGACTCAATGAACATCCTGGTTCTCTGGCATGCCTGTATTCATTCCCATCTGTTGTGCTGGCATTGTTCCCACTCAGAATTATCTATGCCAATTTCAACAGGGCATAGGTGCTAACCAAACGTGGTTTTAGAGGGACAGCTTTCATAACACAGCAAGTGCCATCTCTTTTGCCAGGAGATCCTGCTGTTTGCAAATAATTCCAGCTTAAGGCCACATGCTTCATTACATGGGATCACATCTGTAGATGCTTGTGGGTATTATTAAAAAAAATCAACAAATGCCTACTCTATTTCTCTTACAGTTTGGCTCAGTGCTTGGAATTTTGCATGTGGAGAATGAATGTTCTGCACCTTGTTCACAGGAGTGAGCCATAGGCTGTTATATAGTCTGAGCAGTCTTAACAGGTTACTGCATCAAAGCTGGGACAGTAAACTGCAGAAGTTTACTTCTGCAGAGCTGTGCTCCTTTTTTCAGGTGCCTTTTTCACTGCTCTGTGTCTGTAGTATATTCTGAGAAGAGAATGATAGAGCATTGCTTTTTGCACCACAGCTTTTTCCTTTCTAGGTTCTCAACAGATTTTTGTGTAAGGCATATTCTGCCCCCACCCATTTGTAAAATGGCACATATGTACAACAACATTAGTACTGTTTATTAAAGTTACTAGTCTATATAATGCTCTGTATAAGGTACATGATATTGTATTGATATATTTCACATATCACATTAGTATCATATTAGTATATTGTAGCTGCACTTGACTCCTGTTTTGCCCCCTGAACAGATTACTCGTGTTAGCAGAATTACACTGTATAGTATAAAGGCTAGAAATAGCTTAGGAAAGAGCAAAATCTCTTTCAACCAAATAGCTCAAAACTATGCTCAAATTTTAAAATATAACTTTGCAGTTAAGCAAAAGAACATTTTGCCCAGCATATATCTCAGAAAATACTATTTGGAATAAAATAAGACTCAGGCTACATAATTTCCAGCTATGTGTTTCCAGTCATAATTTCTGACTCCTAGATATTCTATTGTGCAGCCAGCATCCATGGAAAATAAACCAAAAATTGCAACCCCCTTGACACCCATAGTGTTTTGGCTGAATAGCACTAAAAAGACCTTGGTTCACATGTTGTGCCTAGAAATGTATTTTTGCAAATCAGGAAAGGTATTGTCTCGTGTTCTCTTTATAAGCAAAAATCACCTAAGGCTGTTTCTAGTTGTATTTTACCTCTTCCTAAAAAATGTTGAATCTAAGAATGTGCAGAAGAGTCAAACATTTTAGAGTCCTAGAATTTCAAGGATGCAGAGTGACAAGTAGACACATGAGTATATTGAAAAATTCTGTTGGGAATCAAGGTCTAAAATAACCAAACATTTCTACTGGCTGTACATTTCAGAGTAGTAATGGTGTATTTCTGATAATTTTGCTGTTTAGTGTGTTTATGAAATTGGGTACAGTTGACAAGATTTCATGGGCTTTGAAACATACTTAATGTGTTTTTCCTATGCTATTGATAACTTCAAAATACTGTATTGAGCTCAAGAAATAAAAAATAAGCCTAATTTCACACTACATTACTCATCAATTGTAACTAAGCTTTATGTCCTCTCACCTCTCTTTTCCTTAGCCTTTTTAGCAGCTAAGCTGACCTTGTGGGCTTTCAGTGCTGATTTGTTTTCCATACCACTTGGACTCAGAGATACTTTGTTTTTGTTTTTCTTATCTTCTCTAAAGGTAACGGAAGATAAGTCTCCTAAAAGGGCTCCCTCATAATAATTGTATACCTGAGAAAAAAACCTAAGAAAACAGGTAAGTGCAGAAGAGGTGTGTGTTATTAGTGCCATGGAATGAAAAACTTCAAGGCACATGCTTGAGAGAACAGAGGTTTTCCAACCCAATAGCTCATGAGGGGTGAAAAGAAGGTTCTACTCCAACACAGTCAGACAAGGAGCTGCCTCATGGGAGGGCTGTTGCACTTTTGGGTGAGTTGTATTTTGATTGTTTCTTGCCAGCCATAACAGCAAAGTTATAAGGCTGCCTGGTCAAAGTCTCAGCTCTGAAATGTTGCAGTAAACAGCCAGTCCATTCTCTCTCTATACAAACCTCAAATCTTTCCCCTAAAATATGAAGTCCAGGTAGATTTGTTAGGGAACACCTACCAGCAGCATTGCCAGGGCACACAGTGTAGTAGTCATAAAAAATGACCGGTGCATGTCTAGGCAGCTTGGAAACTTCGGCTCATGGAAACTGCTATCTCTAGAAGAACAATAATTAAAGATAGCTGATTTTAAAAAAACATGTCTGGATTGCTCCAATTCGTGGCTGGACTGTGTTTTTAATGCCTCTAAAATGACAAATAGTGTGTATAGTGACATCCAGTGTTCAGTTAGATCAACCACAGGTCTGTGTTCCTTAAAGCCTTTCAATTAAAAGATTTATTACAGACCCTATTTAAAATGCCTATGTAAAGATAGTAGATAACCTGCCAGCTGCAACACACCTCCACAATAAAAATTTCCTTCCTGGCTTGTTGGGGAACAAGAATGGTGTGGCTCTTGTATAATCCTTTAACTTTCTTTCTTTATGACAGCAAGCGTCTGATTATTCCCAGGTGGTTTTGATTTCTTCTTTCTCTGCTTCTGTTGCTGTGAATGTGGCCATTAGGGCACAGTCATAAAGGATGTGTTCACCACTTCCTTCTCTGTCTGTCTCTTAACAGAGCCACAAGTCCACCGTCTTCTATCCACATTAATTCCCTGAGGTATCCACACAGTATTTGTGTTGACTGCCTTAATTTTGATCTTCTCTAATCATTCCCTGCCAGATGGCAGTTAAAGTTTAATGGTCCCTGTAAAAATAGTTCCCTTTCTTCTTTTAATCAGTCATGTGTGTTTGCTTAGCTAACTGTTAGATGTTCAGAAAGCACGAAGGGACCACCAACACAATTACTTCAAAATACACATCCGTATTGTGATTTCAGAGTTACGTAAAAGTGAAGGGTTATAGTGTAACCAAGATTCCTGGAAATTAGTATGGGCTACATGACCTTGAATTTTCTTTGTTTCTTTAGATTTATTAAAAAGATTAAACTAATAATTTGCGACATTTCATACAATGAAAGGTAGATTACTTTGAGTATTTTCTAGGCTCAAATGTATTTTCTGTGCTAGAAAGCGTATCAGTATTATGCTTTTAGGGAGGAATTGAGCAATACACTTAAGGATATGTTTAACTTTAAGTACATGTCTATGGCTAATGATAGATAATAGGGCCTTGAGCAAGGTACTTCGACATATGCTTCATCTTAGGTCCCTAAGTAGTTCCAATGAAATAATTTACCTTCTTGAATTTGAAAGAGTAATGACACCTAATGACACAGAACCTGGAATTCTCCAGTATGTGTTTACTTGATTGAAGCTTAAAAGCTGTTTAGGCTTTTGCTGAATTGAGAATTTATTCAATTACATATTCATGCTATGCCTGAGTAGCAAATCACTTCAGAGGCAAGTGGTTTAAGCTATATCAGACACCTATGGAGTGAGCAGGTAAGATTATACCCCTGAGGAGTACGGACAGCCTGGGAAAGTGATAAGCTAGGAGTCCAATCCAGCTCACAGTACTGCCAGAAAAAGGGGTGCTGTGGAATTAAATGGAGACTGGATCAGGCTCTGAATTCCTTGCCTAGAGCAATACAGGAAATATATGGCAGAGTCACTAACAGAACCCAGATCTCTCGATTCAAATTAGACTTCTTTTGTATCTAACATCTGTGTATGCTGCAACTGGATGTGTCATCACTGCCTGCACAGGCCAGCTTCTAGATTAAAGCTGGCATGATAACTCCTACGCACACTGCAGGAATCACACCCACTTACACATCCCAGTAAGATGAGACTTAGCAGAAGTGCAGACCCTCCTGCATTCTCCTCCCTAGAAGAAGCCTGTGAAAACAGGAATCCTTGTACCTTCCTTGAAAGCATATTTTAACAACCATCTCCAGAAGAAGTTTTCAGATTTGACAACATGCACTACAACAGTATTCTGAACCTTCTGATCACTGAGTGCTTTTTGATTTTGCCATCAATGCCAAAGGGACAAAGGGAATTGCTCCAGCTCCAATTTTCCATTATGCCTTAATTAGCAAGAATTTGGTTCTAACATAATAGAAATTTTGACCCAAAGGAAAAACACTGTGTCCTCCATCTAGGTATTTTTCCTCAATTCCTTTATATATGTGTGTTTTTTTGGTAAGAGCTAGGCCTGAGGGCAGAGATATGAATTTTGCATTATGATAATAACCAGATGACCACGTTGAGATCAGAGCCTCAGGATACTGGATTCTGGCAAAAACATAGTAAAAGTTGATCTCTGTGCAAAAGAACATGAAGTCTAAATACTCAAGTTCTTCGGTAACTTTGGGATGGAGAGGCTGATTTGTCCCCTGTCAGAGTGTGGCCATTGCAAATGACTCACTCTTCATTTCTTGTGCCTCAGCCAATAGCCTTAAACCCAGCAGTATCTTTCTTCTCTACTTAGAATTAATTAAAAGCAGAGCCCAGCTTTGTTAATTTTGGTATGTCAGAGCTGTAAATCTATCAGCTGGGGAAGAGTGGACATACCTTTATCTTTCTTTCCCCTAGTTTCCTTTCCTGTTTCCATATCAGACAAACACACACTGGTTCCTTCCTAGGCTGGCTAAATATTGCAAGCAGAAACAAGCCAAGCAGAGCTTGCTGGGCAGATGATGGCTACTAGCAGGTGTCAAAGTGAAGGTGTTCCCCTGTGGACACAACCCATCATGGTTGGGCTGATGCCCAGTTCATAGGAGGGAACATGAATCTTCCAAATGGAAAGGGAGATAAATTGCACTAAACACTCTAATGATGATAATGCAGGGAGACAGATGTGGTAACTGAGCGTTCGAATCCCTCCATGCGCTCTTTACTCCTGTTAAACTATCACATTGTGTACTGCTGACTAATATAAGCCAGATGCACAACCAGAATGTTGCTTGAGTTTATATTCTCAACATCTCCAGATCTGTACATCTTATAGATAGAAACATTTTTCCCTGGTAAATTCACACAAAGGTCACTTTTATGAGCTCATATAAAGAGTGAATTGGAAAGCGCTCACTGGTGTTTGTTTCAGCTGCACCACTTCTGTTAAAGAATTCTTACTATAAAAATCAGAGCAAGCATAGCTCAGAAATCTGGGTTCTGGGCAAGGAATTTGGTTTCCTTGTCCCTTGTGGGCCCACTCACACCTTTGCAAAGAGGGTGCCATTTAAAGGCTTGTAATTTAGAAGTGGTTTGGATCAGCCTTATGTAAATGTAAACGATATAATGATTTCCCAAGGTGAAAGGCAGCAGAGGAGGAGACAGAGCTCTGCCAAGTGAGGTCAAGTGTGGAGCATACTCAACGACCACGCAGAACGTTTATACACCTGGTATTGTACATGCCAGTTGTTAAGGCAGAAAGCCAAGATAATGAGCACTGTGAGAATTACCAAGAGCTCCTTTTTGGCCCAGGTTCTTGCTTGTAGTTGAAGTGCTATTCTCTACTGATCCTTCAGGTAGCATTGGAATGATTATATCCAGGCTTCAAGGGAGAATCAATCCCTTCAGAGTAAAAGAAACTTCCTTTACATTATAGCTTGGTGCTAGAAGCAAGCTATGGATGTGACTCATGAGAATTCTTAATAGTTTTTAAAGAAAGTGAAATTCCTAAGTGAGATTTTGATTTTAATTTTGAAAGCAATTTTTATGTGTGCTCCAAGATGACTAGAAAACTGTATGAATGTTTACATATTTATGTTATTAGGACATATAATGAAATGTACATTAAAGTGTCTTTGTTGCATTTATTAGAATATATATTTTAAAATATTTCTGTAGAGTATTAGGAAAAAACAAATTAAATAATAGCCATCCAGTAGTATTCTCTGTTAGTCTGTACTCTCCATCAATTTTAACAGTCAGCTATTTATTTTTCTTTACCCAGATTCTAATGTATTCACAGACAAGAAGCGGTTATAAGACAGTTGTAATCTTATTCCTAGATAACAGATTTTAGCTTTTATATATCCTAGTGAGTTCCTTCTCTACATTACTGAATTTTAAGGAATAATAGGCTACTCTGTGATGTTGAGAATTTGCTTTTATGTCTTCAGTTGCCAGCCTTGAAATATTTTTTTATATACTTGAAAAAATAGTCAGACTTAAAAGTGAAAGACTGACTTGGCAATCTCATTGAAGTTCATGCAATTGTCACTTGGCTTTCCTTGCTTTCCATACCCTTCATTATGTTTTTACCTACAATCTGTTTAGGACCAACACTTGCTTTTGCAAGGAGATCTGGGACAATTTTCTGCTTCTTACATAATCAAATTTATTTTTTATTCTATTAATTTTATGGGTATGGGGCATCTGAGTTCAGAAGCATCCTTCAAAAATATCCATTTGGCAAAAACATTCAGAGACTTCTAGAGTAATACACCCAGGAAGTACTGAATGTTTAACTGAAAAATCAGAAATATAAGGAAGATAATTATTGGAGCTGCAGAGAATCTGCAGGTTTACAGAAAACTATGATGCCAAAATTGTTTGCTGATTGTTCTTTTTTTTTTTCTCTCTTCTTTTTTATTTTTTTCCCCCTGAAAGTTCAGTGATGGACGATAATGAAAGGGAGGAACTGGTGAATTAGTTTGAAACTGAAATTAAAAACCAGTAGACTTTTCTGCAAGTAGAAAACAGTGGAAACCCGCTATGATCCAGCCACTGAAAACCAGACTGGGAAAAGCACTTCACTTGACTGCACAGATACAAGGATGAAACAAACTGGCCTCTCTGTTTGTTACTGCTGATTTTGTTTTAGGAAGACACATACTCACTAAGTAACATTAAATACAGCATTTCTATTACACTTTTCTATTTCAAATCATGGAAAAGACCTCCCCTTTGGCTGTCTGTAACTGCTGAAGAGCATTACATAGTTCATTTCTCTTTATATCAGTAAGGCATCCTTTGAATCACACAAAACAAGTAGACTGGTAGAATAAAATCACCAAAACTCCACAAACAAACAAGAAAAAGGAGATAATTTCTACTACTAAATTATACTTTAGCAACTAGTGGAAGTAGACTGACAAGACTAATATAAAAGAATCTTTCATATTGCCTATCTTTTTATTTTTTGGTAACAGTAAGAGATAGTTTAACATTTACATCTGATTTAATGCAGAAAGCTTCTTTGAGAAATAGAAACCCAAAATATAGCTGAGAGAACTTTGGCAAAGAAAATTCATCTTTCTCAGAAGAAACAATGTAAAGAAAAATTAGCAATTGTATAATGTATCATTGCTTCAGAGTTCCTAAGTGGAAGTTAGGCTGGTCTATTAAACTGGCAGCTTATCCTCTTGGAATATACTGTAACCACCTAACTCAGAGGAAAGCACAAGAACATTAAAGAACTACTTTTGCACCTGTTCTATTACGCTTTGCATTTTTAATGCTTAGCAGAAGCTGTTGGTGTTTAAAAATCTTCACCAAATGTATCCATGCAACATGGAAAAAGCTGAAGTCATTAAACTGACTATCATACAACAGAATCATCTTGCATTTAATGACCAGATTTCTGAAGCAATTACTAAATTTGGACCAAGTGCTGGCCTAGGGGGAAGCCAAGTTTTTCTCCATGGTGAGGAATGAGTCTGCATCGTGTGAGTGAGCGTGCTGCTGGTGCCACAGGCAGGATGCCAGGCAGGGTGTGTGAGCACAGCCCAGCACAGGGAGTGCAGCGAGACCTGTCACTGTGCAGCACCTACAGGTGGTGCCTTCCCCTGCCCAGCAGCGTCAGGAAGCTCTGCCAAGGCAAGCCAGCCTTTCTGCAGGGGGTAGAAAGAGCCAGACTTCCCTATTCAATTGAATGCAACTGTTTTTTCTTCACAGAGTCTACATCCTCGCGTTTTTCCCTTGTGTTCCCATGATAACTTGACATAGAGTAAACATAAAATTTGTTTTTAAGTCCTGACAGGCATTTAGTAAATGCCAGAGATAATGAGACAGTGAAAGTTTGGAAAAAAGTAAACAGCAGTCATAGCGGAATTGTGTTAAAGAAATTGGCTCATCTAATCTAAGATAGTAAAATGGCCAAGTTCCAGGGCTGAATTATTTGCAGAAGTAACACCATGACTTCACTCAGGAAGCATTACTCAGTAAGATTACAGCTGGAACATTTCAACTTTAAGGATTCATCTTCAGAAACATCATTCTTGGAGTGCAAAATATCCTGTACCTCCCAGTCCTAGAATAGGTTCTCTGTTAATAACTCACATTTCTGCATATCATAAACTTCAATTTACTTGTGAGTCATTTTGCTGTTCAGGAACTATGTAAAATACTAATTTTATGCCACCAAGGGTTAAGAGTCTGAGGAACCAAGCTTTCATTGAAATACAGAATTTCCCTACACACATTTGAAAATCCTGTCTCCAATATCAAAATATTTCACTTTTTGTTTTAATGGAAGAAAATTCCCTGCAGTCATTTATGGCTTCCCTGTAAGGTGTGATAGCCTACATCCAGAGACACAAGATAAGGTCATCTCCTACCATGCAGTGGACTGTTCAATGTGGTGAGAAAAAGAAGTTGGTTTTATTTACTTACTTAAAAAAACCAAACCAACAAACAACCCCGCAAACCCCCCAAAAATTGGCACTAATTGAAGCATGCAAAGCTGCATGACATGAACAGCTTTGGGGAGCTTTTTCTCTAGGTGTTTTAAACATGCTATGGAAATTTCTTGCCTGGTGAGGTAAAATAATGGATTGACAAAAATACAAACTCTGCCTAGAAGAAATTGCAGTATAGGAGTGTCTTAGTCCAGAGTGCACTGGAAAAAACATCATTTTCATAGTATCCTGATTTTCTTTCTATTTCACAAGAAATCAAACTGAGCAAGAGTGTCCTTTATTCCACTCATAAATGCTGTGTAGAAAACTGACAGTCCTTAAGCCTTTATTTTTCTTTAAAACTGATATGGGAGTGGTGGTCTTGAATAAATATTTTCATCTGGAAAAACGTGTTGAGTAATGTTCATTATACTAAATTTTTAATCTGATTTAAACTTAGATCTTTTTTCCTTGAATGTCTGTCATTCTTCTATGATTGTGAAAATGTGATGCTTCCTTGGGTGATCCCTTGGATGCCCACATGGAAACATGCATTGGAATTAGGTTAAAGTAACTCACCCCTAAAAGAGATTAATTCCAGAAACTGGAACTATCTATGGTTTCCATTGCATTCCTCTCAAAGATGCTCTTGCTGCCACTGGTGGTGGTTTTTTGTGCTGGACAGCCAATGTAAGAATTATGAGTAATTGGAAAGCTTTTCTGTATTTATCATAAAACTGTATTTTAATGTTAGTAGCTCAGGTCACTAATCTAGGCCTGCCTCCTTGTCTACCTGCATGCAAATGTGTAGTCAGCACTCCTATTATCAGGTCACTGCTCCCAACTGTACCTTCACAGACAAAAATGTCTCTGAGGTAAAATTAATTATGTAGATGTCCCTATTATTTCAGTGCAAAAAGCTCAGCTTAAATAGAGACTATCAGCTGAGTTGAAATGTTTTTTGCAATATGCACTGATGTGAGACCAGCAAACCTTTTTTTGCCAAGGTGTCTTAAGTAGACTTGGATGGATCTTTAGTTTTAGCTGTGCTATGACAATTCCTTGAAAGCTCCCTTATCCATAAAAATAAAAAGTAAAAGGGGAGACACATTTTCTTGTGACTGAAAGGCATTTGGCTGTTGGTATTTATGTCCTTCAATTTAGGGAATAATGAGTGGGAAATATACAGGCCTTGTGTCTAAATGATCAACACTTGCATTGCTGTGTGCTTTCTTGCTTGTGTGAAAGTACAAGCTGTGTGTTAAACACTAACATCAGGCTCAGAGTCTTCTTACAGATGCACACGTAGCAGTGAGTGAAAGTTGGGTAAACAGATTAAATTCTAAAATAATATGACATTGCATCCATTTGCCTTGAATGAGAATTTTAGTTTAAATTATTATCAGTTTACTGTAATTCAATCCTTTAGCCCTTTACCACATTCATATTATGAAAATAAGAATACCTTTCATACACAGAGTGTTAAACAAAGATTGAGTAGGAGGTGTGGAGTGGCTTGGCTGGGAAATCATGTGAATATTATGCACATACATCTCCGGAGTAAGCTGCTTAATGTTTCAGTTATTGCACTTCTGAAGAATTTCTGTTGGCAACAGGGTATTGGCTATGCATTCACAGAGTTTTGGGCAGAATCCATTCTGGATGCTAGCTTGCATCCTGATTTTTATCCAATGACTGCTTCGAAATGAGGATGCTTTTGCATGAGATAGTTCAGCACTTTATAAAGAATCATGGTTGAAAATATATGAAATTGCAGTAAGTATGCAACATGGAACATGTCAGATAAAGAAAGAGCTCCGTTTGACACAAAAGTTGTGGATATTAGGTAATTTACACATATAAGCCGTGAATATTTTGTTTTGTATTCTGGAGCAGTTGTAACTTCACGATTTTGATGGAAATTTTGTCTCTCACCACCAGCAGAGGGAGCAGCAATGACTGAGCTGCACAAGCTGTGGGGGTTTAATCTACTCCATCCGCCAAATTCCCTCTGCAAACACCCTGAAAATAGTGCTGTCAGCAGCAGCCAAAGAAAAATGTCTGCGTGTAGGAGTGACCCTCGAATACCTTTAAATATTCCTGTTTTCTTCAAAATAAACTCTTGTACCCCCCAATTAAAAGAGTAGCATCACATTTACAGCTTTGTGAAAACTACATGGCACACGAGTGGCATTTGGAGCAAGATCAGAGACCTGACTACACAGACCATGGCAGTCACTTCTCATAAGCTAAAATCGTGCTCCCACAATGTTCAGCAAACTCTGCTTCTGATTTTGCAACTTAAACCTCAATTCTGTGGGAAGACACATTTCAAATATGAAAATTAAAGTTACTCAAAACCTAAGATTTTGAAAGATGCTGGAATACATTTCAAAATTGTCAGTCGTTACAGATTACTTTCAGACAGAGTTAAAAGTGTCAGAATCATTAAATCAGTCCTCAACAGACATTTTACCATTTTCATGCAATCGATCTGGCAAAAAAATGGAAATTCACAGCTGTTAAAAAAACCTGCTAGAGAAGATTGAATTCAAAGCAGTGTAGCCTATCTCCAGAGCTCTGGGCTTGAACACTTCTGCTGGGGGAAGGCAGCAGAGATACCCTCTGTTACACAGCTCCTAACTGAGTCCTAATGCACCTGTGAATATTTTAGTTGGCTTTGGTGTTTTACCCATTTCAGTAATCACCTTCACCAAATGTGAACATCCATACTATTGTCACTTAAGCTTATTCTCCCATATTTTTTCCAAACAGCAAAAGCATTTAATAGCAAGGGATTTGAGAGTTAACCAATGTATATGTCCCACAGACATCATCCTAACAAAGACATTGTAGATTAGTTAACAACACTGTGCACTTGAACTCTGTCTTCCTTCAACCTTATCAGCACCTCTGATGGAAGATACTCTGACTACCAACCTGGTGTGCTTATAAACACAGCCAAGACAAGCCCAGCAGCTCAGTCCCTGCCAGGGTCATGCCAGCTCAGCTCATCCCAAAACCAGCCATCTAAAACTGAAAGCCTAACATTCATCAGCAGCCTGACCTTTATAACATTATTTCTGATGAATGTATAGCGGTGATAATATTGGGGGAAATGGTAGTTATGG
This sequence comes from Haemorhous mexicanus, assembly GCF_027477595.1. NCBI lineage: Eukaryota > Metazoa > Chordata > Aves > Passeriformes > Fringillidae > Haemorhous > Haemorhous mexicanus. The sequence continues at coordinate 21,430,089 of NC_082348.1, forward strand.
AGAATTCTTATTACAGCAGAGAAAAGATCAAGGGTTTTGCTGGTGGTTTTGCAGGAAGAGGATTGAGGGACATCAGAGTTCGGGGTTCTCCACCACTGGTATCACTCACCTGGCTGTAGGAGACAGTGCCTAAGGAACCACTGCTGCAGGTTGCTCTCAGCCTCTCCCACCTGCTAAGGATCTGGTCAGAATGCCTGGCAGGTGGGAGGTGGACACATGCTATGTGAAATGTTCACAGTCTTGTGTAAGTAATTTATACTTAGTCACCAAAATTTCATTGATCCACTCTCAGTTTACTGACATGTCACTGTCACTCTGAGTCTCTTCTTAGCTATTGGTGCCAAACATATGAAAAAATTAAATTTTCTTACCTTGGGAGGCTTTACAAAAATGACACACCACTCCTTAAAATCCAAATCAGCATGGTCCTCCCAGTTACTTATTTGGTTGACAGCTGGGCATTGACCATAGATTTTTTTTTTAACACCTGAAAAGAAAGAAATTCCATATCTTTTCTTACCAGAAGTATGTCTGATAAAGGTCAGTGTTGCTGTGTCCAAATAGCTTATTCAGTGGGCTATGCTGCCATATGGGCTAAACAAAAGTCCCAAGGCTTTATTTGTTGTTAAACAAATATAATTTTTACCACTTTCAAGAAAGGGCAAAGGATGGATTACAAGTGTAACTGTATAATTTCTTCTGTTTATCACACAATAAAACAGTGCAGTTTGGTTTGCAGCATGTGATATTAATAATTTATAGGTATTCATGGTAATAACTAATATTTAAAATCATCGTCATTAATTTTTGCCATTGGATTCCATGAAAGGGAATATAAAGCACAGGTTCACTGTATATTTAACACAATCTATTTCTAAAATTTTGTTATATGCGATTCCTCTTGAATTTTTAAAATAATTTTTATAATTTGCTGGAATTGTCTACCATGTAGGAAGAAGAACCAACTATTTCAGAACTCAAAAGGATGAGGAACACTACTAACAGTGATACTAATATTAAGTCAGTAATTGAAGTTCTGTGTATCTCTTTCATATCGCTCTAGTCACTGGATGTTAATGAATTACATGGTATTTATTAATGCAGGTAAAATGGGTCTAATTTGTTGAATCTATAAGATATTTTTCTCTGCATCCAATAAAGGTGTCAAATTATCTTTTAAAAATATCACTTTACAATGTTACTTCCTGATCACTGCATGTGTCACTACGTAAATCAGAGATATTTTTGCCACTAGTACTGAACTGCTGAAGTCTCCACATGCTTTAAGTGCATACATATTCATCAGCAACGTGATTGTTTACTTTCCTATAGCTTAATTTGCCCAAGTATGCAGAAATCTCCTGTAATGTTTTCATTGAAGATGACAAATAGGCAATGATACCCCAGGCTGTCTGGTTTCAGTTGTGATCCATAAGGGCATGTGCCATTTAACGACCAATAAAATATGACAGGCATATACAGTTCTGTCTGAGCAGGAAAGGAAATTTTATTGCTCAGGTTTTAGTCACACATGCCTTACATAAAGTTGTACAGTCAGATCAGTATTTTATTATTACTTACCATATGTGTTACACCCCCTAGGCATGGAAGAGCAAGCTCAAAAACATTAACCTTATCTGCAGAAGAAGAAATTACTTCAAATAAGTTTATGGTCAATACAGTCTTTCTTTAGGAACAAAACAAAAAAACTGGAAACAAACCTACATATCTCATAGACTTCAGCCACAGAAGGAAGGAACAAATATTAGATGTATTATCTTCTTTCTTAAACACCCCATCTCCTCTCACACACTGGAGTAATTCAGTACGGATCACTATAATTCACTATGGATCACTGACATCAGGAAGTGCTATCTGTCATCTCCCTACCCACTGAATCCCCCCAAAACTCCTGGTATTGGGGGTCTTGGCCTCACACAGAGAAAACATTGCTAATCCTTGATGTAAGGTTATGTGCAGGAGTTTATCAGAACCACCAGGTATGTTGCTCAGGGATAGAGCCGTGGTGAACACAGACTCAGCAGGACACATCTGCACTCTGTTCACACTTCTCGGGTTCCTTGTACAGCTCAGCAGGAGAGGGCAAAAGGAAAGGTGATGATTTTGAGGCACTTCTGCAGTTACGGAAGAATTCCAAAACAAATTCCACTGTCTTGTTATTTCAGAATATATGATGATATTTTCTTTTATGCACATGTGAACCCAAATTTATTTTTATGAGGTACTACTGGCGTTTATCTCCACCAGTTGAAGAAGTATGCTAACAGCCTGCAAAGCATTACAGGGGCAGGATATGAACCTACACAGGATATGAATTTATAAATGCCAAAGGAGTGTAGTAGTAGCAACATGCAAATCGAACTTCAGAAAGCCAGAAAATCTTACTTTAAGATCAACTGATGTAAGGTAGCAATCTAGTTATTTTTTGGAAAAACAAGTACTTTTGTGGCACCAGACTGAGGGACTGAATGATCAGTAGGCAATGACCTGACAATGATTGATTCATGACAGAAGAAAGGGACAGAAAATAAGTTGTATTTCAGATTCCAGCATGCAACATATCAAAAATACTGAGCAAGGTCTCTGAAAGCCAAGTAAGGAAGCTTGTCAGCTTTTCTTTTTCTTTGAGCACTTTATCTATCAAGACAAACTGAAAAAAACCCAATACAATATCGTTATTTAAAATGTTCTAGATATTTTTAAGTCTGAGATAATTTTAAGCAATATTGGCAGAAATAAAGGAAAACTGAAGAAACAGCGTCAAGAACACATAAGACATTTATTCTGGATAAAGTTGCTAATCTCAAGCTTCAAATAAACTAATACAGTGTCCACCCAAGCAAAATTTCAGTGCAAGTACTGTAGAAAGCAGAAAAAAAGTGATTTGCTCTGCAATCACATATTCACACAGAAGTAATATATTTTTATATGTAACCAATGCTTGATGACTTTATGGCTATAGAAGTCTGAGGATTACAGAACCATTGCTTGAAGAGCAAACGCTTGAATGAGTCACTGATATTTTTTCTGATTCTATTTTTTTTTTTTAATAAAGTGATTTAGGGTTTGTGAGCAGCTACCTATAATAAAAAACAATCCATTTGAAACACTGGAGAGTGCAAGTAGAAGGTGTTAATTATAGCTAAATGCCCAATTCCCCTCCCCCCTCTGGGCTAAACCCTACAGTTTTAGGCTGCTTTCATTTCAGTAACCATTTGATCTTTCCCAGGAGAGGATTTTGTACTATTTCTTTTAATCATCTCTGCATGCAGCTCAAAACTGGCTTGCTGAACTCAATTTAAGTTAGGATTTGCGTTTATGAGGAGAGGATCGCAGGGTCTACAACAAACCAAATAAAAATAATGTTTATAAATGTCAGTTAAAGAAAATTGTGTGAAGTAAAGTTAGGTGCATTAGATCCTGTTTCTCCCTCTGCTCACTATGATCTGTAGGGAAAATATAATTTAGAAACTGTAGACCTTTGGTAAGCTTTTACTATAGTGTCTTTTCACAACAATAGTAAACAATCCAGCAAGCAATTTAAAAAAATATTTTGAGAATAAAACCATTGATGTTTCACTCTATACACGTAAGGATCTTCTGTGACTGTGAGCAATTAACCAGACAGAACATAGTTAAACAAACACATAAATCTTTGCAGGGTGGACATTCTATGCACTAAATAATGCAACACGTCCACTGTCATCAGATAATGTGCACTGTGCTAAATTCCAGAGAGCCACATTTTGGCACTAGCATCAGTGCCAAACTGACTTACCCTGTGACTCTTACCTCTATGGATCAAGTCTCCAGAAATCAAAATGGCTCAAACTAGATGGGGTTTACCTTAAAGTAAAAGCAAGTCATGCAGTCAGCTAAAAAATTGCAACATGTGTTTACCCACCTCAAAATTGCTCCATACCTCATTCCTTTTGTAAGAATGTTTATAAATCCACCAGAATTATTTTCCACATCCATTGTTTTAATAAAGTTCCAAAGAGACATTAATTTCCCAATATCCTGCAAGCACTGCAATAGGTAAATATGCTGCTGGTTCTAGCCATAGTCATGTCCACAGTTGGGTTCAGGCAAAGTGACAAATCAGCTGTAAGATCCAAATGCACACAGGAGAAGTTACAGCAATATCCTAGTTATGCTTACAACAGAAAAATATACTGCCAGAAGTACTGAATAAATACTTTGCAAACAAAGGAAAAATCAAGATACGAGGAAAATAAAAAATAGGGGAAAAAAAGAAGAAATGAGAAATCTAGCACAATATGTACTGTCTGGACCCCAAAGAGCAAGGATTTCCATGCATTAATACAACAAAAATACAGCTGGTAACTTCATTTGGATTGCCTCTACCAGTTCAAATAAAATCCAGCAAAGCAAATTTACACTTAGGCCCCATAATAACTGACTAATTTCAGAGTTGTTGAATTTAGGAGAACTGTATCACATAACTGGAACCAGAACTTAATGTACTGAGAGCTGAGTTTTACTAAGACGAAATATTAATTCATGTTTATTATGAATGTTGGTTGTTTTAATACCCTGAATTTAGATACAGAAGATTAGATGTAATGTTTCTTTCCATATGTCACAAGTAATCCAGTTGCTCTTTTAACTGTAAATTCTGTACAATTTTTTCTTACCTGAAAATACAAGCAAATTGTTTAAAATTAAACCATTTTTCCAGCACGTGTACAAATGTGTAAATGACAGAACTGGCAGTATGATGATTGCTTTACAGATAAGCATTTTCTTCATCATCTTCAAGGACATCCAGATTTATGATCTAATCACTCAGCCCTTTAACGGGATGCATTTGAGTTTGATTAAAAAAGAAAACAAACAGCAGAGCGGATTTATTAACGAAATCTGGGTGACCTTTTCACATATGGAATGCTCTCAAAACAGCAACTTTAAAGCTGAATATGGTCTCCTTAGCTGCTTTAGCCTCTCCCATGCTAGTGTACAGCATGTTTTTGGTGTGCTTTTTTAAATTGGAAAGTGCAAATTTTGGGAAACCGTTTCCCCCTCCCCCTCCTTGAACTTTAATTGCTTAACCTACATCCTAATTCAAGTTGCTCATAAACCTCAGCCTTTGTTGTAGGTCCGACAGCTGCGTTATGTCAGTAGCAAGTAAAACCTTCACAAAGTTCCGGAATGCTGCAAGACATTTTATAGGTGCTGCAATAAAAGGCAAATTGAATTTACAAAAATGCATTTGTCACTGATTAAAAACTTACAAAGTTAATTGGAAACACAGTGTAGGTGTTGCCACACAACTAGAGGTGTAATTGGTGGTTTTAATTCAGCTGGAGCATGGGGGAAGAGTAGCTGTTCTTGTAAGGCCAGCAATCTTTTTCATATTCCTTTTCTCTTGAAGAAACGGGCTGTTTTTACAGGAAGACTTGCATGAATGGTCAATAGCATTAAGATGTCAGCTGAGGACTAGGGACCACTTCCATGCTCAGCTTTCAAGGCTGTATCCAAGTGAAATTTGCAAGTACCAGTCAGTGCCCGTTAGTAATTGCAGGGTCCATTGGGAAAGTTTTCCAGGCTTTTTCTTGCTTTAGGTTGGCAAAAGTGACACCACTGTAACAACCACTGCTTCAGCAAGTGAGGAGGGGAGAGGGAGGTACCCAAGAGCCCTGGCAATCAGCACCCTCCCCCTGGAGCTGAGTGAATTATCTCCACATAATCCACTTAACCTTTGCCATTGTGGGACCTGGGAAGCTGAAGGTATTTTTAAACTTGAGTCTTTTAATTGCCATTTTATAGTGTCACTAGTCCAGCTCAGCTGGAAGGAGGAGGATTGGAAAATGGTTCCATGAGGCAATAGCTTTTCACCTCGGCTAGGAGTCCTAATTATTATTGGTTTTGTGGCTCACTGTCCTCTAAGCCTGTGGGAGCAGTGATCTACAGTGAGTCCAGAGGTGATGGAGTTTCTTTAATGTATCACCATTTCTGGTCAACATGGCTAAAATATCAGAGATTCTAAACTACTTACAATGTTTAATTTGGGTAACAAACATACCGTCATCAATTCTCAGTATGCAGAAAATTCTAAGCGAACACAAAATTTTTCACAAAATATTGTGAAAACAGCTCTGTAACAATAAGGTTGAGTAACATGAGAAAACTCCTTTGTAATTTCTATTCTTGGCAAGCTCCACTTGATATTAAATTTATTATTTTGTTATTTACTTGATATTAAATTTCTTTAAATCCCTCGTAATCCCTTTATCAGAAAAATGTGCCTTGAACAAATGCTGAAGGATGCTTCTGGGTAGCTTTCCAAAGACAAGCTATAGAAAATTTAATTAGGATGTGATTAGTTCAGTAGATTGCAATCGCCTGTGAGAGCCTTTGCTATATTTTTATTAATGTCTGCTTAAAATTTAAATAACACTAACCTATTTTATTGGTGAATATTCCACTGTGCTGGACTGTATGTATGTCCAAATTTCAGAGATCATCAAATCAGGTTAGGAAGCATGCATGTGCTCTTCACACTAAGAAATGGACACTGCACCTTTTCCTGGAATTTTCCAAAAAGCCATAAAGAGTTAGGCATCCAGCTTCTCTGTACATCTAAATTTTAGAGTCACTGGATCATATAGGTCCCTTCAAGATCTCTGGGTAAAAACAGCATACTGATTCCTTTTATTGATACTCAGGGAATTCTCAGTCCTTTAGTTTTTGCTCCTTATTCTCTTCACAATTTTAAGTCTCCCACCCACTGGCAGAGGCGAAGGGAGCACGTGGATACCTCACACACTGGGTGCACTCATACTTCACTGGCAAAGGATGTGGCAGAGCTATAATGTTAGTTACTTTGCAGCAATGCAGATAATCAGTGTCCATCATGCCTGTGCTATATATACCACTCCCAAAAACCCCAATGGTGCACACTCCCAGAGCATTTCTGAAAGGGAATTACTAACTCAACCATCTCCCTTATTAACATTCTTTGGCAAATAATCAACCAATAGAAAACCTTCCTGTGTGAGGCTTTAGCATCAGTACAGAGAGAGAATTATTCTGGAAAATTCATGTCAAAACAGACTTGCTGTTTCTCACTGCAGTGTCTGTGTCATCTCCTTGATCTTTTATTAATGATAAGGAAGTGAACAGCAGTAGTTAGGACTGAGAAGTAACAGCAGGAATGGTCCAAATATTCCATTCCCATTCCCGCTTCTAAAATTCAGCAATATATATGGAAAAGTCCCCATTACATATTTTCACTTGCAATCTTTGAAAAGAAACACAGAGTAGAGTAGGAGAAACAAACAAATAAAAAAGGATTTCTAAACCTAAATGTGTACTTTTATCCAGGCCTACTGAGCAAGAAAGATGCCCACTTTGTTTGGTATCCCTTCTCACCTTCACATGTTTGTATCAGGTGCTCAGATTTCTGGAGAACTTAGACAATTGAGAGGAAGAGAAGACTGTAGTCATGTCTGTGACTTAGCCAGGTCCTCCACTGGGACAGTTTTGGGCTAGAATTTCAGCAGACTTTTTGTGAAAATTTATTTTTCTTGACCCATATACCAAGATGACTAAACATATATGTAAGAAGGAAGAAACTGAATTAAATAAAAGAGAAAGTGTTTGGCCTACTTTTCTAATTTTTCTGGTATTTCTGTAGTTAAGACTTTATTGGAATGATCAGCATTAATACAACATTTTGCAGTGAAATGATGAGCAGAAAGATGGGACTGCTGTCTTTGATGCAAGACCAAAGGAGCAGCACATCAGCCATACCTTTCTTTCCACTGGACAGGTTCCAGATACAAAACAGATTGACCAGAACTTTGTATTCATCTTGATATTGGGAGTGTTCAAATCCAATCTAAGTATCTGTTTTGGTTTGGATGTTAATGTAATTTTTTTGGATGAGGATTTAGAAACAGAGAGGTTTTGTAAACAAATGCTAAAGATTCTCTTGTTTCCAACTCAGCCTAATTTTCTTTAACTTCCCCCTCCCATTTTCTCTTTTGTATACCTTGGAGGCATTTCTAGGCTATACACCAAGAGCTGAGATTCTCCTTTGAGAAGATTCCTTTGTGTCTGGCTAGGGCAGAGTGAAACTGGCCATTACAGACAGCTGCAAGTCTTAAGTACCTTCCCCCGATAAAGCCATGGAAGAACCATAGAGCCACACCCTGGGCACCTTCTGTCCCAGCCCTCCTGTCCCAGACAGGCTGCTGTGGCCCCAGCCATGACTGGTGGGGTGCCTGGGTGCCCACTGAACCACCCTGGCATTAGCAAAGGGCTTTGTTCTACTGCACAAATGAAGACTGGTAACTGGTACTTGGGGGTACAATTCTGTATTTAAACAAAAAAACTGTACAGATTTCCTCCCAAGTGTTACAGTCTCCATTCTGACCCTCTGTACCATCCCTAAAGCCTCCCACAGCCTCATGACTGGGAGAGGTTTTTCTTAACAGGAGCGGCAGGTAAAACATGGTGAGGGTTTTGCCATGGCCTTCAGCTTCTCATCTTTCCTGAACAGCTGGGAGCATGTAAAATAGCTTACATTCATGTTTCCTCTGGTAGGAATGGTCACAAAGATGGAGAGAGAAAATGCTTTCAGAGCTTTACTGGCAGCTACTGAATACAGGAGCTGATATTATCTAAAGTGATCTTTTATATAGCTGGGGAAAAGTTTCTTTTTTATGTTCTCCTTTAGCAGCTTAACTTTGCTTGCAGCTGATCAGATGGATCTTTCACTGAGTCACAATAAGGTTCTTAAGATCTCAGTCATACTTTTCCCCACGGAGGAAAAACACCTCTCACTGTCAGCTGAAGGACTGTAACTCCAGATTAAAGTGAGAGAGCAGAAATGAAGCCTCTGTGAAGGAGCATGGTGCTTCCCTCCTTCCTGCAATTGGCTGCAGCTGACCAAACAGCAGACAGACAGCTCCTAAAATTGTACATGTGCATTATACCATGAACTAAATTGGAAGTTACATACCCATATTGCCACCACTTTCATCTCCACTATGTAGGTGCATATATTGCTGCCTCTCACAGCAAAAATTTTTGACCTTTATATGGTTGAAAATACCAGGATGGTAGAGCACACTGTTGAACAATTTAGCCAATTTCATTCCTTCACTTTCATGAGTATGAGACATGATATTACTGCTATTAATTTAATAATATTAACCAAAGCTGGTAAAATCCTTATCACTGATACCTGATCTCAAATTAGGGAAAACGTAATTATCCATTTCTTACAACAACCTTATAGTACAGCCAGGTCAGGTTGCCCAAAGAGACCTACAAGATCTCATGGACAGGAGCTCAAACAGTTTTGATTAATGAACCTAAGTCATGAACTGCCATCTCCTTTCCATTTCCATCACCCCTATCACTAGCACAATTCATATGCTTCTTTTGGGTTTGAAAATAAATGTATACTGTACTTGCTTATCTACTTAGGATGAAATGTGAGGGAAATTGTCAAAACAGAAAAGGTAATCACAGTGTAATCAAGAAACAAAGTATTTTTTCCATCCCATGATAGGTTCCTTGTATCACACTTCCTTCTCAGCTGGAAGATATTCTTGTAGTGGTGAAGAAAGACAGAAATTGTGATTGTATTTCAATAACTTAGGGCAGATGTCATACATTCACATATTGGTTTATTTTAATTTTCAGAAAGGGTTGTTTTTTTAATATATTATTTTCTGAGTATAGGAGTAATAGAAAAGTGAAACGAAGAAAATAAAAAAGTGAAACAAAGAAAACAATGAAGAGCTGTGGGTGATGCACCAGTAATTTAGAAGGACAGAAAATAATGTTTGAAAAGTAGGAGCTGTGAAGATTTGTAAGTCATTGATGAAAAGCAGCTGGAAAAGATGTCACAGAAGGACAAAGAAAGACCTAATGTGGTTCTTCAAGATGTAGATGGAAATACTGGCAAAAACGTGGACATTGGTAATAATAGTGATGCATGTGACATCAAATCTATTTCTGAGGCAGCTTGTTTGGCATAGGATGTGCCCACCCTGGGGAAGTATGTTGACATACCAGAAAAACTCTGAGTGAAAAAAAAAACCCTGAAAAGTGGGAACCTACCTTTCTGTAGAGATTTGTAATAAACTGAGTCTATTTATTTCAGTTAATTAAGAGATAATTTGATCACGGTCCATAATTATCTACAGATGAAGACATCTGATGCCTATGAACAGACACAAGTATAGGAACATCTAATGACTGGAGAAAAGACAGTGAAGCATAAAGCAAGAATAGAGTGCAAAGGGTACTTAAACACTGGAACTATTTCCACATGGCAGATTCATCTTCATCTGAAGATTTTATATCGAGTTTAATGTCAGCCTGAAGAGGCAGGCTACCTTGCCAAGAACTCAGAAGCTTGATGCATGGACCATGAGGTGAATTTCTACTGCCTCTTTTATGCAGGGGGCCAGGTACTATCAGATGAATGCAGGGTTGATGAAGGATTAATGAGAGCTTCTGATCGTTGCTGATAAATGTGAGCTCCTAGAGAAAGAGTAGGTCTGCCTATTCATGTAAAGATTAGAGATTTTGAAGATGGTGATTGGTTTGGCTGAATGAGCTGCTGTTCAGTCATATACCACAAAACTACATTTTTAATCAGAAGAAAAGGCATATGATAATTTGTTTGCAATATAAGTCTGAACGTCTATTGACAGGAGCCAGTTATCCATAAGTACAGCATATTACCTAAACTGCTAAAAAAATAATTACCTAATTATAGACATACTTTAGAATTCTTACTCTGTAGCTTGTTTTCTGGTTTAGCCAGAGCTTCTTTAGAGTCCTCATCTGTGGAAGCTGCTTCAGTATGCAGAGCTCCTAATAAATGGAAACAAAAAGAGAAACATTCACATTATTAATGCACTTTTATGTTGATTAGAGATCACTTCTGCTGTAACTTTTTATTATACTCTGACCAGAACAATAAGCTATATCCAAGACAAGAACATCAGAAGTCTAATCAGTTCAGTATTTTCTTTGAAAGGCCTTTCCAAATTATTCTTGGCACTTTGCTTTATGAAAACTAAGGAACACCAAGTCATGATGTTCTAAAGCAACTCAATCCAAGATACCTACCTTGAGTGGCAGTAGTTTGCTTAGAGCTGATTTCTTCATACACTTTAATATGTTGTTTTGCCCTTATTGAATTTTAGCTGCCATTTTATTGCCCAGACAGTTATTATGACAGCTGCAGGCAATTTCTATTTATGGTTTTACATTTGACTATTCTCAATAATAGCACATCTTCAAACTTTGTCCTTGGATAACACGCATTCTTTTCCCAGCTTAGCTGTTAATTGAAAAAAAGAGAGAAATAAAGGGAAATATCTTTATATAGATATGCAAATATAGAAAAATGTACATTAAAACACCATTTCATCTGCTTTTTTTTTTCTTTTAATTTCCCTCAGACATTTTCAGGGTAGTATTATAAAAATTTCAATCTTTGTGGAAAATTAGTGACAGATTATGAATATTTCTTTAATCACAGATTCTGAGTATTGGTAACATTACTTCTAAGGTATATGCTATCTGACTTACAAATCTTACATTTTATTGACTGTCTCATTTTGCTTTCTTTCATATTTCATATTTATGATATGTCCAAACATACCCCTGTTTTGTTAAGTAGGAATCTGTGTGGTCTTTGATATAAGGCATAATTTATTTGACAAGGAAATACGAGATGGTGCCCTGCATCTGCATTTACTTGATGGATTGAGAATTTTTAGCATTGCAACAAGACAGATTCTCATCCAATGTGTCATGGAAGGAGAGTTCTCTTAATCTGTTCTCCCGTGAATTAAAATACATGTATATGTATTTTGAGGAGCAATTTTTGAAGTTCTTTATTGGAGGTAGTTAGCAGGGTTTTCATACATATCTGACATTCAAATACTAAAAGTGATTGATGCTATTATCTGTTCATAAGGGTATTTTTATACCCATGAGAAGCGAGTGCTCCATTCTGACAAGTCTTCAGAAAATAACACTAACATTGCAAATGAAGACTAGCCCTTGGTAGCACATTGAGGCTGGATATAAATATAACCTTTACTAGCAATGCAAACTTGATGTGAGTTTGTGCTTGTAATTAAACTTTCTGCCATCTAAACATCAGTCAGCCCCATTAAAAAAATTCTTAATTCCTAATTGCATTATTCTTCTCCATGGTTTTACATGGGGCCGTATAGCACGCCAAGAGCTCTCAGAGACCTCAGTAAAGTGTGGTATGATTGCACTTGCTATCTTATACAGACTTCTGCTCATTGTTATTTCTGTTTATCATCTTCACAGCTCTTCCAGCTATCACTTAAACTTATGGGATGCCTTCAATCTGAGACAACTGTCTTTTAACACTGATGTATCTTTTAATGCCAGTGCAATGCCTGGTTACTAGTACTTCTTGAGACATTTTCATATGGAATATAAAGACAGGTTTTTGGTCATCTTTTCTGACAGAGTTCTGCTTCTTAAGTACTACAAAGCTATTTTAGAGCCTTGGGGATGCTGTCAACTGACCAAGGCTCTGAACATCAGGTTTTCAGTATATGTTTGTCTACTTTTTCTCTTTCTAAAGGGAAGTTTTGAGCGTGGCTACCTCCAGCAAACTCTACAGCCTTCCTTCCACTTCACCCAGCTGTGATTACCCAGGAAAACACTACTGATCTATGCAAATCATTGGGTTTTTACTGGTTCAGTATTTTGGCTCTTTGGAGAGTTTTTGTGCTTGGTTTCACCCCTAACCTCAAGTACAAAGGTAGTGCTTTATAAAAGATTAAGTTTTGTGTCCAGTGCTCTGACATAATTCTGAAGGCGAGCTGGCAATCTCCGCACTGGCAGCGATGGCATTCCTCAGACAGTGCCCGTGGGAATCACAAGTTATAGCAGAGAGCAGCTGGGGCCTCCTCTGGGGCACTGCAGCCCTGGAGAATGAGTGAGACTGAGAGCAGCATCAGAAGGCACTCACTCACTAGCTAAACCTGAAAGTCAAAGGAAGAGGCAGATAGCATTTATTTACCTACAAGACAAATGGCAACAAACTATTCTAGTATCCTTTAACAGAACAATGGCAATCTGTGTTATAATCAAGACTACACTTGTAAAAACTTCCTGAAAGGCAAATTTTGTATTTTCATGACATCTTACAGAGACTCTAAGGACCGAACTGGCAATCTAGAAAGCTTTTCATTTGTTGTCTGAATAAGGATTGCAAAAATCAGACAGCATATTTCAAAATTAAAATGAAAATAAAGATAAGGTATTATATTGCAATGGCCTTCTTCAATTGTAGCAACCTCTCTCTGGTTTTTACCTTGCCTGCAGATTTGTGCGATAAAATAATTGACATTTTTCATCATTATGTCTTTATATCTTTCATGAGAGAACCACTCTCCTAGTTATCTTTATTCAATGCTGTAAAAAAAAAAAAAAAAAAAAAAGTCCCTTACTTCATAAAACAATGCCTTTTAAAAGCTTTCAGTTTCGAGCTAGTGCTAGGCCATGATGGATTGCTGTAGGGTTGATTTCCTGACACTGTTTCTTACTAACCTTTCCTGACAGCTTCTGGATTACTCTACCTGGTAATTTGCACTATAATAATGGCTACAGTGAGATGTCTCCTAACTATTTCCCTTATTTTTAACAAGATTCTTAACACCCTCTGTAGGTGACAAAATGCAGTTACAGACATAAAGTGTCCCCTGGAGGAAGGCTGTTCACAGATGCCGCCAGTACTTTAGTAGTGCAACTGTTAAATGAAACAAAAACAAAGAATCAGATTTTCTAAACATCCAGTTCAAATAAAAATTTAATTAAAAGTTATGAAGGCATTTTATTGATTAACAATCTTAGTAATTAAATACTGTCGTTGACTTTTTTTTGGGTTGGATTTGTTCTTCCTTGGAGATCTCTAATTGTGGTATGGCTTTACATTTATTGATAACTCTTTTTGATGAATACAGATGCCACCTTTTATGGCAGTCGTTGACAGAGTAATCATATTGTGAGAAATACCAGGCTTCTGTAGTAACAGGTGTTGCAGTTATACATGCTGATATCCACTGGGAAAATGTGTTTGCTGCTATCATGGGTACACAATAAATGGAAGGTGCAATAAAGCACGAGCTAACATTTTGAAAATCCTTACAACTCTAGGAACTTTATTGCAGATTACAAGCACTTTGATCTCTGTCCAGTACTTAAGTCTTAATCATCAGACTAATTGCACAGACTATGTTAATTTTCAGTGGTAATTCTTTTGTGAAATGCTATGTGAAATGATGTGCTATGGAGGAAAAGGTTCTGCAGTTTTGCCCAGGGCCACTGCAATGCAACTGTTTGAGAGACTACAAAGCAAATCCAGAGTCATCAATGCCCAAGTGTGTAGACTCTGCCAAAAAGCCAGATGCTGCTATGGGGAGCATTACATATCTTTTCTAGTTTGGCACCTGGGTCCTGCTGTGAGCAGCCATGTCTAATGTCTGTCTGTAACTTCAGATTCTACTGGTGCCTAAATAACAGCCTTTTTTAGTAATGTGTATAGATAAAGATTCTCTTCTAATCCCCCTTCCCCACCATTAGTCATTCAGACTGATTCCCAAGCAAAACACATGCTAATTTCTGAGGTGTGTCCTCCTCACTCACTCATGAGGTAGTGTGGTACCTGTGCTCACTCCATGTACATTTTTTCTCCTTTTTCTGATTATGATTAAGGAACCTGGTCAAACTAGACTTCTCAAAGAGAATCTTCACTGAAATTGTCTGGTTTTTATACAGTTAGTTTGGGGTTAAGACATAACTTTTTGTTTCTTGCCACTTATGAAGGCTAGTAACCATTAACCAGCTGCTCAAAAGACTTACAAGTTGAAGAGGAAAATTTATCATACCCCATGATATGAAGGCAGCAACAATTCCCCCCTAATTTTATTGGAATTAATATCTCGCTTTCAAAGAAAAAAGAAAAATCCTTCTTTTTATGTTCTCCATTCTAGAAATTAGGATAAAGCAGCATTGCCTCTATCCAAGAGTTCCTCCAGTGTGTTTCTTGTGTTACTCCTATGATGCATACAGTGAGGGTGGCCCAACCACACTCCTTCCTGCATGGAATGGAGATAAAAGCAGCATTGTACTTGAAATCAATAGAAGTGACTTGTGGCCACTGATGGGAGCGTCTGGCTCCAGAATTATTATCTGGTGCTAAGTGCTGACAATGCAATAGGATCTTTACAAGAAATAAATACACTGAGGGATCTCCAAAAGCCTAATGCTACCCTGGGAAGCAAGTCTGTAGAGACTGCTTGTATGGAGTGTGATGGGAAGAGACTCACACCCACACTTTTGTGAGACAGATGAAGAGCCCAAACGGAAGCATCTCCTGTCACATACAGAATGAAAGGCTGAAAGGCTCTACATTAAGCTTTACACATGGGCTATTCTAAGCACTTTAAGCAACAGTGTATTTGACTGAGTTCAGAAAGTTGTGAGTGGGCCAGGGACCTGGACACATCTTCTGAAAGTTACTGACTTTCATGTATTGATGAATTTGAGGATTACCTTGCATTTAAGTGCAGTAATCTGATGATTTTTGGTAATTCCTTTTTGAACTAAGACTGCTGATATTCATTGTTATTCACAGAGTCATAGCTAGCTGATTTTTAGCTGCCTGCTAAAAAAAAATGAAAACTCAAGGGGAATTATGACGCCTGGCATAGTCAACATTTTGAAAAACAGGAACTGTTTATGGAGGAGACTTTTTCACTGACTGCAGAGGAAGATGAACCTGCCTACATTAAAGCTGGTATCTCTCCCCAAACCCCTTGCTCTCTCCCTTCCTGTGTATCCTAATTAATTTGAGTAGCTGCACAAAACCACTTCCCAGGGAGGTGACAACCCAGGCAAGGAGCCCATAGGTTTCTTTTGGTATTCACAGGGAGATCTAAAAGCAGTAGGAAAACCATGACGTGGCACAGTAGTATGAAGGCCATCACCCAGTCTGTAGTTTGAGTTATGCTGTGCATTAGTGAGCTGCAGTTATTCAATTAGGATCAAAGAATCATGGATGGAAATGAGAACATCCACTCCACTGAGAGACAGTCATGGAGACAATTATGGATATGAAATGCTGCCAAAGCTACCTGCTGCTGGAATTACCAAAGCATGGAAGCAGAGAGATCTAGTACAGGCTCCAGCTATGCACATACAGATAAAGTACCAGAATGCCTGCAGTTAGGGAAATGGGGGCTGTTCTGCCACCTTTTTCTGTTTACAAAAGTTGCAGAACACCAGGCTGCCCAGGACAGCCCATTCAATCTCACTAACACCACATGCAGGATCCACAGGAGCAGTGCAAGCACTGGACAGAAGGATGCTACAGGAAATTCTGACAAAGCAAAGGCAGAAGATACGACAATTATTTCCCTTAAAATCACAAAGACTATTGAAGGATATTTCTTATAACTGCATTGTGACTTTCCCAGGAAAATATTTTTTTCCCTGTATACTTGATTGTGGTTTCACATCCTCTCTTAGTCTGGGGGTAGTAAAAACAATTATACTCTTGAGCATAAAGGACAAGCCTTTTCTTATGGAAGCATTCACCTGTTTGTGAATGATAAAAAGCAAATATTCTCAGCAGATGCTGAGACCACCACAAACAACTGCTATTGAGAAAACTGGAATCTCCTTTTGTTCCTGCAGTCATCACAACACTGTCAATACTGGCTGCACCTGAGTGGGCTTGGAATGACCCAATGCAGTCTAATCCTAACCTCATCTATTCCATAGTTACCTGAAACATCTGATAATGCACAGAAAACAAATTTGTAAACAGAAAACAGCATCCAGTTTTGTTTTTCTTGTCTTCTGTTTGGTTTTTTTGGGGGGATGGTGGTGAAAGGGATAGATGCCACTGGAGGTCTGTTAGAACAGCAGATCACCTAGGTAACACAATTTAAAATATTCTTTTCGTTCCCATCATAGCCAGAGTGTAATTATGCAAGTATTTTGTTCTAAGTGATCCTCTTACCTAGCTGACATCTGTTTAACTATTTTATTCACTCTGCATCTATTTAGTATCCGAGTAAATGAGCTGTCATGTTTCCAGGGTCCCAGTTCAATACGGCACCATTCCTAACTTTTAGCATGAGTATGAATCTACTAATATAAAGCTTTGCTACAAGCCTAATAATAATAACGTACTGAGTCAAGACTAACATCTCAGGAATATCAACACATTTCAAATGATAGCACAAGAACCCTATATTCTTATGAGGACTTTAAAACCACAGTGAAATACAGTTAAAGCATATCAGTGCTCACTGTAACTGTAAAACTGAATGAGGGAATTAAAATGGCTGGGGAGATTCTTATGTGGAAATAATTATTGAAATCCTGCCCAGAAAACATGTTTAAGCTCCACATTTAAAATAGGAGATTTTGATAAGCTATTCATTTCTTGAAGCTGAAAAATAGATTAACTCCATGTTGTAATAGATGATAATTCCAAATTTTCATCTCGATATTCCCATACTGGAAGAAGCTCCTGGACAAACAAGAACTTTTGTGCCCATCTGAATTCCGACTGCCGATTTTACACGGTTGAGACATGGCTTTCTCATCCTCACCAGAGCAGACATAGACACATCATGTTCCTGTTGCTGCCAGGTCTTTGCTAATTTGTACAGGGATAAGCACCTATTTCCATCGCTCCTGGTAGTCTTGTCATTTCCATGATGTCATCAGCGCAAGTCAGAAGAGAAAAGGTCAGTGGTACAATGACGAACCGTATATAAAATGAGCCATTAAAAAAAGAAAAATGGCTAGACATTTAAAGGCCCAAGCTTGCCACAGCACAGTAATAGCTATCCTGATCATCTCAGAATGTATTTCTTATGTTATTCCCATCATAAGCAAAAAAATACCCTCAGCATTGCATTTTCCCAGAGTGCTGCTTCGTTTACTGCACAAGGGAGTTATGCCCAGGGAGACCATTGTCATTCTGGATGAATGTACTTTTAATAATAGCCCCTGCGTGTATTTGCCGCATTTTTTGAGCATCACATTCTGCCTTATATTTTCTCCAGTGCCTATACTACTTAACAGAAATAAGAAATACATACTTATATGTGGTATATAGATTTTTCCTGCTTTTATGTAGAGACAGTAGCCAAAAGCAGTGTAGTAAAACCATTGTGCACCAGAAATTAAACCAGAAATAAAGTCAAAATTCAGACAAAAACCAATGTTATAAAAAACTTTTGAAACCAAGTGACTGTTTATACATAATAAGGAGAATAAGAGAGGGGAGGGAGAAAACAGAGAGAGACAAGGAGCCACACTGAGAGACCACCAGCAGGTAACTACTGTGTGTTACTGCTCAGCCTGCAGCCAGACCCCATGGCAGGCACTACTAGAGGGGCCCTCTGTTGTTTTTGTGTTACCAGTGAAAGCAAAGCTGGAGAAAAAATGATGCCATTTCAGAAGGTAACCAGTTGCAGAATTTGGCTTAAAGCGGACAGCTGGGGATTGAAGTAGGTGAGCTGAAATGTTGCTGTGTCCTTGGCTGCAGGGACAAGACCCAGCAGATGAAAAACATCATGTGCAGAAGAGGAGAAATCAGATCTTACATATTGTTTAGGAACAGAGAGCTCAAGAAATTTCCAGTATTACTGGCTACTTTTCCTTGTCCTTCTCTCCAGCCTCTCTCTTTAGAACTATGATTCACATCCTTTCAGTTAACTTCAGAGCACATCACCCTGCTCCACTTAGCCTGCAGCTTTTTCCAAACTGACAGAATCAGCAGGATTTGGTATGCATACACAAGCATATTTATCTGCATTTTAAATTTGGGATCGTCACAGTACATTGTGGATTTCCATCACTATTGCTTACTAAACTAGTGATGAGATAAGAAGAGTATGGGATTTCATCGCTGCCAAGTAAATATTTTGGTGAATGATTCATTGCTACATTTCTCTGAGATGCTGTTGCTTAAGTCAGGAATTGAAAGAGTGGAAAGCACAGCACTGTTCCATGCCAGAACTGAGGGATGATCAGCAATATGCTGTGGATGAGAGTGAACAGACGCTTGCCCTCATGGCTAATGCTGGCACTGTAAGGCAGCAGACAGTACTGCTTGAATTACAAATTCTATTGCTTTCCTTATTTATCAGTGATCTTTGACCACAGGTGATAAAAGGCACAGATTACACAGATACAAGGCACAAATTATTCAGCTCAGTAAAGACTAGGGAAGGCTGTGAGCTTGAGAGGAACTTAACTAAGCCAAACACAAGATGTGCAACAGTGTTTGAAATCCACTGCCAGCCAAGGGGAAGTAACACATGCAAGAAAGAACACCCCAGGCTTCTCATCTTTTAACTCCAATTGCTTTGGAGAAGGGCTTGGGCATTGTCTGGGTATATGTACTACTGACAAGCTGACTCTGTGAGAAAAGCTAAAGGGCTTCCTCCACATGGGCTGTTTAAACTGTGTTACTCTGAAGCTAGATTTTGGTATCTCCTACAGCCTGGGTATTGGCAAATGCAGCAAGCAGTTCCTTCCAGGATTACAGTCCCTATATCCTTCAAGTTAAATATAGCCAGTTTCATACCACCATTTGCATTGCACTTTATTGTTTTGTTTTTGAAATGTGGGGAAGTCATGTGATTTTTTATGAAGACTACACCACCAGTCTATTTGTATTGTATTTTTAGAGACATTGTATTGATTGAAAGAGAACTAGCTAACCTGAGATGTAAACAATGACTGGCATTTGCCTTAACCCATGTGGTTAATATCACTGATTTGTCATGCTGAGTGATGTGAGAAGAGGAACGATTGGTTGCTGATTATTGAACAGCTCAACAGAGGCACATTTGGCACCTCAGATGAGAGGCTATTCTAATGAGTAGCACTGCTGCCAATTACTTAAGGGCCAGTGCCTCTTCTACAAGAGATTTTGTATGCCTTCGAGATGTTTAACTAAATTCTAGCTCGGTAACAGATTGCAAATAAGATGGTTAGATTTGAGGCTCCATGCATATATATTCCTTTAACATCATCTCACATGCTCCTGCCTGCTAATGGAGCTCTTCATTCATTCTCTGGTGATGACTAATTAACTTACCACACAGCAGTCAATTTAAGAAATGTTTAGTCCTTTGTACAGGTTGACAGGCTTGTGTAATTGAAACATTCCCTTGCACTTTTTATTTACTTATTTGATTCAGGAATGAAAATTTTATCAGCCTTGAAAATTGCTAGAAGAGATAAGGCTGGAAAGAGACATCTCTGATCATGTACGGCCCATTATAATGACACTGTTTACTTTCAGGTCAAAGCTGTAGGTATCAGATAACCAGTAAAATATAAATATAATATCCCTGATTGTATCTCAGCATTCAGCATGGTGGTCTTAAATATCTGTACTTCAGTATCAGACAAAATTCCCATTTTATATTTTTTCTGGTTGCAAAGTAATTTTTTCTTTTTCCAGCAGCATAAACAGTATTCATGCTCAGACCATCTGTGAATGTCTTAAACCAAGATACTCCAGCCAGGTTCTCCAGCCACTCAACATATTCCCTCTGCACAGAGCATATATATGGATGTGTGATCTTGGGATATAAACAGAGAGTCCAAAAAACTGGGACTAACACTATTACCCTCAAATATTTTTAGTATTATAACTCTTGATCAGGAGTTATTTTAACTGGCAATTAACTAGCTAACTCATTTCCATTTCAAACATGATTAAGTGATTTAAAGCTGTACCCAAGTTAATCCAGACTTTCTAGAGCCCTGAGTCTGCTCATGTGAACAAGGCACCTTCAATGGCAACAGCTTCCACTACGTTCACAGGTAATGACATGACAACATTTTCCATTTCCCCATGTGTTTTGTTGTGCCAAATCAGTTGCTATTGTAGTTGCCATGGTACATGTTAGTAATGTTAAAGAAGAAAATCACATAATGGTGTATTTTTGATAGAAAATATGACTGAAAAACACTTATGATTAACTTTATATTGATGTGGGGACACATACCTCTTCTAAGAATGGGACCATGAATTTTGTTTAAAATAGATGTTTAAAGCTGACTATTTATTTAAATATGTGTTCAACAGATTCAGGGTACTTGTGCAGGAAATTCCAGAAGTTCCTTTCTCTATAATTTTATTGTGCTATCCAGAAAGTCAAAACAACAACAAAAAAGTTTTGATTTACTTTGTGATCTAATTTGTGCTCTACATTATTTACACTTTAAAAAAATCATTATAGAATCTGTCTGTAAACTGGATATTGAAGAAATGTGAGCTTTTGTGAGCCTAAAGGCTCTTGATAGATTTCCAGTTGTAACACATATTTGCTTTCATTTTTGTGCAGGTTAGCACACAGCACACATCCAGAACAGAAATAACACTGAAGTACCCTTAATTTCATGGTCACAGAGCCTAGCTGAGTGAAACCTCTCTGCAAATGCAAGGTATCTTTAGGTACACTAGCACCATAATTTATGGGTATTAAAACTATAATTTTCTGCTACTTTTCCTCTAGATATGTTGGATATGAAAGGCATCCAGAAAAAAAAAAAAGAGGTTGTAATAATGTTTGGGGTTCTGATGTTGAAGCACCTTTATATTTTTTTCCTGATGAAATATCTGCTGTTTTCAATCACCTGGGGGACATTGTCTTGATGAAGCCACTGAAATATGCTCCATCAGTCTCAAAGGGTTTTCCTAGCCTACTTTTCACCCTCTTCTTGCCAATTAAGCTGCCACATTATGTATGATAGTGAGGGTCACTTGTTTTTTCCAAGTGTTATTCTGAATTGGTGAAGATGACAGCAGCATACCGGTCTAGTGAATAATTAGAGTGCCTTAAACTCCCAAATCCCCACCTTGCACTGCCACATACTAACTATTTTTAACCTCAGCTCCTGTATTCTAGGAGGCTACATGCATTTTTGCCAGAAAAAAATCACAGTGATATTCTGTGCTGCGTGCTTATATTTTATACTTAAGAACTACCAGATCAAATAACTGGAGAGATGATGTTGAAAAATAGGAAACATTTGAAGTACAAACATATGCAGCACAGGACTTGCCTCCACAGGGTAAGATGCAACACTGCTCTAGGGCCTCATAGCATTACTTACACTTAATCTTGTAAATATCCATAGGCAATCCTTCAGGTTTTGAATTTGCATACATCAGTTTAAACATGGTAAAAAGGCAATTCTTCTCAATGCTTTAAAACCATGAAGTGCTATTCTAATAATCCTAAAGCAGCAGTCTGCTGCACTCAGAGTTTTATACCCAATGGCAATTATTTGTTATTTTTTCAAATAACCATCCCAGAATATCTGCAGAACAGCTTTGCCACTGCATAACCTCAGAACAAACTGGAAGCAGAGAACAGTACAGGTCAGTAGGTTTCCTGCAGTGAAAGACCTTCATGAGCCTAAACCAGCCTTTCCAAAAGAGAGACGAAAATCCTAAATGATCAGGCTTAATCCACTGCCCAAGACATTGAACAAAAAGGCTTAAAGGAAGAATTACTGACACTGGGTGAAGTTTTTAGTGAAAAAGCAGAGATGCTTCAGCTTGCCTAGCTGAAGGCACATAGCTGTTAACAACAATTACTAAAACAAAGGAGAAAATGGTACAGTAACAAAAGGATGAGTAGTGACCTTCCTCCCTCTTTTGCCTCATTTTTCATGTTGGAGCAATGATGCATCCTGTGACCAAACTCCTTAATTGATCTCTCATTCTGTACAGAGCGTGAGAACTAGATTTACAACATAGGTCAAACATTTAAACCAAAATTAAAAATGCTACCCACCAGGAAGTACTCCAGTAGCTGGCATTTTTCTCTTTTAAAATGTAACCACAGAAGTATAACTTCCCTCAGCCTCACCCTCTTCCTTGTTACACTCACTTCCTGAATCTCAATTCAAGGTAAGTTTGTTAGGAGCTATTAATTATTCTTGGTTTACCCAGCTCTGGCATAATAACATCCCTTATACTGAGAGCATCACTGGACTCTTATCTCAAACACAAGTAAATATCCATAATTTAATGGATTTGTTCTGAAGTGGGTGATTTGCTAACCAAGAGGCAGGCAACTTGTGCTAGGCAGAGAGCTACAGGTTCCACTTGTCTTATGCCTTGGGTCACCGTGATCTTTTGGCTACAAGAAATCACCTTCCTCTCAACTCTACTGGAAGCAAGGTTATTTGTTACTTGCAAAAGTTGCTGGAAGTGGAAAACAGATGGCTGATTTCACAAAAGAGAGAATCTGGGCTGCTGACAGCAGAATTACAACTTAAACCAAGGTCTATGCCTTTTTCAAGCTATTGAAGGTTGCACAGACTCACCCAGCCCCAAATACATAGGTGAACAGATCCTCTCTGCCTGTAGGATATAACATACCTTATATTTCAGTGAGTTTTCCCTTTCCCCTAGTACATGAAAATTTTTCAAATGATCATCCTTCCAGTAAGAAAATTTCAGCACTGGTTTCTATGTGTGAGTTTGCTTTCTCTTGATAGGATTTCAGCTGGCAATTCTGTTTCTGTTTCTTTCCCTTTTGTATAATACAATTGAAAAAATACATGTGGAAACAATACTAAAAGATTGCAGGCAAAAACAACCCAAGCCCAAACAAACCCATATCAGTTTTTATTTACTGGGTCTTTAAGATATTCTGAAATGCCATAGCAAGGGCAGTAGCAAGCAGGCAAGTTAGATATAATGTTTATTTTAGAGTTAGTGATAAATCACTGTGAGATAATAATGGGAGCATATGTCTCCAACAGCTTTTCAGAAAAGGTGTTCTAGTCTAGATGTAAAGTAGTGGACTAAAGAGATAGTGAAGATTTATTTCCTCTTTCTTGGCAAAAATAGATTTCTTTCCTTAGCATATTAATGATGATACATTAAAAATGTTTACAGAATACCATCACTTGAAATTATGAAATGAATGTAATTAGGTTGCCTACAAGCCCTTAGGGCTGTGAACACCAGCTTAAGCATTAGTGAGACAGATTGCAAGCCAGGATTCGAGTTGTTTCCCTCATGCTGAGGAGAAATGGAAACAGTAGTGCAACTGAGAGCTGTGCCACTGCATGAAGTGTAAATCTGGAATATGGCAGGGAAAAAAATGTCCAGCAAAAGCTAGCACCAACCTGAAAACCCATCCTCACGAACAGCACTGGTGACTTGTGTCCCTGACCAAGGTTATCCTGAAGAACATTCACTATCATCTGTTTACTAAACAAAGTTTGGCAATCATGCATATTTCAAATATATTAAACATACATGCAGTTGGGGTAAAAAGATCTCTAAAAAGAAGGGTAGAATGTAACTAGAACAGGAAGCCCCAAGTTTAAAATTGAGTTTGGTTTTGGGGTTTTTTTTGCTATGTACTCCTCTCGGTAAGTAATTTTCTTTTCTTTGTACTCTTCATGTAAAAGTTGATGAAAATAAAGCTTATGAACCTGTGCTTCAGAGTCATCATGCAACTTAAACAACTGATACTTAAGCAGTTCTTTAAACACAGTCTCAATCTTTAAAGACTTCCTTAAAGAGTTCTGCATTTCTGGAGCAGAATATTTCAGAAGCATCCAAAATTAATTGAGATTTAATCTCCCTTTTTCAGCTTGCCTATCTGCCTCTACAGTATAAAGGCAATTTCCAAACTGAATATGATAACAGCACCAACTGTAACTCTGAAAAACCCTTATGGCAATAATTACTCCATTAAGCACTTGTCCCAGGTCTTGAGAAACATCCAGTGGGATTGGAGTCTTGTGTAAAAATTAGGTAAGATAATGTAATGCAAGATTCTGTTACACACATATCCCAAAAGGGATTTGATTATGAATAAATTACCAGTAAGAAGTTATAACTCTATAAAATCCCTATGGCAATGTTTCCTAACCTAGTTCAGAAGGTAAACACCAAGCAGACTGGCTTGGACTCACATGATGAAGAGAATTAAAAGCCTTGATGAAAAGTTGTCTTGATTCTTGGAAATCATCCATCCAGTGAAATTTGGGGGTTGTGTAAAGGTACGTAAGAAAATGTAAAGTAATGTAGTATAATGGATGACTCTATTACATGTTACAGGCTCAACAAGGGTCACATTTACAGTGCAATGTGAGCTTCCAGTTTCATATAGTAAGTCCAGAGAGATCTGAGCAACTGAGTGCTGCAGACAAACCTCTCTAAACAGGAGAAGCATACACTACTACAGGAGTTACTCTGTGTGCAGTAGGCTTTTCTGTGCCCAGTGCACATCAATCAGGAAACACCTTCCTGTGCAATTTTGAGAGGTTGCAAGCACCCCTTCTCCCCTCAGGTTGCAGAGTTGTGTGCCTGGACTGCCTTCTCTCTGCAAAGGCATCACTCACAGACACCAATAAAATGGGGTTTTAGCAAGTTTGTGACAGCTGCTGAGGTACAGAGGACACATGACATTCTACATCCACCTGGGCAGCACAGTTCCCACGTGGAACTGTATTTATCACTGCCAAGCAGAGCATCCAAACAGAAGCACTGAACTTCACATGAACATTTGAACACTACATCTGAGTTTTTGTATTAGATGCGCTACTGTGAACAGCCAGAATACAAAAGTAGAATATTTCACCAGAAAGAGTCCACAAACAAATCAGTGGATCTGAAATGTTCTCCCACAACCTGTGTCACTGACATCTTACCTTATGCTGCTCCTCTTGGATGCACAAGAAATCCTTTCAGCAGTATCAGAGGGTCATCTAACTCAGCAGCCAAGTCCAGAATGTTTTTTCTTTGCGCTATTTGTTTCCACCTTCCTGAAATAATTTACACTTAGTTAAAGCCTGCCTCAAAACCTGGAGCTCTCTGAACTGAGAGAGACAGGTGTTCTGAGAGCAAGTCCCAAAGGGCTCTTTCCAATTAGCCTGGACACTTGCCCCAGCACTCAGAGGACGGCTTTTGCTGAAGAATGAATCCATCAGCCTAGAGTTAGTGAAAAAAGAGCTAAATTAACACTAGTATTTAGGGGATTTATAATGTAAACAACAAAACTACAGGATGAGGGAGTCACTTTGCTTCTTTATTAAATCAGTGTTTCCCTTTAATCACTGTTTAAAATCCATCTTATTTTCCTGTACCATTGTGGATTGCAGGAGCACTACACACTTTAACCATGGTACTGCATTTATTTTCTGTGTTACAGCAACAGTATCTTGTTGTCTGATGTTCTCATAAAAGACAGAGTAAGTTTCTGTTATCTATATAACTAACCTCAATGTGGCTAGAGAGAGCTAAAAAGAACAGCAAAAAAGTATCAGATTACTAGCAGAAGTTAAAAAACAGCAAGCAAACAAAAACCTTACCAGTTTTAGTCCTTTTCAACTAAAGTATTCTCAGACTCTACCAGACATGTTAGAAACACTTAAAAGCACCTCCCAGATACCCAAGAAGTGCAAATTTTCTCTCCTGCAAACTTAGCTTGATATTACAATTTCTAATAATTATTTTCTTACTTTAATAGGAGGAAAACTTACCCCATTAAGTTCTCAAACGTGAGCTTATTGAGTTACTACTATTACCCATCTGAGTTTATTTCAAGGACTAAATCCATGGTCCTGAGCCTGATTTCAGGTGTCAGTTCTTAACCTGTAGTTAAGAGGGTTAAGGTTGTACCTTCACCTCCATGGAGCTTGTACAAAATCTCAATGCATTTGTTTCAGGGAAAAATCTCTAACAGCCATGCTTGCCACTTAGCACAGGTCCTGATCCCTAATCACACTAAAACCAGATGGATGTGCAATCTCCAGACCTGCTCTGACCTGATAAGGTGGTCCAGCTGACTGGGGCAGGAAAGGGCCACAGTGCTGTGGCCTCTGAGACAGAGCAATGAAAACAGCTTGTATTAAACAGATATCAAGCAACTCCTCATTTCCATGTCAGGTTCTTTTGAGGGAAGTCAGGACACTCACTCAGGGTACCACCTCTTGACCATGTGGTTTCCTCAGGTGTTTCCTGCAATTCGTGTTTCCCTGGGCACAACAATTCAGATTTGGCAGCTGTGGAGTTTCAGGGCTCATCCCTAGAACCATATGAAATATCTAGGGTACCACAGTCCAGTATGTGCTAGCTCATGTTGGAAGTTCCTCACTTTCCATCTTTGTGCACCAGAATGTGTTCAGCCATCTCTTGTACCCTTGAAGGAAGGCAAGAGGGCTGGGTTGGGCCAGGACTCTTGGCAGCCCAGCTGCTGTGAGTCTCCTTTGTTCTGCTTGGAACGTCGTGCCTCTTTGTGCTTTGGAGTACCCAAAATTAGAGTACCAAGTGAGATGTGGAACCACCAGACAATAGTTATCTCCTGCTGTGTATGGAAATGTGCTGCATGGAGTGGCAGCAGAAAACACTGAAAGCAGCTCATCTTAGCTCAACCTTCCTGCTGTGGTTTGATGTTTTCCTGGGAAATATCTAATTCCTGCATTCCAACAATGCAACCTAACTTAATCTCCAGTGAGAACTTTGTATCTCCTGGTTCATAGGATTAACCAAAAAAAAAGGAGAGCTCCTCCTCCATTTTGTGGGTTTTAAATGAAAACACAGCCAGTCAGAAGTATCAGAGTACTTAAAAGCACCACAGAGTGTTTTGGTTCATCTGGAAAATCTATTTTAAGAAATAAAATAATTTACAAGAGCATTAAAAAAATACACTCCCCTGAGGGAGGGACATGAATTACAGTTACAAAATATCTATATCCAAGTTTGAAGGATCCATACAGAGGACTCTGTAAGCAGGCATCTGAATTTTCTGAGCCTTTGAATATATATTTTTGGTCTGAGTTGTATCTTTTCTCGTTTTGTGTTCCAATGCTCCTCTGAGGCTACTCATGTACCAGACTGGCTTGAAGTGGTACATCTGTTCCTTCATTATGCTCTGCTCAGGTCTTTAAATACCTGGAGCAAACCCCAGACTCCAGATTTACCTGCTATTTTAATATAGCTGAACTATCTTTTCTCTACTTGGCAGTCACTGTTATTGCACAGGCTGTATAGTTGAAGATCATAAATTTTTCTTTGTGCCCAATAAATGCATTCTTTCAATAGGCTAATGCCTGTATCCTGCAATTATTCCAAACAGGTGGGCACTCTGACACTTGCCATTAGCCAGCCTGCAACACACAAATGTATTGATCAAGGCAAAGATGCACTTCTGACTTGTGCTAATCAATGTATCAGTTCTCCAAGGGTTTTTACAGTGTAATGAGCAGGAAATATATATACCACTGCTAAGTTTCTCTCTCTTTAGGGAGTAACTGAGTGCACTTATAGAAGAGCTGATGTACTGATTCGCAGTAAAGTGAAATGACATCTCCAAATAAAATTTTAATCTTAAGTATGTATGTAAAGTTTTGAGGAAGACTGATGGGCAAACTTGCAAAGTTTGCAGAATTATAGGACTTGATATACAGCTATGAAGCTCCTATGCAATTGTACTTTTTACTGTGAGCTTTCCAAAGTTAACTGGAGTTCAACCTGCTTTTAGACCCCTCCAAGCAAGCCAAATGATGCCACAGGAAGTGGGGTTTTTATGAGGAATTAGTAGTTTCTGCTCCCACTAAGTGTGTTATTGAGCTTTTCACTCTCAGAGGTAATATTCCAAACTCTGTATTAGTGGCTGATCTTTAATTTACACACTTTGCCTTCAGTTCTGGTAGTGCAGCTCTGTGTTAACAGTGTCAAGCAACAGTCACACATTGTCTGTTTATTTTCCAAAATGAGCAAGTCAGTTCTCTGCACACAGCCATGAAACCAAAGCGTGCTGAAGGCTGGCATTGTAATCACACTACATTCAAATTTACAGTCAAGATTGAAGACCTCTTATTCAGACTAGATTTGTTAAGCTTCTCTCCACTGGTTCTTTCATTCAATGTTCAGAGAATTACACAACTTATCTCCAGTCAGTGGCGTGATTTGTTACCTTTGGTAAAGTTTGATGTCCTGTTTCTGGAAAAGCAGCAGATAAAGGGCTTTAATAAGCTGCACTCAGGATTCTGACTCAGTGCAAAACAGTGCTGCCTCTGGGGGAGGTCATGAAGAGTGTCTAAGGTTACCTAAGGTTTAAGTAGCACAGCAAAAGATGGCATAGAGGGAAAAAAACATCCACTGAGAACTTTTGTTTACAGTGAACCAGTTAACCTGAAATAGATGATAAAAAGTATACTGCAAGCAATCCCTGCAGTTTTTACTGTAGTCTCATAGATGTATTCTTTTCACAATGACAGGATGGGAATTCAATAATTCTCCTTTTGTCTGGATCTCAAAGTCCATACACCAAATACGCTCATTTGGCTCTTAAGTATCTCTGAACCAATGGTAACCAAACCAGACATTTTTATAAAGTCTTTTGATACCTGCATGCTTATACCAGTTTTATGGAAAAATATAACAACACTATCACTAGCTGACCCATTTCTCACCGCCTACTCTTTTCAGGGGGCAAAACTCCTTCTTAGAGGCACAAAAGGAACCTAGGAATTCTTAATCTCAAAATTGAATGTGTAATCCACCAGCACAGCATGAGTCATATATTTTAATGCCCAGTGTACACAGGCATAAGTGTACAATTGCAAGCAGCTAATGGGTTTACTCTTTTAATGGAGGAAGTCGGCAGCTAATCTGAGGGCCTGGGGTTCAAACACTACCCGTGACCCAACTTAAATTATTGTTTTATTAAGCAAAGACTTAAACATGATTGATATAGTGTAAGCTATTTAATCTGCCATTATAGAATTATTAACATTCATCCATCTGTTCTATAATCAGAGATGTTAATAAAGTTATGAAGATAATAGTATAACAAGTGTTTTTGCTAATCCCAAATTGTTGGGATAGTTCTCATCTGGGAACAGTGAGGGACACAGCAGGGGTAAGAGTCCATCTCTATTAGGAGTGATTAGTACAACTTTAAGCTATAATTGCTTGGATACATTCACACAGGAGACTGCTACCCAGCCATTAAATATCCTTAAGAGGATGATCTTATGTACCAAAAGGTCCAGCAGTTTTTCTGACTTTCTGACAGTTGGGAAGTTTATCTCCACCGAGTGCCTAGAGGATGACTCACACATACAAAATGCTTCAGAGGTGGCTGACAATTGAAAAAACAAACAAAAAAGTTGATGTATCATCTTTCCAAGCATATTTCTCTAAGGGGATGCCCAGCAGTTATGTGGCATGAAGGTTTTACTGAGCTGAAGACACCTTGTGCAGCCTACTGTCTCCATAGTCACCCTGGAGAATCAAGAGCAGCCCTGGCTGTTTGGCATTGCCACTGGCAAATCAGCTAGAACTAAACCTGTGGAAAACATGTGACATCTTCCCTTCAGTCTGAAAACCATGGTGCACAGCCCCAGCATGCCATTCTTGGGTGCCTGCCAGGAAGAGCTCCAGGCAGGAAGGGTCTGGCAGCTCATGGATATCTCTTGATTGATAAAGCAGCAAAACAGTGACACCTCGTCCCTTCCACAGTGCTCTGCACTCTCTTCCTCAACCATGTCATGCTTGCAGTTAGTTTCCCTAAACATTCATGAAAAGTACACTGAGGTCTAGAACTCAGGAAAACCCTCTTTTCTCCCCACAGATATGCAAACAGAGGATTCAAAAGATAAAACTGATATCTCAAGATAACCAAGAACTGCATTTGCAAAACTGTGAGTTTGCAGAAAGTTATCAACACAACGTGCACATGAAAGAGTTTGAACAATATTTTCTGGATACTGAGTTTAATGGCCAGTTTTGATTTCTGAGAAGAGCTGAAGATGCACCCAAAGGTGCAACTGCAATTTAACCAAACTGTCAAATGAAGAAAACACCACTCAGAGGGCTTTGGAGCCATAAATAATCATGCCTATGAAAGTGATTTACCTTAACAATCACATTCCACACATTTTACTTTCCTTAAAACTCAGGTTTCTGGTGAGCTGGTTGGGTCTTCCTCTCATTTTCCATTTAATTTTTAAATTGTCCTGAAATTAGTCTTTTTCTATTTGGCATGATTTTTTAAAATGGAATCTTATTTCTCTCTGTTTTTATTGGTTTTGCTATATGCAAAGCTGGAATCATATATCCTCCTCAGCTTTATTAGTAGGCTAGACAACCCTTGTACATCTGGAGCACAGCCATGTTCTGAAATACAGCAACATGCAGAAGCATAGATGGAGCCATGAACATTTATATCTCCACTGTATCTGTTGCACTGGTGGCTTGAACTTGTACATGCTGACTGATTGAAAGGTACTTTCACTTCATCTGATGTTTCTGATAGAATTCCAGATTACAACTAGAGTTCTTTTTAATGTTGCATTTAGTTTTATTTCAAACTTCTTTTTCCCTAAGTTCTGACTATATAATAGTCCAGAAATGTTCCAAACCATCAGTGCCTTCAAAATTTGCATCTGCAGTAATGCAAATTAATGCACCTGTTTTGTGTCCAGGTAGTCATGAAAACATTTTTCAGCCCTTTATATTTGATCAGCCTTTGAACCAATACTCTCTTTCCAAGAACTTTCCCTTCATCTCAGCTAAATATCTACTCTTTAGCCAGTTTCTTGCTCATCTTATTCTTTTTCCAATGCTTTATTGACACTTCTGAGACATTTCACTGAAACCTTAGCCGAACTGCTGCTTCAACACCCTTTATTCACAGTGCCATGTTCTACTTTTCAGGCTTTTTACCTTCAGGGTTCTCAACTTTTCATAAGTCTGTATTCTACTTCTTATGCCTTAACAACCAGAACTGAAGGAGACTGAAAGGGCAACAAAAGCACATTCATATAAAAAAAAAAAAAAAAAAGAAAAGAAAAAAAAAGGTCAGGAAATATTTATTCTTTCTTCAAAATTCTGAAAGTTTTTACAACTGAACTCCAATACAAATGCTTAAAGCAGAATGTAGAAATAAGGAATAAAAATTAAGATATGAAATGAAGACATGTAAAATACAAATACTAAATCTAGAGCCATCTAGAAACTTCTCCAATGCATTTCCAAGATTGCTGCCCTCTGTTCATGTCCTTACAGGCTTTAATGATTTTCAAACTTTTTATTCAATGTTCCTAAGGAAGAACTGAACAGAAGCTGAGCCAGGACTGCAGTAATTTATTTACATCTTATTTACTCAATAGTGAGATAACTTTCAAAGATAAAATATCTAGTTTAGTTTTCCTTCTGAATAAGTAAGCTTTGTGGGTTCTTTCCTATTTACCTCCTTTCCTGTTTGCAAGCTGCATCCATTACTGCCACAATGAAGGTTTATCTCATGAGCAGGGAATCAACTTTCATGTGTGTTTACCTACAAAGGGAAATAAAGGGGAATTGGTTTTCTAGCTTTTTCCACCAATTGTGGAATCAGCAAATAGGCCTTACTTTATTTTATCAACAAGTCAAATATATTTAGAATTCTATACTTACCTTAGTTTACATTTTAAGTCACTTACTCTGGTAACTGTTTCATTACTTGGAAAGCATCTCTAAAGCTGCAGGTTCTTGATACAACTGTAAAAATGAAGCCTTTCTATTTGTAAACAAGTGAAACCAGATAACTGCAATATAAGCAATATATCTGCCTCTTTCTCCTGCCCTACAAAGAATAGTAAGTGCTCAGATCTACATGTGTATCAAAGAAATTAATGTCCATGGATTGAAGTGAATGCAATAGAGGGGGTAATAGGACACCTAGTCCAGATTAAACAAAAATGCTGCTGTGGTACAGTGTTGTTTCTACTGCTTTGACTGCTATAGAAAGAACACTTGTTTAAGAGGAAAAGGTGCCATAAAACTGCAAAGCCTTCCTCTCTGCCTTTGCAAGCAGGTGATTATGTCAATCACTAGGTCTATACACAAAATCTGCCATGAATTGTCTCTCCAGTTAGATGTTGTTTCAGCAAAATTAAGATTTGTAAGAAACTACATTGGGTCCAGCTTAAACCCTGTACCTCCTAGTAGAAATAGCCTGATACAGGAGTGTGTCCTTCATTCTGGATCACCATTGCTAAAGCTTTCCAAAGGTCTTATCCATTTGCCTCACAGGAAAAATCATGAAAGGCAAAATCATGAAATGTCAAGTGTTCTCTGCGTCTCTGTGCACTGCATTACACTCTGGATTAGAGCCTGAATCCAGAAGATGTAAAGTAGCCTCCTTGCTGCTCTGTTTAGTCAGTGTGAGATTGAGACCTTCTGTTTCAGCCTTCCACAAAACACAGAAATAAATGGAGCAGTTTATTCTGCAAAGATCCTTGAATTCCCAGAGCTTTCTGTGTCATCCCTGGGGTAAGTATCACACCTAATCCCTGCAGTAATGTTCCAGCCTTAAAGATTTGGGCTGAGATGGAGCCCAAGACTCCAGTCCTTCTGAGTGCTTGTGAGTCAGCCAAGGTGGCAACTTATTACCTTTTCTAAA
This sequence comes from Haemorhous mexicanus, assembly GCF_027477595.1. NCBI lineage: Eukaryota > Metazoa > Chordata > Aves > Passeriformes > Fringillidae > Haemorhous > Haemorhous mexicanus. The sequence goes on from NC_082348.1 coordinate 21,463,619, forward strand.
AAGCCAACTGGTCAAGTAGAATGCCTGTATACTGACAAATCAGAGTACTGTGGCCTCCTAAAAATCAAAGTACACCCTTGTGATCAGGAGCATATGATTAATTGTAAATAGGAGGTTTGCAAAACAGTCAATGGTAGATAGTGGTAGTATTCAACCTACTCCCATTTCTTCTTCTTTCAGAAGAAAAATTTCCCATTGCAGTGCATTACAATATGGGAAATAAATATAATCCCTCTATCAACACAGCTGTATAAACATGTCAGAACTGCTCTGAACAGGAAAAATTACTAAGAAGCTCACATTGTAAAAACTAAATATCGGACCAAAACTCTGAACACTTTGTAGAGTTTTCACTTCATTTTACAAAAGAGATTAACTGGATTCAAGGTGGGCTTGCAGACAGGCTATTGTAAATTGGACCAGAAATCATCAGCCACCTACAGTCTGAATTTGACCCCATTATATTAAACAAAGAGCCCTGAGAAATAATTGAGCTGGGAGCTGCACAACAGCCTAAACCCCTGCTGGTTGACAGTGTCCAGCAGAGAACAAATGAACCCAGTACTAATGGTAGTCAACAGCTTCTTCAGAAGACTGAACTTACCAGCCTCTAAAGAAAAAACATTATTTTGCATAGTCCTTAAACAACCAACATGATGCAGAAAGCTGGTCAAATTCTCAGCTCCTGCAGATTGCTAAAGTGCTTTTGTAATCAAAAGTCCACTGAGAATTTAGATTATGACCTTATCAACTTTCCTTACCAAAACGAGTATGTGAAAAGGGTAACAAACAAGCTCCAACATCACTCTGTGTGTAGGATATCCCATTGGTATTACAGATGGGAGGCTCTCTCAGCAGTCTGGGTGCAATGACGGAGACCCAGAAGCACTGATGCACGATGATCATACGTCATCATGCACATGGGCTGACTGAACAGGTGTGCTCCTCCCCAGGTGAACATGTCAGTCTCTAATGTGCCAATAGCTCATCAGAAAACATTGTCACAGGCTCTGAAGTTGGTTCTTCCCCAGTGATGGCAGCTGTTGTAGAGATGGAAGCAAGATCAGGTTTTTTCACTTTTGCATTTTTAACATAGTTGAGCATTAAGTAGTTCCTGCTCTAGAATAAATAGTGTAGATCCACTGCTATGTGTTTTACAGGCATAATAAGGAGTACTGTGAACCTACAAACACAAAAGTCTTGGTGACTTTCTGGCAGTGGTCACTCACTGCTATCAACTATGGCTGGTGACATTCATGCTGCAAGTTAATAGAATAAAAAACAAGCTTCCTGTCTAAATTAACTGGAATACAAAGCCCATCTGTTTTGTGGAGAAAAGAGAATTAAATAAGCCATGCCCCACCTAAACTTCCCAGCACACTAAGATTTCTCTATGAATCTCCCACATCTCCAAAAAATGCTTCCATCCTTTTGCAGAAGTCAAAAGAGCAGGTAATTAGAGCAGAACCTGAAGGTGCTTCCCCAAGCCAGGCCTGACCTGCTGCTCCCATGGTGCTCAAGCAGCTTCCCCTGGGGCAGGACAGACACAGACCCTGTGTGACTCTCCTCTCTGCTGAGCCCTGGGCTATGGACAGGGCAAACCCTTCTGTCCAGTCAGATACAATGGTGGGGACGAGGTCCTCCCTTCCCACCTGGGGCAGTTTCAAGCTTCACTCATTCTTCCACAGAGGCCTGAGCTGTCTGCAGAGCTTGGCTTTTACAGGGTTTATACTGGGGAAGAGAGTGGCCAGCACAGAAACCTTAGTTAATCCATAGAAAGAGCTTGTACTTGCTGGGAGTGTCTTGCGCTTTGTGAGAAACAAAATATTTGGTTTATATTTAAACTCTCACAGTGAACATTTTTTACTTGACAAATTGATCAGTGAAGGTCTTCTCAGGTTCTTCCAAATGCCCTTCTGAATACTGGAACTTGTGGAGAAAGTCTGATGCAGAGACAGTGTATCATCTGCAGCATGTATACAGGGTACACCAATAATTCCAGCGCCATGTAGAAGGTCAGTCTGATTAGAAGTCTTTTGCCGTATTCTGTGTTTTGTCTTTTTTTCCTGCAACTGATCAGGGAATCTCAGAATTAATTAAATCTCTTGATGTACTTAGACAGCTTGTGGGATAAGTGGTAAGATGTTAGAGATACTGAACTTGTTCATTTGATTTCATCTCTGTAACCTGAGCTCCAATTTAATGCTGTACTTCTACCCTCTTGAAGATTAATTACTGTGTGAGTTAGCAAGTCATCTCACCAGCTTTCATTTGTGAAGAGTGGAAGTCAGTAGAAATGTAATTCAGATATTACTCTGGCTTTGTACATGACCGGTGAAAATTCAAAGATTTAGCAGTTAGTTATATTTAACACTACAACACTCTTGTCTTGAAGCCAACTCTAGGGCCAACTCAAGCATGGTTACAGGTGAAGGAATATGACTAACATTTAAATTTTGCTTTCAGTTCTCTCAGTACAGACAAACTCAACCACAGCTCCCAGTGGAGGATTTACACGTGTGTTAGTGAAGAGGTAGGAACTGTTTAGATTTTAATTTTTTTAAAGCATACCACGGCTTTGTAGAAATAACAGCCTCAACATTGGCAGGAGTGTCACAGGACTGATTTTACAGTTATAGCCTGTGACTGTCCTGTTCCTGCTGGCTCTGCAGCTCTGAGCTCCAGGGTACCAAGGTGTCCTGTTCAAGATACCTCTGCTCTGGACCCTTCATCTCTCTAAATAAGATGAGGTAAATAAAGAACTCAGTGAGACCCCATGTTCTTATAGCTCTGCCATGAGGGCACTCCAGCGAAGAGGACTAGATGGCATCAGGCTTGTGTTTGTGCCAGAAATACAATTCTGGTAGCAAAAGAAAGCTCAACAGCTTGAAAATAAAACAAGGTAGAGACATAGGAAAGCAAAGGGGTACAGACAGACACTTCAGTTTAAGAATGACACATTCAAGAAGCTTTAGGTTGTTGGACAGTAACTTATTTTGAAAGATTATGACCAAAATAATATTAATCCTAATTTCTCAGGCACTCAGAGAAGGATATTTTCTTGTCAAAATGAAATTGAATAATATCCATCCATTTTCAGAACTGCATAAGAGGTGCAAATCTACCCTTAAACACACCTGAGGTTTTAAATCGTCTTGGTTAATGTATTTTAGTCCTGCGAGCTTAAGCAGTAGTCACCTACAGAAAGGTTCAGAAAGATATTACATGCAAGCCCAGGTAAACCTAAGCCTGCATTGCAGCTTCCACAAAGCTTCCTTTCCTTACTTCCAAGAGCCGAGGTAGTATTGTAGACCACCACTATTTGTAGTCTTGACACTTGTCACAATTATACCTCACAGAAAAAAAACCCTTCAAACTTGTTCTTCTCAATGTGCAGAAACCTGTCCCAGCCCAGTGGGCACTTGTTTTGCCAAGGAAACACTTGCCCATCCCTAGGATCACTGCAGTTCTTACATTACTGTCAATATTGTCACTGCTTCTTGCAATGCCCACTAACCTGGTTGTTCTGCTAGTGGCACCAACATCCCCACCCTCAGTATCTGACACACAGTTTTACACAGACACCAGGTATTCTTTGCTGGAAGGCCTTGTCCCAGGAGGGCTAAAGGTGGCTTCTCAATTTATACCATTAGGGTTAATGGATTTTTCCAAGGGATTGTTGAAACCCCAGGATTCAATCTCTGCATTGTTTCTCCATACAGCTTTAAAAGGATTGCTTACAGCTCTGTTAAGAACTCATAGCAGTTGCCTCCAGGAATACTATTTGTTTTCTTAAGGTTCTTTTAGGTTCCTTCAGTTATACACCCTAGAAATGCATCCAAGCACAAGCATCACTGTCTGCTTTAGCAGGGTACCAGGCTGTCTGTTACAGAAAACATGCAACAAGTCTTGCATTAATTCAGACGTCCATCCCTTATCTTGACATCTGAAAATGGCACCTTCTGGCAGCTTCCCTTTTGGTATTGTCTTTCTTTTAAGGATGATGTATAGTGGCAATTTTGCTTTATCTGCTAAGACCACCAGCAAAGTGACAAACCTGGTTTTTTCATTGGCAGTGTTTTTGATAAGTCATTTGTGCTGCTTTAGTGCATGGTAATATGATGTCTAAACAACCCAATGTGTGTCTAAATTAAAAAGGGGATGTCTGATTTGTGTTGCCTGTGTGCATTTGTAAATATTTGTGAATTTTCTATATTGCTGTATGTTGAAATTTTAATGTTTTATCATTTAGTTAAAACAAACTTTATCCTAGTGTTGTATTACATCAAACATCTTCAGTATTACATCATTTTTACATACCTAAAAATCCGTGGTTTGACTGTCAATTCAGCACGATCTGTCCTGCAAAGTAATTTTTAATTGTGATGGGAACCCTGAAAGAACCTCCTTCTGAAACTAATGACAAATTTTTGTTAGTTTTCCTAATCTGAGGAACCCATTCAGAAATTCATTAGTAGTAGAATAATAATTTTCTTCTTTCTATAAAACTTTAAAAAAGAAATCGTCATTAATCTACTGAGTTTTTATATTTCTCATACCGTAAAACATAAGGCTTCCAAAACCTCTTCAAAAGGCCTGGATCTACACCTGAAAGAACTCAGTAGCAATGGTAATTGAGATGTTTCAGAGACAAAGGAGAAAATTACATATATTAAAATACAAACTCTATTATATGCAAGCTAGGAGTAACCAAGCAGTAGAAGGCATTCACTCTGTTCTCACCTTTGAAGGAGCCAGTGTCTCAGAGCAGCTGCTTTGGCTGCTTTTGTTTGTCACATTGAAGAGGAAGAGCAGGAAAGCAGCAGTTCTCAGAGCTTCTCCTCCCTGGGGTAAGAGGTGGAGGCTAATTAGGAAACCCTGCTAGTGAGTGACTACACTGGAGTAGCTAAAAAAGATGTCTGTCATTTTATTCTGTCTTAATAATGCACCTTCTTATTTCATCTTTTCTAACATCTGCTTGTTTCTGTAAATCTATGCTTTCAAATGAAAAAAATCCTATAATGTAAATCTCATCTAGTGTTGAAACATAGAAAGTATTCAATATTCCCAGTGCTGATATCCTTAAAACTGGGGTCTAAAGCTTCTGCCTCAGCATCCAGTATCCTGGTATAGTCCTTCAAAGTGTTAAGAGACGAGAAGACAAATAGGTCTTTTCCCCTGAATGATATAGCCCAGTTTATGAGCTGGAAACACATCCAAAGATGCTTTTAGCTGCTGTCTTCACACTTTGTTATGCCATGTGATCTCCCTCCCAGTCTGCAGTGTCTCCCTAAAGCTAAGGCAGAGAAAACAATTACAATTCTTTCTTTTTCTCAAGAAAAAAATTGAAAACCACACTCCAGCACTATGTTCTTGTCCTTCCCCAGCCTGGCAGCTCCTTTGCCTCTTGCTTTGGTGCCAGGTTAACAAATGATCCTTGTTCCCCCTAAGGCTAAGAGGATCCACAGAGTTTCATCCAAAGGTCTTGTCCAAACACCACAGTTGTTACAGAGGCCAAAGCAGAAATCAGTTTGGTTACCATATTAAATAGTTCATGGTTTTTTGTCCACAGTTTCATCCTTCAGGCCCAATACTCCCCAGGGGTTTGCAGAGCTTACCTCTCTGAGATTGTTCTACATCTCTGAGGTTGTTCTGATGTCTTCTTACAGCATCTTTCACTCAAATTTATAAGCAAAAAGCCACAGCTTATAGTCTTGATTTTTGAAGACCAGTAGCTTCCAAACAGCCAGGAAAATAATCTTGATAAATCTTTTATTTTTTGTCTTCTCATTCCAGTAAAGAACTGGGGGAAAAAAGTTAAATATCTGGATTTTCTTCAAAATGGAAATTCTGGCTCCCCATTGACACTCTAAATGGTGTTGAGACTCACCTTCCTATCAGCAAAGTGGCTTTTGATTTTTCTGTGTAAGTGTTTCACTTCATGTCACAAACTGATAATAATAATAATCAGAATCTGTGTTAGGAATCTCCACCCCTGTCTTTTTGGGAAGTTCATATTTTGATACAAATCCAAACTTTGCACCTGAGGCCCACAGCTAGAAAATGTGAGCAAGTTTTGGAAAATAAAGCAATGTTGTGGCAATGAGCATCAAATTAGATTGTCGTGGAAATTGTAGCAGCAATGACTTCAGCTTGTTTAAAGGTGTGAGGTTCTGAAGCACCGACAAAAGCCAAGGCTGAAGGAAGTCATCCAGCCTAGCTAGAGCTGAGTAAAGGCAGGGGTCCCAAGCCCAGGGCTGAGATCATTGGGAAAGCTGACTTTGCTAATGCTGTTACTCCCCTGCCCGCCTACACATCTGACACAGAGGGGTGAGGGGACAGCCAAGCCCAGCACAGTAAGAGCAGAGGCCAGAGATGCAGAGGGGGCTGCAAAGGCCGTGAACAGCAGAATGATGTGAGCTGGGTGGGAGCCCCATCCCAGCCCAGCAGACACTCCAAGCACCATTCTGAAAAACTGGAACCACATTACAGGATACACCCAGCAAATCGTTGCGCTGTCCAGTCCTTCAGGCACAGAGCCCATTTCCCCATATGTTTCAGGCTCAATTCATCTATATGTGGGAGGAAGTGCTCGCCATCAGGACTGCCTAATGCTAGCATGAGGCTCATGTAGGGCAAGGGCTCTAGGACTCCTCCTCACAAGGCCAGTACTGTCTGGATGGGATATGTCTTTAGGTGATTATGGTTGAGAAACACTCATATTTTAATAAGGAAAGCACTACACAAGTTGGCCTGGTGGGAGTTTTGCCTGAAGTCTGAGAGACTGAAGGTCCTCAGAGTACAGGGTGTGCTCTGCCCCACAGCCAAAGCTCAGGGGAGCTGAGCTGCTCAGCAGTTAACAGGTACAGTTGGGAAGGCTCTTAGGCGCCTTTTTTCAGCAAACAAATACATTCCCCCACCCCCTTCCACTTATGCCTAAAAACAGCGCATGGCTGTTTTTATAATGGTTCTGTCACTTCACACAGTGCAGCTTTACTTCAATAATAAAAATATAGAAATATAATTAGCATCTTTGTTTCAAGGCACTGAGTTTTTAAATTACCATGTGTGACAACTGTTATGGCAGTGAAATCGTTAAAATCATGTAAATACTTAAACCATGTAGGCCTGGGAGATTATAGTTTCATTAGAGAAAAGGCTATAAAGTTAGACCTAGGTAATTACCTTTCCCATTAATGCTTGAAAATTCTTTGCTCCACTGAGAAGTGATTGTGGTGCATCATGCCTTCTGTGCTTTTACATTCAAACTGCAGGAGCTTTTATTTCATCAGCACAAACTGCAAGGAAACAGCGGCAGCCTTCCAGGTGTACTTTGCAAATTGGGGTTTAAATGTGGAACACATCAAATTAAAATTCAATATTAATTATTTTGTCTTGCTAGGAGCCTGAGTAGTTTAAAGCAGCAAGGGTAATTGTCTAACTCATTGTATGTGTCTACAGCGAACTTAATCATTATGTCAGCTTCCTAATAAAAGGTTATTATAGAAACAAAGATCCCAATTTTACATATGGTAGGCAAGGGAGAATTCGAAGAGCTAGTCTCCAAGGTAGACTTGAGGTTCTTGACAAATGATGCCCATGCTGTGATCAGATACTTAACAAGAAATCTCGTTATTAACTAGGCCTGTACAGATAATTAGCACTTGAGCTTCAAATTTTAAATCTGGCTTGAGATGTATAATTTATCAAAAGCTCTAGCTCACTGTCAAAGTCCTATAATAAGGCAGTGTTATTGATGAATTGAGATTAAGAGCAGATTGAAGAGAAAATTAGGCCACTGGTTAGTCTGAAAGGTCTGATTTCAATATTTGCAGTACTAATTTGGTATTATTTTGGCAAATGGATGTGGTCCCCAAGTGCTACACAGTATTAAAGAATAAACTGTAAGTCATTATTCTAACAAAAAAAGTATTGTTTACTGTATGCTGAATTTTGCAGCACTAGCAGTCTGCTTAATAAGCTTCTTTACAGGATAAGTGTACCTGTTTTTATTGCATTAATTTATTATAACACATAGGGAATGCTGGGGTTTTATTCAGATTTAGAAAATGTAGCTTCTTTACGTTAAAGACGATTTTACATTAGACTAATGATGATCGTGTATGCCAAACCCTAGTTTAGCTGTTTCATTTCCATCTTTGAATTTTCTTTGAAGCATTCTTCACATCAGAATGCAGATAAGTAGCATTTCATATATTCAGGCTACATAAAAAGAGCAATCTTTTTTTAATGATTGCTGGTAGCAATTCATTGCAAGTGGTTCCAAGGAAAAAAATGAAAGAGTGACTGTATGTAATCTATCTACAGTAAACTGCAGCTGCAGGGGTGTTAGATACACATTCATGACCCTTAGAATACTAAATCTTTTTGATACACATACTAAAATGACATTTAGGGCAATATCTGATATCCAGAATTATGTTGGGTAAAACGTAAGGGTGGGACAAGTTCTGTTTGTTTTTCTCAGGGTTTAATTCCTAGCCAAAGCACACGGGCCATATCAAGAAGGTGCTGTTCTACAGTATATCTTATCAAATATGTATCAAATGCAACTGTGTATCATTGCATATATCTTACATATCACACCAGTATCCTCCAACAAAATAATAATGTCAGTCACTGCCTGTTTCCAGGAAACTTTGCACCAACAGTCCCCTGTAACCCGTTATTGGCAGCAGCTCCTTTCCTCTCAGTTTCCAGCTGTCCAGCGGGGTATGCCAAGTCACAGCAGGACCTTAGGAGTGTTTGTATTCAACTGTGGCCCTGAGCTTTATGGAGATTTGCCTTGTATATTGTGCACTTGCAGACAAGCGGGATTTCCAGGACCCAGCGGGGGCTCCCCGGTGTTTATGCTGAGGTGGTTTGCTGCTTGGCAAATTGCTTTGGGCCAGAGACGTGTGACAGAAGAAAATGTATTGCATTAGCTTTTCTATCAATAACATCTTAACACTGACTTATAACACAATTGCTTTCATGCTGATCCAGCCTCCTAATTTTAATTTTAGGAGTGATTGAATTTTGCAATCAGGCATCTTTGGCTATACTGGAATGAAAAGCCTTTTCTACCTTCCTCGGAAATAATACACTATTAAAAACATAAGCAACAAAAATATAAACAACTTCTACCACTCTAATGTGTCTTTTTCTAATACATATTTACACAAGTTTTGAAAACATTCAATTTTTTTATATATATACATTATAATAATTTTAAGAAGATTTAAAATAATTTATTCTTTTGCTGTTACTCAGCTGTACATACTGGAGTATCATTTTGCAGAACTGCCTGAGTCTTAATAGATTTGTAAGGGATCCAAAAAAGGAGGGTACTGAATTCTCAGCAGACAGAAATGCTAATATGTACTTTTGTGCGGGTTTTCATTCAGTCATTTACATTTGTTACCCACCTATTATGGGCTGATCCTGATCTTGTTTATGCTGATGACGCTTCTGAAACTGGAGATCAAGAGACTCTCTCAATTGAACTAAGACTTACATCAGTGTAAGACATAAATCTGAAGACCTCTAGGGATAATTTCAGATTAAAGTGATCAATAAGCTCCAGTTTAGTGTTAGACAGAAAAATAATTTAGGAAGTATTTTAGAACTTTAAACGCTATTTTCAAGCATACTCAAAGATAAAAATATTTAGATATTTCAAAATTTGTCAGGAAAAAAATAGCATGCCAAACAGAAACATGGGGCACATCTCGAGGCTCTGTCAATTTAGAACCTTGGAACTCCTCAGATAAGGCTGCATTTTAATAAGTTTAGCTACCCAATTGTCTGACTTTAAAGTCCTTCCACAAGAAACATTCACACAGCTTGTAAGGGGAGCTGCACACAAAAGTGGTGGTAGAATGTATGTTTCTATATTGATTATAGTCATACAGCAAATCTAACAGCAATATAGCCCTTTTCATAAATTGAGGTAGGAAATAACAGCTATCCAGTGATCCCTGAGAAAAAGAATAGAAATGTTTATAATAGGATACTTGGCACCTTACACTGTCTCATTAAAAACAAATGGGTTTTGTACTCAGGAGGTTCATATCGTTGTTCCTGCATCTCCTTTTCAAGCGACTTGGTAGCGCTGATATAAATGCCATTGGGGGGTATGAAGAGTAGCACATAAGACAGCCGGGGCTTGAGGATTCCTGTCGGCGTAACTACAAACTGTGACTACTTAGTGCAGCGTGGCACAGGAAAACAGAATTTTGCCAAGAGAAATCCCTCTAGCTAGCCCAGGCACACTCAGTGCTATAGGTACTATAGCATCATCCCAGTTATAAAATCGCGGGCGCCTGGCCATCGCTAGAAGAAAAGCAGAATTACGCCTCTTCTGCGTTCCCCAGCAGCCGTAGCACATGAGGCTGGAGTTAGGAGCTCAGGAGCGGGCACAGGAGGCAGCGCCCGGGGCGCGCACCGGGGGCACTGCCATGTGAGGGGCAGCCCGGCCGGGATCGCGCCCGGACAGGGGTCACTTCCCGCCGGGATCGCGCCCGGATAGGATCGCCCTCGGATAGGATCGCCCTCCACAGGGGTCGCTTCCCGCCGGGATCGCGCCCGGATAGGATCGCCCTCCACAGGGGTCGCTTCCCGCCAGGATCGCGCCCGGATAGGATCGCCCTCCACAGGGGTCGCTTCCCGCCGGGATCGCGCCCGGCCGCGGCCCCGGGCCGCCTTGCGCGCTGCCGCCGACAGGGGGCGCCCGCGCACCGCGGAAGGCCCGGCGTGAGGGGCCGCGCGGCTGAGGGGCCGCTGGGCCGGGCCGGGGCCCGGCGGTGCCGAGCAGCTGCAGGTGGCGGCGCCGCGTTCTGTTTACATGGGGCGAAAAAGAGCGCGATACGGAAACGCTGGGTTTTGGCTTTTTCCGTGAAAACGGCGAGAGCGGCCGCCTGGGCGGAGGGCTGGGATGCGGTGCGCACCCAAACTTCGGGGAAATAAAGCATTCGGGATGCAGACCGAGGCAGAGCAGCGGCCGGCGGTCCCCGTTGGGTTCGCATCACCCAAGGAGCCCTGGCGCTCTGCGGCGCCTTGGAACGGGCAGCAGAAGCCGGAGCAGCCCGGCTCAAACGGGCGATGGTGAAGAACCGTGCCTGCTACTATAGAACTAGACATCACGGGAGGGTTTTAAAACATACACAGAGTTTGAATTGTCTTTTCCCCTCACCACCGGCCCCCCCCACCTTTTTTTGTTTTCTAAAACTAATTATTCCGGAAGACAACTGTCCCGGAAACTCACGGCATTTTCCAACTGGAGTAGAGCTCTATAGCCTGTGACAATGCACGGTGGTTGATGAGTTAGTTCTAGAGGCTTCTGAATTTTAATGATGTTGGAGATGATATTGTGTGTCCTTCAGCTTGTTAGAGTGACACTAGCACTCCATAAATCATAATACCTGTGTATTGTAAAATCAATACAAAAGTGCTATCTCAGCGCTAAACCTTAATAAGTTTTTCAGTGCTCTAGCAGCCTAAACTTTGCTGTAATGCCATTGGACCTGCGGGTTGGGATCAGAGCATGCTTAATTTGTTTTGTAATAGAGACTTTTCTTTAATGAAGGACCGATTAGTAAAGCTTTGGTTGCCACTCTAGTGATCAGTTGGCAGAACAACCTCTGCAATTAAACTCGTGTATCTCTGTCCTGAAGCAAAAAAGCAGGCTTAAACAGTCAATAAATGTTAATCCAGTCAGAACCTGTCTGTGCCTTTGAAGGCTGCCCATGAGGGGTTTTTCAAATCACATTTTTTTTATCATTTTAAATATGGAGGTCCCTAAAGAGCTGATACGTAGCATACAAGGCCTCCCACTGCTCTGTAATAAGATCTGGCATACTAACAGCTTTCTGTACAGATCTGTCATCGTTAGGTTTGTTTGTCCCTCCCCATTCCAGAGTAGCTATCTGTATAGTTACTAGTTATGGAAAAAAGCATTTTGCCTTTCTCACACGTGAGAGTAAAAAGGCTGCTTCAAAAATCTTTACATAAACACGTCACTATGCATATGATTTTTATAGTTTACAAGTATTTCCTTCAAATTTTTTTCCATTATTTGTTTCCTTGTGGGATGATACCCAGGAGAGGAAGTTTACGTTTATGCATAAATTGCAAACCATACCTGGGAAGTATGGGACTGCCAAACTGTCCTTGAAACAAGCACAAAGAGAAGTTGTACCTTATTTAGATTGCAGTTGCTGTCTAGGATATGCTTCACATGCCAGATACTCATCCAACTGCTTTCCAGTCTTGTCTGCTTGCTTCTTTGCCTATGAACAGGGTAACAAAAGCAAGCTGATAACTAAAACAGTGGGAGTTAGCATAAAGTTGTCAGATAGAGTTGGGGAGGGCAACTCTTCTGGAGTAAAAGAAAGAAGCAATTCCCAGTCTTTCTGTTTGGGGAAATAGTCTTTGCTATGAGCTTCATTTTCTTCTATATCCCAGCCTATTTTTCTATCTACTCCTTTAGCTGCATGCATGATATACATTGAACATTAACATACATGGGAGAGTGTATTAAATTTAGCCTAATCATAACTGGCATCTCCCTTATGTTGTTTTGTAGGATTTAGATTTTGTTCTTCATTGTGAGACTGAGAGCTTCACAAAAAAAGATGAAGAGATTTGTATGAATCATTGGATTGGAAAGAAGAATTTCCTGCTGGAGAGAGAGGAGGAAAAGAAGGGTATCAGTCTCATTCTACAAAGGACCAAATTCATCACTAGCACAACATTCTGATTTCCCTGGAAGTCACTGTTCCTTGCCAGCATGACCTGGGTGTGTTTGGAGAACACAGAAGGGAAGCTTGTGCTAGCCCTCTGGACAATGCAACCAGTACAGTGCAATCATGCAGGGTTGCAGCAAAGGCAATAAGTGCCAATACTGTGATGGGATGTTCACTGCTCTTTCCTGTTGGCTGCCACAATGGTACAAACCACCAAGTTGGCTTTAGTTTAAGGAAGGAATCCAAGGAAATAATAGCTAAGTGTAGTACTCTAGTCATTATTATTAACTGCAGTCATATTACTTACAAATATACACATATAACCTCCATATAATTATTTAAAATTATTTTTTAATTTAGACTTTTATAAAGATCATTCTTAATTATTTTTTTAAACACAAAAATATGCATTTGAAAACTACCACTCATCTTTCCTGTTTTTCCAACCCCTGCCGTGGTGCAAGACCAGTCACAGGCGGTGACAGAAGTCATAATGTAACCACCCAGAATCTATGAGATTGGTGAGGTTCAGCCTGAGGTACACATTTTTTGCTTTCATTTGCTGTATTTCCCTTTTCATTAGATGTGATTCCATCTTTAGTTTTGATTGTTTAATTCAGACTAGTTATGGTACAGGTACTTGCCCTGACTTACCTCTTATGCCACCTCCAATTTCAGCCCTCTGTATGTATTTCTCTTAGCAGCTGGAATTATGCAGGATCTAACCAGAGTTTTGTCTTCTATCACCCTCCTGTGTTCTCAGTAGTCACTGGCAGCAGCCCTTGGATTCCTGTTCAGTTGGGTTGTATGCCATGTTGCACAAATCATAGAGGAGATTCTTTTAGAAGGACAGAAATCAAAACTGCCAGGAAAAAGGAGCCAGACAGTACCTTTCAGAAAAAAAAATAGTACAAGCAGAGGGATTCTAAACAGGCAAAGGATATCTTTAAATATTTAAATTGCTTATTCAGCACATGAAGCCGTAGAGGCCATACAGTCCTAGGCAATGACAGCACAATAGTGTGGATATTGATAGCCTGAAAGTCCAACTGATCCATGAAAGATTATGTTATTATGTTCCTCTAGTATAATACATTAATTTTTGCATGTAAAAATCTTTTTTTTTTCCTAGTGGGATATGTTAAATAAAGTTCTTACATGGTTTTGACTGCATTTGGCTCATTGTGTTGTTTAGTCAGCACATCCCCAAGTTTAAGAAAACAGGACTTGAGCCAGACAGCTGTTGAGTACTCCCAGAAGGAATCAAAGGAAGCAAACACCTCTTAAGCAAAACTGTACGTGAGACACTTACTATCACAGAAGACCTACTAAAGGATGAAGAAATGCAGCACTTAAAGAGAGAGGATGCTCACCATGTCTAATAAGACAGGGAAAAGTGAGCATGATGATGGACAGAGATTGGCTGTGGCCTTGGGTTGGCCCATGGCCGTGTATAAAATTCCTCTAGGTGTTCTCCAATACGTCTGCTCACCTAGCCCTGCAGTCTGTTTTACTAACCTTGCAAGAAAACAAAGCTCAGATGAGCAGAACTGATGTTGATTTCTAAGCTTGGGCCAGTGAAACTGGCTTCTGACAACATGGTCACAAAGCTGACTGAGTAAGGCCAGTGGAAAGCAGCAAAATTAGGGAGCCATGCATACCCTCTTCCTTGAACAAATTCATTTTATTTGGTGTTATTGGTTACTCAACCAGATGTTCTGGAGAGCTAGAGGTTTTTTTGTGAAGGTGAGTCCTGTATAAGCTGGAACTGAGGTGGGGAGGTGAAGTGGGACACTAAGCACTAGGTTTTGTTTACTTTCCACTGGGTACTAGTGCTTGCTGAATGAAATCTCCATGGTCACAACCTGATCATGATCATTTTTGCAAAGGGAGAATAAATCAGAAAATTTAAACCAGTCCACAAGGTGACAAATGGTTCCTGAAGAAGCACATACATATCTCCTACATCTACTTCATGTACTTTTCCACTTGCACATTCCTGGGTTGCCCACAGGTGTAGGTCAGATCAGAGTCACAACAGCTGTTCTGACTGGGGGCCACCTCAGCAGCTGGAAGGAGTAAAGCAGATATTTGGATCAATTCTCCTGTGAACCACAGTGATCTGGGCAGCTTCTCTAATTCTGAGACAACTCAAAGACTCTCCCAGAAATTTAGGAGTCTTTGTCTGTTATTTCAATGGACTCACAGGGTCAACTGCGAGTGGCTGCAGGAGGTGAAACTTTAAACAGACTACAGCCTTATAAAATTTCAGCAGACACATACTTGAAAGCCTAATGATCAGTTTAGGTTGGCTTAATTGGGTTTATGTGTTCAAGGATATCCTGGCAGCTACTCTGGGAGAAAATTAAAGCTGGAACAAAATTTTGTTGATCTAATGGAGAACTTGAGCCTATGTCTGCATGAGAGGCAGCTCTTAGCTGACTCTGTGTAGTTGTGGAGATGGGCTGAGCCCAAATATTTCGCTGTTCATCAGCTATAAACTCTGTTTTGGGGAAGTGACAAAGCTCTGGGCTTGGGAATCTGGTGAATTGCCTTAGTGCTGCTTACTCACTCACTTTCTCTCCCTTTCAAGTCTCATCCACCCATTGCAAAAATGAGTCCATGATGAATAGACTTTTGAATTGGCTTATAATTGGTTATTCTACTCTATAATATTAATTTTCATCTTCAACTGTTCATTGATCGAGGAATACTGGATGTGGATTGTTAGTTTTCCTCGTGACACTTATATTGAAGAATGATTTGGAGAGCATGTTACTGCATATTGATGACATTCTCCATCTCTTATGTGTTTTTAGAATCTTTTTCTTTGCTTCTTTGGCAGAAGCAAATTTAGCTTCCAAGGCTCGCATCTTTTTACCTATTATTTAACCTATTTTCCCTATTTAACAATCAACTATTATTAACTTTTTAAAATGCTGAAGAAAAAGAACATAACATCCAACTGTATTAAAATTAAGAAACTCCCCTGAAAAGAGAATTAGTCAGCTTTGCTCCTCTTACCAGTCTTTCTCATTTGCTTTCAAATTCTTCCACTTCTCTGTCAATGCTGCAGTACTTCCAGGTGCACGTCAGTGACATGACTTCTTGGGCATTCTTACAGACTACAGTGAAGCTGAAACAGAAATACTTACAGTCAAGATTATTTATGCTAGTCAGCTCACTGCAAAATGTGTGAATATAATGAGTTACGTGGACACTTATGAACTAATAATGTGCTGAGATCATCCATAATATGGAAATTCAACAAAGAGCAGTTTGCCACCCACAGCTGGAAGAGATTACTCAGTTTGATCTCTGGGAACGACTGGCATTGTCACTGCTACATGCAAAGGGGAGAAGGGCACTGATGGCTGCTCCACATGAGTATTTGGTGGCCTGGACAGTCCTGCAACTCAGGGGACACAGATCCTCCCTTTGGCACAGCTGTTCCAAGGGCTTCAAGGACTATGTGCCCTCATGTGAGCTACTTTCGTGTGGAATTTTTCTGTCAAAGCTGCTTGGTGGCTTTCATGCAGTCAATCACACCCTGTGAAATAAGTTCGTCATGCAAATGCAATAACCTGCTTTCAAACTTCCCTTGATGATTTAATTTCAAGCAAAAAACCATCACAAGTCTGTACTCTTTGAACCTCAAACTTCCATGCTCTTAACAACTTGCTGCAAGAGCCTCCCAAATAATGTAACTTTGTTTATTTAAAATTTTGTTTATTTTATCATTGTCTTCCAAGAAGTGGCAAAATTAATTAAGATTTGTATTTAGGAAACAATCGACAAACCACACACATAACCACACGCACAGCTTGATTTGCTGCTGGGGTGAACCACTGTGCCAAGCCTCAGCCTGAAGCTAATTTTTTACAGCCAAGTTATAAAGCCCTGAAAAGGGGGTTTTATTGTGGAAATCCTGGCAGAACCATAGTGGTGCTACTGGCTGCCTCTCTAATTAGTTTAAAGAATGGAAAGTTGTATTTTGCAATATGTGGTAAACCCTCTTTTCCTGATGTTGCTGGTTTATGCTGAAACTACAGGATTAATTTGATGTTATTACAAGACTGAGAAGATGAATTTTTTGCTGTCATTAGAGGTACTTTCAGGCAGCAAACTGGATTTGTACTTTCAATTATATCAATATTAAATGGTGCAATTTTGATTTGGTTTTGGTGACAATAGCAGATCCCTGCTGTGTTCGCTCCACTTTGAAGAAGATGTGGAGTCCACATGGTGTTTCTTGCATGTTTTCCAGAGACTACTTTTAAATTCCTTCAATAAAAGTTACTTTTATTCCTGTTTAAGTGTTTTGTGGTAATGTTTACAGACAAACATCCTGCCAGCAGACTAAAGTAAATAAAAGACGGGACACCAGTAACATAAACCACATCATTTTACCACTGTTCTCCCACCACCTGCACTCCGTCTTTGCCAGAGTTCCCCATTCGTAATTATGCCTACCTGCACTGGCCTCCAGTGGTTTCAACTTTTTCAGAGCACAGGGAAGGTGGTAGAAGCCATTTACCCTGCCACTTTCATTGTCTACTGCAGGGTTGCTGTGGTATCACTGGAGTGAAGCAACTTCTGTAATTTACCATCTCTTCAGCAATAAGCAGTTATTTTTTAACTAAGACTCTGTGGCTGTGCATCCTATTGCAGTGCTCACTAGGTCCTGCTAACAAGTCCCCACCTTGTACACCAGCTACCCATGACCAGCAAAACAGGAGCATTCCTTCTTCCAAAGGTAGGGCAAACGTAAGGGAAATGAATAGCTGCACTTATAAGATTACACAGTCTCATGACATGTCAAGCATGTCTTAAAAACACACATAATTACACAAAAATGGGTCAACCCACTGATTTAAATTAGACAATTATGTGACTAAGTGCTGTGCTATACTTTCATTTTCCTAATTTGTTTGCTTGGGATTTTTTCTTTTCCTAATACAGTACCCACAGTGTCTGAAAAATGGTACTTACAGTTGTTATATAATTGCTGTTTCTGCTGTTGTTACTGTGCTGGGGCTGGGCACAGACCTACAGGGAAGGCTGTAGTGAGGGTCTAAAAATTCATGTATATTTGTTTGGAAAAACCTGCTATTCCTTCAAGGCCCAACAAATCCTCATTAGTTATTATACTGTCAAGAAAAAGTGTTTTATTTACACCTGAAAACAAGCCATTGCAATCCCTCTCTCCTTTTTGGATAAAAATGTGACTTCCTAACAATATCTCCTGTTGTAGTTAACATTATACCATTTGGCACTACCAGGATTAATTGAGAGACAATAGGAAATTAATCTGTTCTCTTTCTTCCAGTCCCTGCTTTCTACTCCCATCCATTTACAAGGAGTGCCTATGTCTGGTATTTGACAGTACCTGCAAAGGCTTTGACACTGAATTTAGTATGTCTGCTGAGATTACACTAAAGGGAACAGTGGATAATTTTCTAAGTGCTAATCCTTAAAGCGGGAATTTGTGCTTGTTCAGCAAAGCAAGGTCTGGATTTCCTTTCTTCTTTGTATTTTATTTGCTGACACCTAGGTGGGAGGCAGCCTCTCAGGAACGACCCGATGGGGTGGTGCATCACGATTTGACTCAACCAGATCTGACCCAAGAAGCAGTGCTCAGAATTAGATCACAGTCTCTGCATGCATTAAGTTCTGCAACCTACAGTAGCTCTGCTAGTCTGCTGAGCAACCAGACTGGCTCTGATTGAAATTACCATTTTGATGCTCTGACCTTCAAATCTCTTAATAAAGCAGAAAACGACCTGTCCGCTTGTCCTTCTGGCTCTGGGGAGGCAGAGTGACACCAGCTGAGCGAGCCAATACAAGATTTAACTTAATGCATGCTCCCAAATACAGCACCAAGGCAAGAAGGGAAAAAACAATTGAAGAGGCCGATCCTCATTTACAGCAGGGCTGCTCCCACTGTCACACACAGAAGGTCGACAGGGGTCCTGCCGGAGCTTTGCTAAACGGGCAGTAACAAACACCTCCTGCTTCAGCACCTGGGTACATTTTAAACCCCACCACCAATCCCACACTGCAACATTCGCTCCAAATACTTTGTACTTACATAACCACATGCAGATGTCTGGCCACTCTGGAGCTGTGAGCTCCTCTTCACAGCTCAGAGGAGAAGGAATGGAAAACGGGGAGTTTCTTCAAAGGTGGTGATTGCAGCAATGGGGAATAACTTCTGTGCTAATCTGAAGGTCACATAAAAGGCACACAGAATCAGTGATACTCACTTCTAGGGCAGCTGTACCCCATGGAGCCTGGAGAAAAAAACAACCTCATCTCTGAAAAATAAATTTTTCCTTTAAGTGCTGTGTCACCATTTGATGTTAAGTAGTAGGTAAAAGCTAGTAGTCTGGTATAAGTAAGAGAGAATTCAGTGAAATAAACCAGATTATTTTATATCTGTTGGCACTGTTTGCATTTTCAGAATAAATACAGGAATATACCAAGACAACAGCTCTCAAGGACTGTAGATTGCAAGATTCTTTTTAAGCCAAGAGATATAAAAATAATTATGTTGTACTCTATGCAAAAATCACCGAAACAAGCTACACCCATTTTTCTGCCAGACGTGCTCATAACCTTTCTGCATTAAACTACTCATCCTGAAATTCAAAGAAAATAAGTAAAACAATTTTCCAAGGTCTATTGTAAAAAAACAATGAAAAGCAAATAAACAAAAATAAAATCAAACACAAAAAATTGGAGATATAATAAAAACAAATTGAGAAAACCGGTAAAAAATAAAGATTAAATGCACAGATATACAAGAAAAGATTTTATGTTGCAGTATCCAGGAAGCTGATAACTGGATCTCATTTATTAAACATTGTCATTATTAAAGCTAAAATATATTGATGTTTTTCATGAGAATCTACAAGTACTTTTATTGCTTTGTAAAATACTATTGAATGTTACTCTATACATCTAATCTGTGTATAGATTTTAAGGGTGTTCACTTACACATACTTACAAGCATGCATAATTAATTTTGAAATGTACCTTTTTGTGTTCTTTTAGTAAAATCCAAATCTCGTACATTGCAGCTGAAATAGCTTTTTAATATAAAAATCTGTAAATTGCAACTTAGTGTATCTAAATAAAATTGGTCTGGAAATTTTGTAGGAGTAGAACTTGATTTTGTATTTCCAGTAATTCCTGGCCTCAGCCTTGGGGAAATACACCATGCACACCTTTCTAATGCTATTTACTCTTTCAGATGAAAATGGTAAGAAATATAATTAGCATTTTTACAATAGTATATTGTCAAAGTGGATGAAAAGGGCATTTAAGTAAGCAGTGAAGAATTGCCTGAAACCTATCTCAGTGTTCCAAAGAGTTTGATTAGCTGTTAAGAGAGGATCTGGTTTGCACAAACCACAGTTTTAGGGAGGCAGATTCACATGGAAGAGATGTTGAGTGCTACTCAATGCTTCCTCTACTGAGCAATACGATAACCCAGTTCTTTGTTAATCAACAGGCCAAGAACAACAGGCAAAATATGCTTCAATAAGCAGAAAATTCATTATCCAAAATTAATTACTCAAAAATGAGTAGGAAGAAGAAAATACTTAGTACTGTGCTTTCCTTCTGTTCCTTTTGAAAAATTTTAATGGCATGTTCCAAATGTCTAAAACATTTATGAAAAGCATGTGAAGCTAAAATCTGTATCCTTTTCTTTTAGGGCTCTTTAACAGACCTTCAGAGGAGTCCCAGAGATGTTAGCCAACCCATTAAGGGTAATGAATCTTGGCGTGAAAGAACAGCACAGCAGCAGCTACACATGAAGCAGCCTATACCATAAATTATCTCAAATACAAACCAAATTCCCCTTGTTTATCATGTATATAAAGCACCAGCATTCAAGATTCCCTCCAGAAGTGCTGGACTGTATGTAATATTACTCATAGCATAACAAGGTCTAGTTCTGTCATTGCAATTGCTTCTTTCCTCAGATGATAAACTACAGACATGCAGCAATAGGAAGGCTATGCAGAGAAATAAAAATATCAACAGGTTTAACAAAAAGTCTGGGGCAACTGCGTGAAGAGGTGAATAAATGCCGCTGTAGATGTCTTTGAAGTATATAATTAAGTCACCATCACTGACAGAAGTTTTTTGCTGGTGCAGCCCAGAGCAGGCCTGTGGTCCTCAGTACTGAAAACTGGTTGATTAGGAGTTACTCGAGATCAGAAAATAGCAGAGAATGGGCAAACTCCACCATTCTGCATGGAAATACATATATATCACAAGCAATGCCTCTTAGTGCCAATTTTTACCTGCCTCTGCTACCTCTGAGAAGGAATCCCCACTTGTGTGTCTGGGACATTGCTAAATCAATGAAAATAACCCATTTTAGCACAACCCTACCTGCTGCAGCTATGCAGACATCATCCCATCAAAGGTCTAAGGGATGATCAAAATCTCCAGGAACCAGAATACAAGTCTGAAAGTCATAAAGGATTAGAAGCAGAGAGGTTGCTGAAATAGGAGCTCTTGCCTTGAGTCCCACAGGCACATATTCTTAGACAGGAAGGCAATGCTGACATGATGCTCTGCCAGAAGTTAAGCTGGGGTTTGTAGAAATGTGTTTATTTAGAAATGCAGTGGAAACCTCATCCTGTGCATGTTGCATTTGCACATCAAATAATGTTGGTTTGCTGGGTCCTTCTGATTGTATTTCAGCAGCCCAGGTTTCCCTGCATTTTTTAACAGTATAACTGGCCAACTGTAGGTGAGGTGATACCTGAGGTACAAGGTTATGCAAGGTGCAGTCAAAACTGGATGTTCTATCCAAGGAATGAAGTAAAACCAAAGTTGTTTGAGAAATGTATGACCCTGTAATTGTAACATCTCCTGTGCTGGGGTTATCAACACTTAGGATGCACATTACACTTTCACTGACTGAAGTCAGCCAGAGACTCTGTATGTGAAACTGAGCACCAAGGTAGATGGCCCTTCTGGAAGTCAGTTCTACAGCTCAAGGAAAATAAAAGCAGTTCTCTATGCAATTGCTTGAGAGAGAAGACTGTAATTAATTGAAAGTCCTTGGAGATTTGCAATGTTGGAAACAATTCCCACAGAGGAAGGTATCAGTACATAGTCACAAAAAAGCTGCTGACAGGTATGGGCTGTATATCAAAGATTTCTGCAACATTTGTCTGGCATTAGTACAATATAGGGTGGGAATTTGTGTTTTTCCTGCAAACAAATACAGTATACACTTATTGTTTCTATGTACAGAATATCCATCTCCTCTTATCTATCACTTGTTTACACACACACATAAGTGACATCCTGTTATCACTTCATTACAGTCAAGTTTGAGCATCTGCAACATCATTTTTGTGATGATATATTTCTTGAAAAGAGTTCTTTTGTATAATTATTGCCACTCCTTAAAAATTATCTCGCAGAACAACAATGTATGAAGCAGATGCAGCTAATAAGAACATGAAAAAAGTGTAAGTATTTCCACAGGATTCATGCTGCTTGGGAATTTGTTATCTCTTGTAGCTGAAAGATTCCATTAGAATTTGTGTATAAGCCATGTTAGTTTTCTGTGGCAGGTTTTGTACATAACAGCAAGTTTCTTTTTAGTTCAGGGCAAAAAGTCATGTTTGGAGCAGTTGCCCCAGCAGGAGGATAAAAGATGATGGTTGGTAATTACATCAGGTTTGCACTGTTGAGCAGATGTTCTTGCAGATAGATTTTGGCTGGCATTTATAGAAGATCACTAGTGAATCTCATGATAGCATTGGAGGAAAGCTGCCACAAGTAGATGGAGCTTCTTGCTTCTAATAAAAAGATTTTGAGCAGAAGAAATAAATTAAAATAAGAAAGAAGTGAAAAGTGTATGAGATAACCTACCTCACAAACTGGTTTGGGGTTTTTTTAAAGAGTTAGACTTAACACCAAGTCACCTGAGTGTGGCCCAATCAGTCAGACCTTGTCTTAATTAGCCATCCATGGTACCAGTTCTCAATGTCCAGAGGGGTCACAATTCTCTGCAGAGGTCCAACATTAGAGAATGGAGGCAGATTCAGGGCTGGGGGACATGGGAGCAGCCAGGAAATAGCAAGCTAAGAATACCCCTTAACTTGCCTCAGACTGACAGCAGTTTGAAGAAAACAGGACAGCAACCAAAAAGTCAACACCAAAGCTGTTAGAAAGAGAACTCAGCTCAACTTCCATGTCTGAGTTTGTAGTGATAGATACAATATAGTGGGGAGAAGGATTCTGCTTACATTTTTGTAGGCAATTCCAAATGCTTAAAAATATTAACTAGTTATGAATTACCATTATTAATCTCTGGGATGGAGAAGCATTATTTCCTTCACTGTATAGCTGGAAAATGAGCTGCTTAAGCACACACAGCAACTTGGCAGCAAAAACATAATTGTAGCTCAAAATCTCCTACTCTCAACCCCTACAGCTCAGTCTGTAGATAGGTTTCTGAACAGGCCCTTTTTTAGGTGTTTAGTGCAATGTATGAGGCAGAATGGTGAAAATCCATCACAGTCTGAGAAATTCTCACTACTTTTACCAAAACAAGCTTCTGAAGACTGAACACATTTTTAAATCAGCCAATTCAATGTAACTGTCTACATTTTTTTATGCACTGAATAATGGAACTATAATATCATAACTGGAGCTGGACTCCTGATTTGACTGTGCTGCAGGCTGCCAGAATATCTGTTAATGGAAAGATTTATTGACAAGAAGTGTTTTTAAAACAGGGCATTTACAATTAGATTAGAACCATTCCCCTTCATTCTACCTATCCTCAGAAATGCTGACTTTCAAAATTCCCTCTTTATTGTGTTGGGTGAACAGTGCTAAAAAAAGCTGCAAACCTGTCCTTACTGGCAGGTGCCAGCTTGCAGAATCAGATATGTGAGCTCCACTCACTGTATCCCCAACAGGGCATCAGACACTGCAAGAAGTGTCAGGTGGGGTTTCCTGTGCAACACCAAGAGTGCTGGGAGTAGTAAAAGAGACTGTGTAGTTGCCATATGATTTGCTTTTACCTCTAAGTTCCAAGAGGGAAAATTTTGTCCAACAGTCAAATTACAACAAATTCAGAAGATTTCTTAAGGCATTTAGGACTAATGCACACTTCAACTGCAGCTAAAGTTGTTTTTTATTATACTCACTCCAGGACTGGATTTTGCTGCAGTTCTTCAAGGTGAAGAACTGTTTTATTGTCATGAGAAAGATCTTAATAAAAAGATGCCTAGAGTAAAGTTGCTAGAAGAGAAAATATCCAGCATGGGGAGGGACAAACCAGCAAGTGCTTTCATATTGAAAACTTGAATTTTAAAAAGTAAATGAAAAATAACCTCAAAACATCTCTCTCAAATAATCTTCTTTTATTCCTTTCTCCCAGTTTTGAATTGAACTAGACAACAGAATTGAAGTGAGAAGGGTATGGCCTCAGGGCCCATGGTGGGATGATGCTGATGCAGGGGGCTCTGGTTAGTAAAGATTTCTAGAAGAAGAAAGCAAGCAGTCCCAGATCTGTAGTGTCACTGCTCACAATGTGTGTTTGCACAAAAAGCCAGGAGATGAGAGAAAGCCTTTTCTCTCAAGTTTACACTTAGGTAATGAGCATATTTTTTTTTCAGATGTGTTTGACTCCTTCACCTAAGGAATAATTTGGTTATTCTCAACAGTATGGTTTGCCTTTGCAGATGTAAAGCACAAAAAGGAGTTCAGCAACTCACATGGCTAATACCTAATTCCACTGTGGTTTTTTCATGGTCTCTCTTGTCCACTGGCAAGGTGAGCTCATTCTGCCTTGCTTCCTTACAACCCTCTTCAAGGGCACTGAAGTGCAACTGGCTCAGTTTTCCTGGGAATCTGCAGTGTGAAAAAGAGGAAATGCAATTCAGGGGTACTCTCCAGGTGTCATACAGAAAAGCACCCCAAGGATAGTGAGAGAATAAAGAGCCAAAAAGTGAAGGATAAAGGAAAGGTTGAAAATGCCTTGCTTCAAAATGATGGGATTGCCTTGGTTACTATGTGATCCACATGGTGTGTTCTTCACCTCTTTTGAAGAAATGGTACTTGATTCACCATACCATCACCCAGCTTTGTAATACATCAAATGAAAAATGTCACATATTAGAACATTGAGGTTTACTGTTCAAGTGATTAACTGAGAATCATTTGTATGATTAAATGCTGGAAAATAATTTGATTTCACATGAACCTATAGCATAGATCTCATTACACAGAAGTGCTGCATATTAGTGGAAGCAAATTAACATTCAAAGAGTTTCTGGAGTGGCTCCTAATCACAGGCTGTTAATTACTATCATTACATTCGACTGCTGAAGAGACTAACCAAGGAATCAGTCTCATGATCTTGGTATTTGAAAGTGATCTTCACCAATAAAAGCACGTCAGACATACAGAAATTGCAAATTGCTGAATTTGCTGACGCAGTGGAAAATTCCGCTGACTATAAGTACCCATCTGGTGATAGATGCATTCTTGACACAGTTTCAGTGTTTGGACTTAGGAAATAATGAGTATCAATGTCCTAGCTAGGGAATATGCAAAGATGAAGGAGCCCTTTGTATCGTTAATTAAGGAAAGTAGTAGCAGAGCTCGTTCACAGATAAGCGACTGTACATAATAATCATGTATTTATGTGAGGAACTGTTATGCTATATTACTATAGTAGCAATT
This sequence comes from Haemorhous mexicanus, assembly GCF_027477595.1. Classification (NCBI taxonomy): domain Eukaryota; kingdom Metazoa; phylum Chordata; class Aves; order Passeriformes; family Fringillidae; genus Haemorhous; species Haemorhous mexicanus. The sequence goes on from NC_082348.1 coordinate 21,489,097, forward strand.
AGGTTTTCACAAAGTAGTTTTATTAAAAGGCATACTTATGTAATAAATAAACAAATAATTTCCAAGGCAGATTAATTACACACAGCTTAAAATGGTCACCATGCTAAGTGAAACCTCTAGAGCAGATTCTTACAAAGGCAAATGTACAACTACATGCTTACAAGTGAATTTATTTTTCACTTGTAAATCAAAAGCTTACATGCATGAATTTCAGGATGGATGCCTCTGTAAAAAGCAGACCCATCTGTGATTTTTGCATGAAAGAAAGACTCAAGCTGTACTCAAGGGACATGGAAGGCCAGCCTATAAACCCAAGATAAGAGACCAGAGGAATCTCTTGAAAATGTCAGATGCCCCACTTCGAATCTGTAACCTGATGATGTGAGAGATCTTTCCTGTGGGCTCTTCCAACATCTTTTCTTATCCTGGTTTTTAATTTACAATAAAAAAGAACAGGGAGGGGATAGCTCTATTTTTATCCATATGGCAGGGAACCATTAATGTGTTTTCCCTGGTACAGAATAGGCCTATAGAATTTGGAATTAATATATTGTTTCCATTATTTCTCACATAACTCTAAATTATATTCAAAACAGTGCAATGACATAGAAAAGTCAGATGCTGTAGTACATTAATATTTCATAAAAATACGGTTTAACACTTTTTCAGTTCATGAAGTATCTGTAAACAGACAACTGCCTTCTTGAATACATTCATTATTGGAAGTTATTGTACTATAACACAAGGAAATAATTCCTGATTTGCTGCTTGTTTACAAAATAATTTGTTGCAGATACTCTATATTCCTGTTGATGGCATGCTGCAAAAGCCAACAAGCTTTTCTGGACAGAAAAGGAGTTATGGCACCTCTGATCTGATGGTCACCTACAAACAACATATTGAAAGTTTTGCATGCTATAAGTGTTTAGGAACTCAAAAAATTCAATTACATTTCAAAGGAATGCAATCTCTTTTTGGGTGTTATCAATAACTTTCATGGGAGAGGGTACACTGAGAATACCCACTCAGAAAACTGCATGCCAAAGCAGCATATACATTTCATAAGTTCTCCTTCAAAGCAAATTAATGCTCTGAATTGTCCAGGCTATACTGATGGACAGATGCAGATTAGGATACAAATCCTGCCTTGGAACGTGCAGATGAAGCTCCTGTGGTGTTCCAGTCCAACGAACACCCTTTATTTTCTGTAACTGATTTGAAATTTCTCCAAAGAGATTCTTTGGAATTATTCTTACTTTCCTGGCTACAAGGGAAACCCTCTTCTTCATCCACAGATGGTGCTCCAGGAGTTAAGGGTAGTTAAGTTTAAAAGTTGAGATACCTGGATATTTTGAGGTGGTGGTGGTGTTTTGGGTTTTGCTTTTTTTTGGGTCCCCTGACATCCCACAGATTTGGACCAATACAGAAACAGTAACTTTCAAATTATCTCAGTGGAGCTGGATCAAGTGATATTGGCATGGTTTGACACTGCACCTGAAGAACCTTAGTAGCTAGAAATTTAAGCAATTTTGGGCATCTGCATCTTTTTTCACAGTTCTAACTTCCTCTGGAACATAGAGAACCAGAATTTATCCTGGTACAAGCAAGTACAACCTAAGTAAAGCCCAGGTGACTTGGGGTCATGTGTCTAGTTTGGCTTGCAGAAATGACTCTGTATCTTCAAAATAAACTTAATGTACAGAACAAATATAGACACTTTAAAAATGTTTTATACACTGAGGATTATCTGTGACTACATAGTTCCTCCTAAGAAAGTCTGAATTACTCTCCTTGGCAGGCTACCCATGACAGTGGGATGACAATGTCAGTAGATTCAAACAAAACTTCTGAATTGCCAAATTCTTTGTGCTTACACCACAGCCACAGCAGTACTTTGAATAAACAATCAGAGAAAATGCTTTGCAAAGTAATGTTGTTTTCCCCTTAGGCTCATTGGAGTAGTGCTTTTGAGGTCTATGAAGTCATTCTTAGAGATATTAAAAAATATTGATTGCATCATTGGACAAAATAAAAAGGACGTTTTTAAGCAACATTTTTTCAGTTCTTGGGCAGCTCTATCTGCCAAGGTTATGGATTTGCCTTTGTACACCACCATGGTGTTTCAAAGCAGAATGCAAAGATGTAGGTAAGTGTCTGAGGCATGAAGATATTACTTAGCAAACCCTGTGCCTTTAGCATTTCATGGGAAAATAAAAGCAGCTTAAATAGCCTCTATCATCTTCTTTTTCCCTGTTGGAGAACTCCCACAAAGCCTCATCCTGAAAGGTATTGGAAAGAGAGAACTTACCATTTGCCAAGTCTCCTCCCAGTTTAAAACACAAGCAGCTGCGAGAAGTCTCCAAATCTAGTCAGGAGTTTACTCTAGTGGAGTATCCTTATCCTTTCCTGCAGGATTTTCTGCAGCCACAAGGATTTGGACCACACAAATTTGGTAGGATTTTGTTGCTGCTGCTGCTGCCGCCAATATTTTGTGGTACTAAGAAGATACAACAAAGTTCAGTTATAAAATCACATGGGAGAGGCTTAAAGCATGCTCAGAATCCCACTCCCCTGCAACTGAGGCTGCACTGCATTTAGCTACAACAATGGCTAAACAGCTTCTGGTAACCTCTGAGAATCCAGAGACTTTGTAAAGACCTGCAAGAGGCAGCAAAGACAAGCAAGCTCTTTTATCAGCAAGCTATACTCCCATCCTGAATGGCCACAATTCTGTCAGGTGATAAGGACTTTTAAAAATTACAAAATATTGAAAGTTACTGCTCTTGATCGTTCTCAAGAGATGATTCTATCTCTTTTAAAGGAATATTCTCCTAAGAAAAACTTCTACACAGCCAATTCTACTTTTTTTTTCTGTGCCTGGTGCTGTAAATTTCCCCCTCCAATATTTCAATTTTGTCTGTACAAGTGAAATAAAAAATATTTTTCTACTAATCTAAAAAGACATAGTGTATTCTGTACTTTTTTATTTCTTCATCATTGAGAGTAACTAAAACAGTTTTCTTAGTGTTTCCTTTATTTTGTTATGTTGCCATTACTGGCAGACATAAGATCAAGCTGCATTATTTAATATTTGCTGAGGACTTTTGGTAAGTAATCTGAAATATTTACTAGGATTTTCTGGTGCCACAGACGGTGATGCTCCAGACCCCCAGGCTGTTCCAGCTCTGTTTCTCAGCAGGAGATGCCTGTGGCAGTCACAGACCCTCTTGAGATGGGGGTTACCCTTGCTCCCACTTGCTGATATAATGACTCCCTCTCTTGAACCTCTGCCTCATATCTAAAGCCCAGCTCTCCACGTGGAGACACAAACCAGCCCATTCCTTCCCAGCTGCCCCAAGCAGAGAATTGTCTGTCACCACAGGGGTGGCACTGTAGGTGATCAAAATGAGGAGGTCACATCAAAATTCCCAGCAGCACCTCAGCTTACTCAAACTGAATCCTAATCATTTCACTCAACTAAACTAAACCACCCATCTTCTTGTCTGCTTTGGATCTTTGCTGCAGGCTGCCTGTGTTGTGCAAGGCACAGCGTCCTTACTAAAGAAGTAGCAGGGACAATGACACTTCCTTCCAGGTGGTAGAAGTATGATCATTGAGCCCACCATGTGCCTGCTCACCATGACACGTGACATTTAGAAGAAACCATCCTTTCTGTCCTTTTGACCCATCCTTCCTTTTCATGGAAATTTTGTCCAGTTAGCTTACCTCATTTATTAATCAGCAAAGTACCGAATCATGTTTAAAACACAGCAACTTTATTACTAAAAACCAGACTGGGTATTATTGGAATGCCCAGAAGATTAACTGTAAATTAAAATGGTAAGTTTCAAGGTGAAAGATACCTGCATGTGTTAAATGGTTTCTTGATCACATCAGGGTCTCCACTGGAGTAGTCACTTGGCAGAGTTCAAATAATTAAACACTATTTCTTTCATTGCAACCATGCCCTTTTTGTTAAATGTGATTTTTGTGGGTTGTGGTTATCCAGATTGTTCTCAGTGATAAATTTTTCCTGCATAATTGATTAAATATCTGTTTGCCAGTTTGTCTTGTTAAAATATGTTAGTTCATTGTTTTAAGTGGGGATGACTGTGAGGAGTGGAAGCCAGGAAGAGGGCAGCAATGTGACAATTAAACCTGTGCAGAAGGGACTTGCCTCAGGTAATCCTTGCATGGCAAGCAAGACCCTGCCTGGACAACACAGAGGTGTTGTCCAGAAAAAGGTTTCCTCAGGGACCCCAAGGAGAGCAGTTTGAGGGCTGCAGCCCAGGCAGTCAGCCACAAACACAGACAAAATGCTTCAGTTAGCTCAGGGCACATCCTGAACGTACAAATCAATGACAATTAAAGCAGATTATGAAAAAGCAATAGTGGATGGTTGGGTCTGTCTGTGATTAAAGTGAGCTGAAAGGGCACAGCCAGATTCTTCCCCTATGCTGATGGGTTAGATTACTGTAGCTCTGAGGAGCAAAGTCTCTCCTTTCCTGGGGACCTTTGAACTGGTTCCTGATGGGAGATCCTGTCATGACTGGGAGCCAGGTCTATTAGTGAGACTCTGCTCAGTAACTCAACTGCCCATGCTCACACAGGACATATTAGTGTAGCAACTCTTGTACTTTTTGGGGGTCTGTTTTCATGTCTCTTTGATTAGCCTGTTTGTAAATATGATCTTACAAGAATGCAAAGGCCACAAACATTGCCTGAAAGTATAAAGTGGGTTAGGACAGATCTCCTCCTGCATCTGTACTTCCTCTCCAACAGCTCTGGCTATTTAGGGAGCAAGTAAAAAACCTAAGATGTGTGCAGAGTAATTTCTCCTCAGCTATATTAACCTAATTTCCAGTAACCAGATGTTTATGGACTGGCTGTATTGAATGTTTTCTCAGGACCAGTTTATTTAATTTTTACCAAATAGCTCAAAGATCTATGAGTTTATCTAATCACTTTAAAATCTCATTAACAATTTTGGTGTTCAGGATATTCTGTGGCAAGGATTTCCTCAGGATCACTGCTATTTGTACTTGACAGAGCTCTGCCAATCCAAACAGTCTGACCCATTGACTTGAAGCAATTTTTCTTCAAAGCTAAGCACAAGAGTAAAGAGCAGTAACAGCCCTAGAGAATCTATCATATGAGAGCAGTGTGTTTAAGGGAGGTAGTTTCCTTAAAGAGGTAAAAATATCCAGGCAGTTTGCACAGTTTCCAGTGGAAGAATTATATGTACACTTTAGGAAGTAAGAGAAGTGAGTTTCCACATTTATGAATGAACACAACTGTACAAAGCCAGGTACAAAAGCAAATAAACTTAAAGGTTCCCTGCTGCAACACAGCAAAATTAGTGAAGTGCTTTCAGCACAGAAATAATGAACGTGCTCCAGGCTTTTGGCTGCAGGGAGAATTCTGGCTCTGGAGATCTGCACAAACTGCAAAAGCTTGAAGAATATTACGGGGGAAAATGAATTGCAATTAACTAGAGATTATTTTAAAGCAAAAGAAGGTCAAAATAGTTCCATACAGATACTGAAAGAGAGCTTGAGGGTGACAGAGTAGGTGACCTGAAGAGATTGCCACTATGATATTCTAGAAATTATTCTAGAAATTATTTCACAATAAATCAAATCTTCAGCTGGATATATGGAGTCAACAGCATCTTTCTACACATAAACTTGGGAAACTAAAATAGCAGAAATAACCTACCAATTAAATAGATACAGTGAGGACAGCATTATTACTGTCTATTCCAATCAATAACTACTCTCTCTTATCAATGCTCAAATTATTTAGCAATGCAAATGGGGACATTAAGGGGCCAGCACAACTGGAGGGATGTTGCAATCCCTAACAACTGAGTTATTTTACTCTGGTGCTCAGACTTGAATAACCACTGAGGCAAAAACTTATGTCTAGCCAATATCATATCAAAACAGCATGGGCAATGCATTACAGATGAGGAACTGGAGTTGTGGAGAGTGTAGGCCAGGACAGAGCTACCAGCAGTTGGTGTCAGAACTCAGAAATCAAGGGGGAATACCTGAGCTCAAGTACACTGCTTTATTGGAGTGTACCTGACTGCCCTGGGCCAGTGTTCTCTACCAGCAAGGACCGGGAATCTGCAACAGTTCTATCACAGCAGAAAAATATGCCTGAGCATGGAAATGAGAGGAAGACCTTTGCTGGTATAGCAGAACCCATGTTCCTAAATTACCCAGACTTCAGAGCTAAGTGACAATGACACTGAACTGCAGTGGTAGCTGGGAATGGTGGTAGAGGAAAAGGCCAAAGCAGGGAACAAAGACAAATGTAAGTTTGGAGGATGCAGCAACAGTTTGTCAACACCTCTCTCAGCTCTTCAAGATGCATTTCTACATCTTCATAATCAGAAACAACATCAATGCATTGAATTTTCTCTGTGGTGGGCTCACTCTTTCTCCCCAAATACTTCAGTGCCCCTCATTCTGTGACTGGAAAGCTCCCAATCTGTCAATAACAGCCCCTGATGTCTCACCAGTAATTCTTCCTCTTGCTTTCCAAAAGCAATTGCTTCAGCCACAGCACTTAGAGCAAATCAATCTCTGCATCCTGCCTGATCACCAACTGCTTCCAGCACCTCCCAGCCCAGCTCCACCCATGCTGCCCTTCCACTCACCAGCAGCAGCTTTCAGGAGCTTTCTCTGCCAGTGCTGCTTTGCTCTTCGACACAGGCTCTTGGATGGAGTTGAACAAAGCTCTTCAGTGCTACCCTGAAATCTTAATGACACTCCTTCCCATCAGTGCCATATAAAAATAACAAGGGAGAAACACAACCCATTTCAACTCCAATGTGAAGTGTGACATTTCAAAGAAGTCCATGGCAGATATTTGTATGACAGGTACTTCACAATTGTTCAGAAATCTCCTTTACTCTCTGGTGTAATTATAACATTTTTATAGAATTTTTAGGAACAATTCCATATAGTTTTTCTGCCTGCAGAGTGCAGCAAAACCCACGCTGTCTGAATGCAAGTTGTGCTACTCCTTGCTCACCTCCATGGTCTGTGGTCACCTCAAACAGGAAAGGAAACTGGCTCACCTGATCCTGTCAGCTGTTTCCCCTTCATCTTAGCTCATCCTCGAGAGCCAGTGTGCTGGGACAGAGCAGCCATGCCCACGCTCCTGCCAAGCACTGAGAATAACTGAGTCCAAAGGAGGGGTGTCAGTGGGCTTTGCAAAGATGGGCTCGGTGCTTGGAGGGAGAATCCAAACCACAGAGACTGGAGAATTGCCCACAGCCATGCAGGTGACTGTGGCACAGCAAAGTGCAAACCTCACAGGTCCAGCCTTTGCCCCAGGACTTACCCAGGACATCAAAGCACTGCTTTTGTCTCCTTTCAGCTCTCCAACACAAGTATGTGACTAAGGTGACAGCAACTACAAGAAAGCAGCTACAAGACAGCAAACTCCAAGAGAGTTTTCCTGCTCCCTATTAATCTTGATGCACATTTAGAGTAACAGTTCCACCACAGGTATGCAAAATCTAGAAAATGTACAACTAGCCATTTCAGATAAATATAAATAGTACAAGTACCCTTACTTGCAAGAGGGCATGTTGCATTTATCAGGATTACTTCAGCCTTTCAGTTTTTTGTATGACTTTTCCCCTTGTTTTCTTTTTGCCCCAGTAACTCTAATGAATACACGTGTGCATGTGCAGGGGAGGCCACTTCAGTCGTACTGGAGTAGGTCATGTTAAAAATGTGTGCCACTTCAAAATCCCAGAGAGGTGTGTGGTGCCTCTTCTGCTCTGAGACAGGCCTGCAGCACTGAGCAGCTGAATGCTTTCTGGTGGCAGCAGTATTTTTCCGTGGCTGCGTGCTGCTGGAGTGTTTATCTTTGCTCGACTTGCCTGGATATTGCAAAGCTACTTGAAATGATTCATGGGTCTGACAGATGTCTGGTACAGCTGGATGTGTCCTTGATTATCCCAAAAGTCTGGACAATGCTGTCATTCACCATTGCCCAAATTATCTCTGTATTGACTGCAGAAGCCTCTGTGACAGTACTGTAATGGCTAATTACCCAGGATACCTTTGATACTTACTTTTTAGTGCTTTAGAAGAGTTAAAAAAAAAATGAGTGAGACAGAGGAAGAGAAAAGGAAAGAGTTGGAGCAAAAACATACCAGGGAAAGAAATATTCTTATACGTTCTAAAAGAGTATGTGCTTTACTCTACATGAGACTATACTGCATGGGCTATTTATATTCAGCCTATCCTTTGAAAATGGTCAGATTTCCAGCAAAAGAGATAAGGATGAAATGCACAGAATCCTGACAATGATAAGTCATGGACAATAGAAGGAGCTATTAGCCAGGAGAGAATTGTATGTAAAACATTCTTGAAAAGAAGATGATGAGCAGCCATTTGCCTGCTTTTATATGTTGCTGGAAAAATAACATTCTGCTCAGTAGATAACAAAGACTGTCATGGGCAGCAATGCTAAACATGTATATTGTTATCTTGCAAAACTGCCTATAAGGAGGTATGAAAGTAAAGATCTCCTTTTTCCATGCTATCATTAGTGAGCTTTGAAAAAAAAGCAGTTTCTGCAACGTTAAAGTAAATTTAAGAAAAGGGGTGAAAGAAAATAGAGTACAAAAATCTCATTTCAGTGAAGATGAAGTCTTAATGACAACTCATGTAAAACATAATAGCAGATCTCTGCTTTCTAGGGCTGTCTCTCTCCTCACTGCTCAGCACAGGTCCTGACTGTTAAAGCATGTGTAACCCTTTTCCCCCCGAGTTTCAAAGAATCCAGAAATTGCCCAAGATTCACCACGGTGAGGTTGTTCCCATAAAGTCAGTGATGAAACTCCCATTGGCTTTGGTGAGGGAAGAATTTACTTTTCAGAACCAAGCCTTCCAGTTCAGACTCATGTGCCATCTATACTGAACTGGAAGTTGCCACCCCAGTGACTTCTGTGGTGCTGAACCCCTGATTCTGTCCAGAAACCAAATTAGGATTAGGTGACCCAATGGCATCTGCCTAATACTGCCTCAGTGACATCAGTACAGCGAATATAAACAGAAAGATCTCACCTCTGATCATGTGTTTGTTCATCTTGCTTACTCTTTATCTTTGCTGCCTCAAAGTAAACAATGTGTTTGTTAGAAGGTGATTGATTTTTGACAAAAACATTTGGGTATCCCTTCAGATAAAAATAATAACTTTCTTTATAACTCAGAAATAACAGTCCAGCTGAATACTCTGAGAAAGGTGCCATTTCCCTGTTTTTCAGGCTCTTCAAAGAGTCTGTTTTTTGCAGGCATATATGTTATACAAAGTCATTCACTAACATATAACTGTTAAATAAAAAATAACAAATAGAATGTCTGCTGTTTAAAATGCAAGTGTTATCCATTCATTTAATTTGGGCAGAATATAATGTGCTATTATTTCATATTTCTTACTATGACTGCATTATTTTTACAATTAGGGTTCTGTTAACTGTTATTTAAATTTCTATTTTTTTTTCTTTTTATGGCTGAAAACTTCCTTACCTTCCATTAACAACAGAAGTGCCTATTTTTCAATCTGTTACAATATCTGTAAAAATTAGGAAATAAGATTTCAACATTTGCAGCAGAGAAACTAACCCCAGACAATCACAGGAAAATATTGTCTCCCTCTTTGCATGTTTATGGCACTGCAAATAGAAAGACTACACATTAGATATTGAGCAGAACAGAAACGTTTTCTGAAGACCCATTGCTCAAGCTTCTGGAGGCTGAGACTCAAATACATGCAGAAAAATTAGGCTTCTATTTCTTGCAGTGTGAGCTAAATCCTGACTGCTAGAGAATCTTGCAAAACTTAGTTACAAGGCAGGACAAATTCTTGGTACCTCAGGCCCACTGAGGACATGCAGCAAGGTGTCAGCTAAGGACCTGCCTTGACAAGATATATTTGAAACTGCTAATTAGTATTAGAAAAGTTTGGCTAGGATAAAGCAATCTAATCTGAATAACCACTTGTGCTGATTTCAGTTTTAATTTTGCAGCATCTCAGTACCTGGAAGGCATACATGGGGGCTGAATGTATAAATGAAAACTGTCAGAGAAATTACAGAAGAATTCAAGCACTTTTGTCTGCTGGAAATACAGATGCTTTCTCGTGCAGTCCTTTTGAGCTGAGCAGTCAGGAACAGAATAATTTCTGGTATTTACCTTTTCAGCTGCCTAAACAGGATTGTGTGATGCTGGGAATACAGAAAACCCCAAGGTTATTTAACACCAGTTACATTTGGTGACAGGTTTTGCAGCACATTAGATTTCAGCTCTGGACTTCTCAATAGCTTTTGATCACATTGCGTGGTACAATTACTTAATTACTTAATTTGGGGCCATACACACAAACTGTCTGAGATAAGTGTATGTCTTGCAAGCTTTCCTTGGACTCAACATGTAGGAGTGAGACGTTGACTGATGGTGTTCTGATGTGGAAATGTAGGGGCTGTGCTTTTACTGGAAATTTCTGGAAAGATTTAAATTACAAACAAACAAAACCAAAGCATTCTTGTGTTTTGCATTTTCATACAATTCACCAAGATCACTTACTGGTATGGCTGGGGCTAAATGGGTCAGCAGGAAAAGCTGGCACAGAGCAGTGCTCTGCCCATCCTCAGCCCTTAAACCACTCTTGATGGTGGAACCAAGAGCTTGCCATAGCAGGTACTGCCCCTTGCGTTTCAGCACCTTTTTCTTTTGTTCTAAATTACTATTTTAAAGATGTATTTTCCATCAATATTCCATGCCTGTACTGCTGGGGATGAAGTACCTGATACTCCCCAGCCAGGTGCCCAAGGAGTGCACATTCCCTGCTTTGACAGGGAATCTTTGTACCATGATTTTCAAGGCACACATTTTTACTTGTTGTACCTGCAGCGCTTCTGATGAGTTTTGGAGAGAAGGTCCAGAGCACTTTCTAAGGAAGGCTGGGACTCCCAAACTAATCTCTCACTCTTTCCTCTTCCTAGTCACTTTTGAAAACCTGGAATTCAAGAAAAAGGGCTGTGTGACACAGATTTTAGATGCCAGAATGGACTGTTAACTGTGAAACTGTGCAACAGCAATGATACCTGTTCAGCAGCTTTGCCAGAGTCTCTATCTTGCACAGGACCATTCTCAAAAAAAACAACACTCTGCCAGCTGGCTGTCAAAGCCATATTTCTCCTCTCTCACCTCTTGTCCAGTTGCAGGTAACAAAGCTAATTGTTTTAGCACAGTAACTCAAGACTGAGCATTGCACTCACATCACCTTTACTCCAAAAAGGAATTTCTACCAGTCTTCCTAACTGGATTTGTGCCAGTCCATACACTTATGCTCAGATCCAGCATAAGTGGGACCTGGAGTGGGACTATCCAATTCCCAATTATGAAATGAGAACTGGGATGCATAACAGGTTGTATGTGGGACAAAAATACTTCACCTCTCTGTGACTTTTGTTTTGGGAACACAGGAAATAGACAGGGAAAATGTCTCCTAAAGTGGGGGGGCCTGAGCCCTGCAGAGAAATTGCTGTGCCCTGGTCACATCCCATGGCAATGACTGCAGGGGGACTGTGTGAATTCTTTTATGCTTCCTATGGAAAAGAGGCAGAATGTGAACTGCAGAGCTTGAATTCACTTTGTACTAATGCAACAATTCAAAAATGGTAATTTTAATTAAAACTTCCTTTAGTATGCAGGAAATATGCTACACACCTAGGATTTAAGAGTTTTACCGTAATTTTAATACCTTAAATTAAATACTTGGCAAGAGATGACAAAATGGGCATTTTGCATAGGCAATATTTTCTTGGATTTAAAGGTTGGCAAACACAATTTCTGCTGTTCACCATTTTTAAAGCCTTTACCACAGTATATAAAAGAATAAACATTGATTAGTTATTTTTACCAGAGTTTTTGAAAGATCTGTGGGGGCTGGGGGAGAAAAGAATCTCTTTAGAAAATTGTCACAGAGCCCCATATAGCTCAGTATTGCAACTACTACTAAGATCGCTGCAACTTTCTTAACAGCTCTCAGACACATTTACAATTCCAATGATTAAAAGTTGCAAGCATATTTTAAACTTCACTACATGATATTTTCCAATAATACAAACTGCCTTTGCAGCTAGGGTAACATGAAATTCAAAGGAGAGCTCTGATTACATCTAATCTGGTAAAGAAATGAAATCATAAGCATGCTTATTTCAACCAACAAGGGAAGAAAGCAAAATAATACATCAAATCCCTGAATAAGCAGTCACAATAGACCTTTAAATAACCCAACTTTCTACCATATTTTATTATCCTTTCCTAGTTTTATAGCATTATCTGCTATAGAAATGCAGGGAGATTTGTAAAACACTATAGCATTTAAGTCATTACATTTTATAGCTAATTTCTAATGTGGATTTGATTTTTTACGAGCGCAAAAAGAATCTAATTTGCATTAGTGACAGTAACTAGAGAAATTTAACACCTGGCAGTGGTTGTACCAGAAATTGAATATTAGTTACTTGGGTGCTAAAAAGCACATTCATACCTTCAAGGGGGATTTTTCATTTATTTATGCTGTACTCTCATGTTTATCATTACAAAAGTGTTCTTGCATCATGGTGGAGGAAAACTCTCAGGAATGTAAAAATACCATGCACTCGATAAAGGGAGTTTGCAGCAACAGCAGCAAAATGAATCATTTATGCACTAAAGAATGTACAAACCCAGAAATAAATCTCCATTGAGATATAAAATTAGAACAGCAGCAACGTACAGACAATTCATTTCCATGAATGCTTTTTATTTATTTTTCCACAGATACTGCTGCTTTCTTGGAGCAATGTATTAGACCCAAATTATACCTCCATTTAAGGAGGGGGGGAAAAAAAACCAACAAACTATAGCTGACATGAAAAAGAACCACATTTCCACATGAACAATCCACGTATTTATAAAGGGTGGAAAATTAGGAGCTGCAAAATAGGCAAAGCTGCTGTAAAATGATATGGGAAGTGACATTTTACATAGGCGGCTACAATTAACACATTGATGGCATTTTGCTGGGCTCCTTGCAGTGATAATGCTGTTGTCAAATGTGTTTAGTGCACCAAATCTCCTGGAGCCTTCAGCTAGGCAGCAAGCTTTTGACAGATTGAAGGTTCGGAGATAGGCTATCATGACAGATGGAAACTGGCACCGATGTTCAGCTTGCGCCGATCACAGGGGACCTGCCCCCCTTATTCTTCAGGGCTCAGCTCTGCAACCTTCCCCCTTCTGATGAAAGCAGGGGATGGCATTGTTAAATAGTGCATCTGTGTGAGTTAGACTACTCTGATGAAAGCATAAGGCAGACGCTCTGTGAAGCAAAAGACAGCCTCTGCTCTAACTGCATTTTAGATAGACTTGGGGAGGACTCCTGGGAGCTGGGATAAAACTTTGGTAAATTTCAGACAAAAAGTGAAAGCCCACGCTAACCATTAAATGGTGCTTCTTATAGATCTGTATTCATGGGCTGGAGGAATCCATACATACGAGCAACCAGGAGCTGTTGTGCGAGACTCCACGGCAGCCTCTTCATTACTGTTTGGATCTTTTATTGAAATTGGTCTCTAAGAACCCCATCCAGACAGCAGATCCAAAAAGAACAGAGATCCACATAAAGGGAGGCTGTGAGAGCAAGTCTGCTTTGCTGTGAGCATCCAGCTTGTTCAGAGGCTAATTAAATTATTAGGAGAGGCTGTTCTTGCAACTGGTCTTGGTTCTTGGATGCAATGTTAAAACCAGGGTGGGAGCTTGTGTTATTGAGCTTTACACAGCTGGGCATAAACAGGCAGATAATACAGTTAATTAACCTTTCACCCCCCAACACCTTTTGAAGAAAGGCATTTGTTATTTTTTTTAATCAGCCTCGGGATATTTTCAAGGCACTTGTCCTGGCTATATTTGCTTCTTTCTATCCCTGACAAATTCCTGTTTGATTTCTTTAAACTGGGCTGTAGAGCTTTCTTTTTGCTGTCTTAATCTTCAATTCCACTCTCGCTGATATAGTATTTGGAGCAGCACACTGCAGCCCATTTGAGGTATGATAATCAGCTGATTAGCTAGTGAAGTCGTTTTCCCTGAGGCTCTTTTGTGTGCAAAATCCTCACACTCAATTGACATGTGGACATCATAAAGCTGATGAAATGCAATTGTAATGAACAAGAGGGAGAGGCATCTGCAGCAGTCTAAATGAAAGACCCTTCCCTCTCGACATGCTAATTCAGAAAATCTGCTCTTAGCTTGTACTCCCTCTGGATCCCAATGGATGCGAGTCTCCATGAATGCATATTCAAAACAGCATATTAGCCTCAGTAGCAAGTGAAATTTGAGCCTGGATGGACCAATTCTAGTTTCAAGACAGATTATGCTGCATCAAACGTAGTAATGATTTGACAGTTCATTTGTGACGAGAGTCCTACAGTCAAGGTTTAATGCACAGACAGGCGCAGGTGTGCAGCCAGAACCAACAAAATCCAAAGGCTGCCAGTTAGGAAGCCCCACGCATGTGGAAAGGTGAAACATATTTAAGAAATTAACACTATCTTCTTTAAAGCATCTTGCAGCATTGGTTCCACAGCCAGACCTTCCCTGTATGTCCATGGAGCCCCGGTGCAGAGGGACTGGGAAGGACAGCCCCATGGAGCACAGTTGGTATGGACAGGGCCTGTACATTAGTCTCAGGATGGGACAAATTAGAAACAACATCAGAGGATGGATTGCTTTCTTAACCAGGCTCTAGAAAGATAACTGTGTGTGCCTTCTGCTTATTCAGGCAAGCTCTGTCCCTAGAGAAGGTGTGGGGACACAAACTGCTGGGACTACGGCACCCACAGCGTGGGCTGAGCTCTGTGTCTATGCTGGATGCAGTTTTTCAGTTCTTCCCCCATTTTGGGCTCCTCTGCCTCAAAATGCTCTAAATTGTTAATTGCTTTTACTGCGTGGACACTGTACATATACAATTTTTTTTTCCCATTCCTTTGTGGTTTTTAAGGCAAGGAGAGAAATTCTAACCTGTATATTCCTGTTACATAAGTGTGTGCATGAATAGATATTTTTTTAAACAGCACTTGTCTTGAGAGATCAGAAATTCTTGAAAAAATATAAAATTAAATGTTATGAGTTGAAAATAATTTCAATATAACAATTAATTCATACATATATAGCC
This sequence comes from Haemorhous mexicanus, assembly GCF_027477595.1. NCBI lineage: Eukaryota > Metazoa > Chordata > Aves > Passeriformes > Fringillidae > Haemorhous > Haemorhous mexicanus. Next base: position 21,504,343 of record NC_082348.1, read on the forward strand.
TTTGCTACACAGATGTTTAAATACTAGTTAGCTGATGTGTTCTGGGGGCCAGAAACTCCATCTAAGCTCATTGCTAAGAGCCATTGCTTGACAGGACCTTCATATGAACCCAGTGAAATTTGTGCCATCAAGCAGGAAAACAAGCCTCAAGGAATCTGCCCTCACCTCTTTTCCTCTGTGGTGGCCAGGCATTCAATATGCAGGTACAAGGGAGTGGGGGGTGGGCTGTGTGCACCACATTTCCCTTCAGTAAATTTGATCTAAATCCAATGCACATTAGGCATGACTCACTGCTGGTGTGAGAAGTTACCTACAACAGAGTTGAAAAGCTCACAATCCCCAGCAATACTTGCCTTGCTGATGTTCAGTCCATATGACTGTGGTTATACTGAGCTTACTCCAAGTTAAAATACATCTTCTATTTGCAGGGACATTTCCTATAAAGATTTAATTTGCAATTCCGTGTCTTAGGGTTTTCCACACAACTGTTTCACCAGGGCACAATTTAAAGGAACCATAAAACCTCCTTTAATTACAAGAGTTCCTACTTTTTCAGTGTGTAGTGTGGCTCTTTCAGCAGCACACAAAAAAAATCTCACCCTACCCTCTAAATAAGTATTGGTGGTAATGGCTGCTGTTTAAATGGAAACCTCCTAAAAAGCCAAAGGACACATCTTTACTCTGGCAATGCTGAATGGATGGAACACTGGTATCCTTTACATTCTTTTATTTTTTTATTCCAAGCTGGTTTGGGGGGAATGTGAGGAACAAGCTTTAACATCTTCACAGTTTTATGGTTTTTGCCTTTTATTTTACCTTCAGAAGAGGAAAAATGGGCTGGGAGGTACAGCAGAGAAGGTATCTTAAAATGGCACAGCTCCTGCCATGGATCTACTGAGGACAGCTCTCCATCTTGCCAGAAGCTGTGGGAAGGAGAGGGATTTCTCTGAGCTGGTCTCCAGTTGCCTTGGCTGCCTTTCTTACGGCCAGCTGGCTGATACCAAGGCACCAGCACACTCATCTCTAAGTACTGCACTCCCAGTGAGCCAAATGATCATGTAGCTGCCTTCATTGCATTGCAAGGTAGCAAAGCTACCAGAAAGTGGATTTGGGAGAAATCCCCCTGGGTGAGAAGTCTGGATTTGGGAACATTCTAGCCCCACACTGCAGGAATTGATCCCTATTGATTGGTCCCCAAAGTAATGGGTCTGAGCCAGTTTCCTGTCTTGTGAGAAGGGCTGTGCCAGGGATTTAACCATGTTGTTTTAAGACCTAATTAGCCAAAGAGCCCACCAAAACATGTCCAGATGCCATTTTGTGATGGCTCACACATGCCCTGCATGGAAGAGCAACATTATCAGGGGATGTGGCTACAGACCTTTTCTGCTTCACAAGGTACTTGTGTAAGATATAAATGAAGTAACAGATTAATTTGTGTAGCTTTAGTTTATTACTGAGCCTTCCCAAAACAGGGATATTATGAAGTCTTTATAGACTGAAGAATTATGGACCAACAGTTATTGCAGAGACTAACAAGATAAATAACATAGAAGCTGCTCAGACACACAAACATTGGAAGCATACATATAGTACCAGCATTTTGAAAAATTTCCCCTCACTCACCAACTCAATAAGTACTTTTTAGCAATAGTCATGGCTTGAATATTATGCAGTCACTATCCATAATGTATTTTGAGGGCTGGTGGGGGTAAGGGAAGCAAAAAACCTGGGGAATCACATTAAGTTTCTCATTTAGTTCTACTTACGTATTCATGGATTCATCAGCACCAGTGGTTTGAGATCTTGCAACTCCTCATCTGGTTTCTGCCACGTGTGCTTAGTGAGGCTCAGAAAGTGGACTTTTATTTTCTCCTTCTCAACAGTCTAGAAGAGTTATATGGAATCATTAATCATGGAAATCAGTATCATTCTTAACGTCAAACTTTGATAAGAAGATAAATTACATTCCTACCGTACATCACAAGCTTGGTTCATATTTGTACCCTCTTCAAATCTGCTCGAGTATAAACCAGTGTCACATCTAATACATTACAGCAAGAATACCTAGACTTTGTTGCCTGTTGCTTCAGAAGCATCAGATTAAAAGTATGTTTAACAGAGGGGATTTTCCTTTTCTTTTTTTTCCTCCATTGAATGCTTCAAGCTAGTTTGGCAATCTTTAAAAGGTTAATGAGTACTGTCTGCTACAGAATGCCAAACTGATTTAATTCAGAAAATGAGAAAACATTCCTAAAATGTAATCAGCTGTCACTTAGGAAATGACATACAACAAGATAAAGGTGTTTTACATTTCATTTCCCAAGCAGAACTTCTGAGAGGTCAAGAGAAAACATCAGGAGGTTCCTGTGCAAAATGCATCTCTCCAAAATCGTTTCTATCTGCAGAAGCAAACAGAAGTCATTCAATGCCCTGGTTTCTTTCCCTCCAGGCTGTCACAGCCTTGATCCTCCTTCCCAAGTGCAGCACCTTGCACTTCTCATTGAGTGGCAGCCTTTCTGCATCAATCTTAGGATGATCTCAGCACAGGACAGCTGGACTTTGCACAGGAGCTCAGCAGTTTCAGGACTTCCTTCTTGTCCCTGGGGATGCCTTCTTGGGGCTGGAGGAAGTCTCCTCGTCCTTCCCAGAAGAGCAGAGAAAAAAGAGGTTGGGTGTGTGGGTCGGGGCAGTAAGAGAAGGCAGCACTTCTTTGCTCTGTGCAGGAGCAATCCTCAGCCAACAGCTTCTTGTCATGGACCCATGGACAACAGAGACTCACAGACTGGCACTTCTCCTTATCAACATCTGCTGCAGGCCAGTTTGGCAGACCCATATTCAACAGTTTTGACAAATCTTGGGAAGAGTTGTAAAAATTATGTAATTTTCCCTGAGTTGAAATGCTAAGCAATTTTAAGTTGTTGATGGAATTAAGAAAACAGCTTCAAATAGTAGGATGTCAGAATAAATTCAATGTCCTTACAGATCTTCAGACACTACAATTTCCTGTGATCCTGAGCTCTTATGACAGAAATGAGCCTAAGCTGGCTGCCAGATCCTGCCCCTTTACACAGCACTTTCCTGCCACACTGCACAGCATCTCTGCACCACTAAAGCCTTTAGCAGTGATACCTGACAATGAAGTCTTTTCTCCTACAAGCAGTAAAGATACATCATTTTTACTTCCTTTATAGAGTGGAATTTAAAAAACATCCATCTTGAGTGCCCCGCCAAAGGCTGCTGGATACCAGAGCATGGCCCAGTTTTGCTGCTTTCCCAGCTCCATTTTTCTCCAGTCTCCGTGCCCAGCTCCACAGAACTCCCAGGAACGACCCCCAGAACTTTCCTGAAGTAATATGCAAGCAAACCATTAGTAGGTGCAAGTTACTTGCTGATGCTGCTGGAATATGATACAATGTGCTTACAGCCCTTCTGTCCACTCTAGCCCTGCACAGCACTCCACAGCAGAGGAATATCCATAACCAAGACCAGTGTTTATTACAAAAAATTTAATGCACTAACACCACCATTTCTTTTTCTTCCCACTTGTACTTAGTGAGCCTCACTTTCTGTCAGCAGAAGGAGTCCTCCTTGCTTCATCTCCAGATTTACACAAGTACAAGGTGATCCTGCTGGCTGGCATAAACCACCTTCCATACATTCTGAATGTATCAAGAATGCTGTAAAGTTTAAATTGGGCTATCTGTAATTAGCTATGTTTTTAAGAGTTTGTGGGCAATTTCAGAGCAGGGCTCTACCATATTAACAGTTTCACAAGGAGGAAGCAGAATTTAAACAGAGGAAACAAACACAAACACGTTCTTTATTTGAGGGCAATGAAATTCATTTTAAAAAAGGGGGGATTGCAGTAAACTGATTTTTTTTTTTTTTTTTGCATGGCAGCTTCCTATAGACAATATTTAATTACCTACTCAATTAATTAAATTGACAAAAACACAAGTAAATTATAATTCTTGGTAAACAATGTCACCTAAAGAGCCATTAACTTAATTTTTTTCACATTTGGCGTTGGTGTAAGTCTAATGATTTTTTAGTTTACCTGCAGTAATGATGGTTTCCTTAATGGTCTTTTATTTAACAGCATACAGGGAGGAGCAACACCAGATTCCTGGAATCTGGAGATAGACATAGAAAAGAAACTTCTTGCCACTAACTGGGAGGTTTTCCTCCTGCCAGCCCAATGTAAGGAATTACTACAAGCAAGTATTTTTATTCTGTGTCTTTACAAAGAATTTCTTGCATTGGTTATGCTTCCAAATGTTTCAACAGATACATGGAAAAAGAAAGCATTACTAGGTTTCACAGTCTACTTTGAGAAGATTTGAAAGAAAAGTATAAAGTAAAATTTGACCGAAGAGCAGCAGTCTAATGGTTACTGGTGTGTGTCTTATACCCATGAAATAACATAGAGGACCAAAGGACAAATTTCCCAGCCCACCTAAGCCCAAGCATTTTTTGGGTTTTTTTCCTCAATCAATAGAAAGGACCTTGTCTCTTTTATTTTCTATCACCTCTTTAGTGCCTTTATTGATACAGTACTTAAAGTTTGCCATTAGCTCGTACATATTCCTATATCCCTTCTCTTTTGCAGTTGAGAGCATCATACAAACAATAAGAAACAGAATGTATTACTTTTCTAAACAGGCAGGAAGGTTTAAAGATTACTGTGTAGTATGGTTTGATATAAATCTGTGTGTGGTACTTCAGATCTTGTGGAAACTGCACATTTTTATCAGGAGTCTCACAGTTCTGGATGGACTTTAAGTTCATTACTTGCAATTGTTTATTTCAATGAAAACCAAGAATCAAAAAATGAACCATACAGTGAGAAAATGGCCTGTAAATCCAGGGCTACAGCCAGCTCTCAGGACACCCCATTCCATCCCAGCCTGCAGTGCCCCCCACCCCCATGCTGCCTGCTCACCTGCCACAGTTCCAGGCTTACAGGAACCTCCTCTCTCAACCTCCAGGTGAACCCCTGTCTCCAGGGCCAAGGAGACACACTGGAGGCACCACTGGCACAGCCATCCAGCACCTTTCAACTCATCCTCCACAGACCTTTTGCTTCCCTGAAATGGAAATTGTAGGTTGATGAAACCGAATGAAGCTGAAAAAGGAAAATTAAAAATTGCTGGATATGCAGTGTTTTGAAAATAAATTACTTGCTTCCTCAGTCATATCTAGGGGTAACACTACCTACAGAAAAAAGGCAAACCAAAGCCATCCCAAGCAGTCTTGTGTGCTTGCTGACAGCACATCAAGTGCCCCTGCCTCAAATCAGTGGCTGAGTGCTAAACTTCACTCCTCCATATGACATTGATATGTTATAAATAGGAAGATTCATCCCAGATGTTGCCTTGCACACCTTTCTTCATTCAGATAATTGCTTCTTCCTTTTACTTAGCCTGGACAAAGCTTTTCAATCTCACCAAGACTTTAGAAGATTTTAAGGAGCTGTTGTTTTTACCATTTATCAGAGGTGGAGAGGGGAAGGCACTGCCTTGCTTGGAGAGAACCATTCACACAAGTCCTGGACCACAGGTGCCCCAGGAAACCCCACATATGACAGCAGGGAACTCTAAACTCCAATAATTACATTAACACACTTAATTGGGCTAAAAGTGAATCTGCTTTTTGGTTCCCAGTAGAAATCATGAAATCAAGGAGGAACATTTCCCCTTAATCCACCTCAAACATATGTAACCTGCTTATAAACCCCAAGCTTATTTTGGTCTTCAAAGATAATTAAATAACAGATAGTTCTGCCTAAAGTCTCAGCAAATTAATCACTGGCTCAGAAGTTATTAATTGTGTAGTTTTCTGAGCATCTCTCCAATCTGACAATCAAAGGATGGTCTCTACTGTCTTGACTGTTCACCTTTAGTGAACCTCGAAATCAACCACCTCTGACCTCTAATAAAGCAGTTGTACACTCTACTGATGCTATTGCTGCTTTTGAATGGCTCCACAAAGACAAAAATAATGGGAAAAGCTTTCTATAGTTTTGGTTTTGACAAAATGAAAGGCTAAAATGATGCCTTTTTATTCATTGGCCTCAAATATCCTTTCACAGTTCAGAATCATTGCCTACTCTGCAGTGGTTGCTTTCACTAAGAGCAGTATTTTCACAAAGCACTTTAACTAATATGTTTTCTGTTTCTCAGCACTACCCAGCATAAAAATTTCCTGCTGGCAAAATGGCTGAGTCCATTCCTGGGTGAAGCACCCTTACACAGCTGACAACTTTGAGGAGTTTTTGTAGAAAAATCCCTGAAACCACCAACCTAGCCCACAGCAGCAGGCAGGGGCAAACATCAAGTGGCATTAGCAAGGGGACAAAGCAATAGGCAGGAGATGACAGACCTTCTACAGAAGAAGATCTTTCATAGCTGTAAGCCATGTGGAGCTCATCCAGGCCTGTTTGCAGAGCTGTGCTGCCCTGCAAAGGCTGCACCATAGGCCAACAAAGGAACAAAGGTTATATCAGGTCTCTAGAAACTCAGGTGTAAGAAAAGCCACGGGGGGTTGAGTTATTTTACCTAGAAAATAACAGTCACAGATGTGACCTGAAAGGCATTTTAACAATTTTGGGAAGGCTCTGATAACCTTCTTAGGGATGCTTTGGTCATAGTTGTATGACACTCACAAAAAGAGAAGTGTAAACAAAAATATGGGATTAAAGAATTCAGCAAATGGAGCTATTTCATGCATAGATAATAAAAAATAGAGGCAGTGTTCATTCCCACTGAAGTCCATGAGTAATTATCATTGATCTGAGCTGGGTAGAGCTATCCTGCAGTAAATTCCTATGATGAACCAAAACTTATTGCACAGCCATTAAAATGTTTTCCTCAGCTATTAATTTCCAAGCAAAAGCAGCAATGGAAAAGAGAAACATCCCAAAGAAATGTTTACATCACAGTAGAAAGAACAGGTGACATTTCTTCTTTCTGCCTGCGAGATCGCATACTGAAGAAAGGACCTGAGTTTTCCTGGGCAGGCACAGAAAGCTGTATTTTTCACAGATGAGAAGCAGATGTCTATAAACCAGGAGTTTACTGCTTTGTGTCCCTGCCTGTGCATTCAGAGATGGGGAAGAGAAATGGTCAAACGTTGCCACTTGGACAAGAAACCAAGGCCATAGGAGTGGGGATCTGCAAATCAGGTCACTATTTAGGCTGATTTAGGCAGGAATGTGCCTGCCATTGAAACAAAGCAGCTGTGCTTCTCCTACCAGGAGCACGTGTGGGGAGAGAAGGAGCTCTGTGATCCCTAACCAAGGGAATCTATGGGTAACCATCAATCCTGTCTGAAGCAGGGGAGAAGCAAGTTCATCCAGCACACTGCAGGAATGGAAATGCTTCCCAGAGCTCTGACAGAAATGCTGGACAAGCAGCTAAATTTCTTCCCAGAAACTGCTCTGGTGACAATGCAATACCTCCTGGCTCCCTTCAGCCCACCTCTTGCAATAAATGTCAGCCTGCAGCCGTATTGGGCATAATTAGCCCATGATAATAAATTACCCACATTTTCAGGAAAATATTAGAGACCATCATTATTTGGAATAGAGCTGCATTCAGCTGCACAGCCCTACCTAATATGATGGATGGAGTAGTCACAGCACTGAATACATTTATCTAGAATGAAGTGATTATTTCGAAGATGAACACAGTCAGATCTAAGTGCATATGAATCATACACTACTGCACACTGGAGAGTAGCAGAGTAGCAGGGGTTGTAGGTCAGCTGACCAGCCCATAGCTTTTAGTTGGTAGATTATTTCACACATATACCCCAGGATTTTACAGCTCAGTCTCAAAATCCCTCTGAATTTAAAAATGATTCCATGTTTTCTCTTGGAAAAAAGAAAAAAAAAAAAAGAGATACAGGAAAGGATTTTTTTCCTCCTACCTTAGAGGCAATCTTTGGCATTATTTGACTTCACTGCCTGCCCACAGATATTGCCCAAAATACCCCAGGCAAGCATATTGTTAAAATAACTTTGCTAACACCTAGTTATTCTAAAAAAAAATAAAGTAAAAACTTAAGGACTTGTGAGAACTCACTCATGTCCAAGGGACTGCAGGACAAAACAGGAGTCATCACAGCAGAAGAGCCTTATTAGCACTACAGCAAAACCATGCTTTCCTTTTTGACTCATTTTAATTCCCAACATTTCTTTGCTGTTTTCCAATCATTTTAGTGAAGTGAAGAAAATCATCAGGATCATGGACAAGGCTCACAGCTCTGCTCTGCAGCAGTACCCTGGCACTGGCTGCATCTTGGGGGCTTTTTCCCATGTTTTCTCATTGGCATACCTGTGCAGGAAGATAGGCTCCCTTCTCACGTCCTGGGGTCTGCAAAGGACTCTGAACAAAGTTAGAAGCTTTGAACAGAGTACTGGAACATGCAGTATTTAGATTTGCCTTTCCAAAATGTTGCAGTATAAATATAACTTTTGCACTTTCCTCTGAATTACGAGCACACTTGTTTTATGCGTTTGGAACAACAAATGGACACTTCAGGCAAAGGAACCATACCTTGCAACTCAAGCAAAACCAAAGTTCAATGAATTTTCAGTTGCATTCCATGTTATCATCATCACCATCACTGGAAGAGATGGTGTTTTTCCTCCCCTCAATCTGTTCCAAAACCAAAAACAATTCTGCCAGCAGAATTCACATCTAGATTTCTGCAAACACAGGTGTTAGAGTCAGTCTGTGGGAAAGCAGTTCTAACCATGCAGCATCTCCAACAGTGAAAAACTAATAAATTGACCTCTTTGTGACTCAGACTAGTGAAAGCATCTGTTTGGATAAGAAAACCAAAAGCAATTTTTTAAAAGCTGAAGTTATCTGCTGTTAGACATATTTAAGATGAGTTACCACTACACGTATGGCTGCTTTTTTTATTTTAGATTTATTGTATTTCTTGATAGGTTATCTGTTAAAGATATTTATTACAAGAGGCATCCATCCTAACACCTAAATGCCTTGCTCATTGTAAATCAGAATTTTAGGCTATTTTCTGAACATGGTACTATTAATATCTTAGAGCCAAGTCATAACCAGTGAAAACAATATTATAATTTCATAAGGCTTGATGCAAATGGATACTTCTTTGGATATAAAATAAGTGTTTTCTATAGGAAATGAAGTCAAACTCTTTTTTTGAGATTTCTCCAAAATATTTGTTTTAAACCATGGAGCTATTTAAAGGTAGGAACCAATACTACTCCCAGATTGTAAATATTGAGTATTTCAAACCTACAATAAATTCAGAGATGTTTAAACATTTTATGATAATCTGAATATTTCTTTTCAAATGTTTAACACATTTAGGAAGAACTGAGGCACCTGAAGCTCTTTAACAACGCTTGCTGAAAGTGGTGTGCCTATAAAATCAGAAAGCAGTAAAAAAATATAAATTTAAATTGAGTGAACAGGGAGGAGCCTTTTGTGCCTCAGTCCATATTCAGGAGCTGCAGTGTTTGAAGAAAATACTCATATTGCATCTAAATTTTGAGCCATTACAGAACAGCCTGCTGCTTTTCCTTTGGATGGAAAGTTGGTACCAAGAGCTGAGTAAGCCTCTTGCTCTCCTGCACTGAACTGTCTGCACAAAGCCCTAATGCATTGCTTCAGAGTTAGTGTTCAACACAGAAGGGGCATGGCCACAGCATCTCTGATGCTAACAGGGAGGAAAATTCCCTCTCCTCTTTTTCTCCTGTGGGAGCAGGGCTCTCCAGCTCTCTTCTCTTTCGCCTGCTGACAACCAAGGACTCGTCTCCAACGTGAATAGGAAATAATGGAAAAATATTTTGCCTGTTTTGGTAGTGCTTTGGGTTCTCACCTGCACATGGTCATAAAAGAAGAGATTTCCAGGTATCTTTACTCTTGCTGTGGAGGTATTTCACTCACAGTTTGTCTGTCCACACGAAAAAGGCAGAAAAGGGACACCTTTCCATAGTCAGGCTTGTTTCCTCATAATTCCTGGTCAGTAGAGAAGAAAATTGAGGGGTTGAAGAAGAGGACAGAGAAAAAGAACAGAATAAGAAAGAGAAAATAGTGAACTTTTTGTTTCCCATTTGGTTCCTTCATATATTTCATTGGCCTTTTACTCTGAAATTGATATTTTCAGGTATAAAATGCCCCAGCCTAGGTGAAAATTAGTATTGAAACTTTTACTCCTCCAGAAACAGGCTGCTCCAGCATGGGTCCCCCACCAGGTCAGGAATCCAGCTGCCCCAGGGTGAGGTCCTCCAGGGGCTGCAGGGCAAGCTCTGCCTGGAGCATCTCCTCTCTCTCCTTTGCAGACCTGGGTGCCTGCAGAGGTGCTCCTCTCACATATTCTCACTCCTCTCTTCTTGGGCTGCAATAGCTTCCAGGTAATCTCTCTTGGAGCCAGCTGGCATTGGCTTCACTGGATACAGGGAAGGTTCTAGCAGCTTCTCACAGAAGCCACCCCTGTAGCCCCCCCCCCACCACTACCCAAACCTTGCCACACAGACCCAGCAGGATTTCCTACATGAGCTTACCTGATCCACAGGTGCACATTCACAAAACAGAAACAATTGCAAATTTTGGTGCTGAAATCATTTCATGACTAGAACTTGGTGGTCAGAAGAGAGAGGTTGCTAGTTAGTGACACTAACCAATACCCTCTCTGTCAAGGTAGAATTAAGCTGTCACGTTTCTTTAAGTGTTAAAAACCCTTCCTCTATAAATTTCATAAAACTGACTCAGATATGGAATAGAGATGTAATGATCATCTGCTTTGCTTTTCTGATAGGAGTTTGACTCAAATCCCAAACCTCTGAAGGTATAAGACAAATAGGAGACTTGCTCAAATTAATTTGCTAAAAGAACAGGTAATGATGAAAATTATCCCCACATTTGATGACAGGGAAGCCTGTGGTCATGCACACCCAGTCACCCACACATCCTGTCACAGAAAACAAAGGATGCATATCAGAACTGAATTGCTAGGAAACCACTGCATGAGAGCTATTCATATACTCACAGGTAAATTAATTAGTAAATAAGCAGCAGCTTATATGAAGCTGCTGCATCCTCAGCAAACTTACAAAGCCACCAGAGGCAGCAGGTCAAAAGCATTTTTTTTTCCCATTGTCATTCTGCAGGTATGTAGCAATTATTCAATGTAATGCACTAAATACAGGGTCAAGCTTTTTCCACAGAAGGCAATGTCAAAACTCCAATTGACTGCAATAGGAACAGAAATGGGCATTAAGCAGGCAGGCAGATTTTTTTCCATCTCCACTAAGACATACAATTACTTAATACCTTCTTTATAATCTTTCTCTAAAGCTGTTTGTGTTCCATGAGATTTGTCCTCCAAAATATTTGTCTAATCTTTGGACATTTATTACTTACACATTGCTAAATATACAGCTGAATTTTCAACTTCTTTGTGAGGATGCTTCAACTTCTCTGTGGTTTTGGCTATGTTTTTTCTGTTGGGCCCCTGGGAGGTGTGTTTTGGATAGTTTTTCTTTTTCTTCCTCCTCCTCTCACCAGCCAGAGGGTTGCTAGGATTCACCTTCACCTCAGTCAAACTGCTCAGAGACCTGTTGCTTTGGAATAGTCACAACAGAACAAAAATTTTCACAGGAAATTATATGGAACTGAATTTCATATCTCTGTCCCTGGAGTCAGTGTTCCAGATCTCACAGAGACAGGGATAAGCCATTGGCTGTGATCTTAGTTTAAGCAAATCTACCCAGAATTTTCTCTTTTTTTTTCAGTTTTGTCATAATTTTTGCCTTTTGTAAACATTTGTAAACAGTGTTTTCAAGTTTTTGGTTTTTACAAATCTATGCTATTTTATGCATTTTACCTGTACCTTGCTTTGTGTTAGGTGAGTTGAGAAAAGTGAAGAACAGCAAGACCTAAGAGCACCCTTGGCATGGTTGTCCTTCCCAGGCTCCAGCAATGGATTGTGTAGGAGTTCCATGAGCTGGAGGATGATCCTAATCCATCGTTCTTAATAACTGCTGCTGAGCTCTCCCACAAACTTCCCTAATCCATCTTGGATTTCAGCCTCCATAACATCACAAAACCTTGAATTCCAGGCAAAGGATCCCTTCTTGTGTGTCCTGTTTCCTTTCACTCTTGCTCAAGGCATCTTCAGACCATCACTGGCTCAGAGGCATTAAAAATACCAGGTTTTACCTAATGCAGTGTTGCAGCAATTGCTACAGCCATGCAAGCACTCCAGCACTATGTTCCTGAAGGACAATGTTGTGTAATTTATTCTTACTATTTTATTATCTTTGGGCCTTTTATAGAAAAACACATTCATGCCACAACAGGGATTTTTTAAAAAGGCAATACATTTCCCAATTTTAAGCCATCCTGCTGTATTTCTTGTTAATCCAAGTTTTTAGTGAATTTTGTACTTTCACAAATGCAAGCATACTTCTGGCAGCTTGCATGGAAGTACTTCTTTTATTGGACTTGCCTAATTCTTCCTTGATTCCTTATTTAATCATGAGAACAGCAAGTTTCATGACCACTCCTACCATAAGATTTTTCCCATGTTCTTTCCCAAAGGATATGCAAGAGAGAAAATCAGGATCAAGGGTAACTCACAATTAAACACAACTAAGGCCACAAAATATTGTTACATTGTTCACCCACTATGTAAAATTCCTATGTGACTGTCATAGAAAAGGGTCCCATACAGCTACATCTGATTCTTCAGACAAGAATTAAGGAAGTTTTAGTCACCATTTCAAAACACCTTCTCAGCCACATTAGTACACCATCAAAAATCACCAGTCCTAATGCCATGCTTGTTCTCATTTGCTATGAAGAACCATAAGAAAGGAGTAAAGCAGCCCTCAGATGTGCAAGTATTTCTACCTCAAAAAAGTGCATTGCTAAGATGTTTGTCATGGGCTCAGAGATGAGGACAGCCCAAATCTCTACAATCCTTAAACGTACTTCCCCAAATTCAGGGGAAAACTTCCTTTTAGTTTAGGCTCATGGAGATTTAGTGCAGCAATGAAGCCTCCCCCAACACCAGCCTTAGCTCAACCCCTTCCATTCAGACTGGCACTGCTTACTCTGCAGAGTGGTTCAAGATCAGCTCCTGGCTCAGAACCTGGTCCTTACCAAATGCCCAAAGCTTCTAACCCTGGTGCAATGCTTTAGAAATTACTTGCTTACAAGGGTTTGTCAAAATAAATTTTTAAATCGTGGTAAAAATCTAAGGTAGCAGCATGCAAACATATATCAACATCAGTAAAAAAAAAATCAAAGTATGAACACACAAAAACGCAAACAACCTCCCCCCAGAAAATGGGTCCTGTTCTCAAAGTTTGCATTTCTGTCACAAATGCACAAACAAAGCATCTCTTGCTAACCATGGTGTTTGAAGAATGTGCCTCTTGCTTCTCTTTTACAGCATTTCCAGCCCAGCCTTTTTGTCTGTGGAGATTGGCTAATATGTAAATGCTTCCACAGTTCCTTCAAAATAAAAAAGAGGTGCTGGGAATTGAAATTCTATTTATATTTATCATAACTTGATAAGATAGAGTGTGTTTATTTAAATACCCTACCATTATTTCTTCTTAACAACAGGCAGCTCTGAAGTGCAGTTATAAGTCTGTTTACACCACACAGATATCAAATTGACTTGCTAATGGTAACTTTTATTCGGTATCCATGGGTTACTGTGTCATGTGATTTGACATCAAGTACAGACAGTGCTGATTAGTAGCATCCAGTTCTGTCCATCTCTGTGCATCACTGAACCATCTGGTCATTTATTCACTAATAAGCCCCTAATGGCCCAAATATTCACCGGCCTGTCATTGTGACATGGCATAAAATGCCTACATCTTTCAACTTGCTTTGACATGTTGCTTGTTTCACATCAAAACCCGTCATTTACAGGAAAAGAGCTCAGAGGGGTAAAAACTTGACCTAATCTGCAGTGTTAACACAAAGACAGAGGCTTTGTTATCTGGTAGCCTGACTGAAAGCATGTAAATGGGCATGAATTCATTTTGTACATTTTTCCATGCTCATTTTACAACATTCTTTAAGTTTGGTATCATTCCTAATATTGGTTTTTATGTGGGTTTTGCTGTGAAATCTCTTTTCTTTATCTGTTAATATCCTTAGGAGTGCTTTAAAGGGAGCTGGATTTCCAGAGACGTTTGTCAGTTTTCTACATGGAAAATATGTATCAATGGGGAAATTGCAGGCAGCCACAGAAGTTTTCTAAACCCTTCTATTAAAGATTAGCATGATTAACAATTTTAATCTGTTTTTTTTTTTTTTATCTTTGCATAGATAGCAATAGCCAGTGTATTACTTTCTGCCCTAAAGGATGTGAGATGCAATAATTATTTCCAGTTTAGTGTGTTAGATTTTGCAGGATTGTTGTGGATGAGAAGAATCTTGCAGTATATAATTGCATAGCGTGTTATTAACTTAACAGTCATGAATACTCAGTAACTGAAAAAATCTCCTTTTTCAGTCCCATCATGCCAAATTGCTGCAGAAGAAGGAGGTCACAATCAATGCTTTATTTTTTTCTTAATCTTACTGGATATAGGCACAGTTAAAATAGTTTAAAAAAAGCAAACACCCATTAAACTAATTGCTGTTGAAATCTTGGTTAATACATCATTAAAATGTGATTAAAGCATGATGTAATTGATTGTAACTAGAACACTTGGGGTGGTTTTATTGCTCTGCAGCCATTGGTGTGATGGGACACATAATTCACCCAGTATGTTAGCTTCACTTGGTGTGTGCCTCTCTTGGCACACTGGCTCCTTGAGGCAGGCATGCCCTGCTCCACAAAAACTTCCATTGTGTTGCCTTCTGGCCATTACCCTGGTTGTAAAGTGATAAGGAAAGCAAAAATAACAATATATTAACATGTCAGATTTGCCCTTTTTTTTTTTTTTTAATAACTGCAGTGTTTTAAATTTTCTATTCTTTTCTCTTTTTTTGTGTGCATGTTGCCAGTGGTAGTTCCTGTTAACGACATGAACATCATCCAGGATAAGTCTTCTGACTGTGCCTGCTAGTAAATTTTATCAGAGAAATCAAGTCAGCTAATGAATCAATTTGAATGTTGGCATCTCCATGCTGAGACTCAATCAAGTTCAAATTTCATTTAATATTAGTTAGTTTACAACACTTACAAGTCAAATCCTTAAGCAGGTCTTAGGACACACACCCAGAATTTAGTCTGTGCATTCAAATGTTTCTATGTTTTGATTATTCACTTCACCAATCCTTGCTGCACAATGTGATCCTCAAGGGCATCTATAAACACATTCACTCCTGTCTTATAAGCTTGAGAATACCTTTTACTTACTCAGAACCCTCAAACCTTAAGAGAGCTGAAAACCAGCAGTTTTATGAAAAATATTGAGGTTTTGAAACTATTCTCTATTAAACACTAAAATAAACCCTAGCAAAAACCAAGTCAATCAAGATGTGAACTGATAACTGACTCTCTAAATGGGTATCTCATTCTTATTGCTGTTAATTTCTCTTACTCTAACAAACAAACAAAAAACCCAAACAAAACAAAACAAAAAACATTTGATACATGGACTAACTTTTTGGCAACATTTAATCAAAGAAAAAAATTTCTATTAACCAAAAAAAATCTGTTTTGATGACCTGTCAACTTCTGATAGAAAAATCAGTTTTGTCAACAACACAAACATTGATCAATCCAGGATACATTCCCTTTTGTGCCAGTTAGAATTAATACCTAAATACTAAACATGGGTTCTGAGATCCTTGTAGGATTTGGGTTTTGGTTACAACCTTTTCAATATACTGAGCATTCTCAAACCAGTACTTACAATGTTCAGTAATGGTAAATATACCTATTGAGTACAAGTGACATCTGGAGAGTCATTCCTTTGCATCTTAGTTTTTTTCAGATTTTGAAAATAAACTCAAGTTGGCTGAAAATTTTCATTTTAGCTATTTCAGTCTTACTGACAGTTCCAAAAAACTTTCACAATTAGATTTTTTTTCAGACACTGACCCTTTGAAATTTTTTAAAATTTGTATTATTTTAAATTTAGTTGAAATAAAAGTGATTATTTGAAATAAATCAGAAATTATAAAAGATATTTTTTATTTAGGTACATTATTGAAGAGAACCAGATTGTTATTGAAAAAATATTATAATGTTGAGTAAGAGAATGAATTTTAGCTACTGCCATGACCCTGATGTCTCTCAGGGAAGATGTTCTGTTTGTCTCATGGGCAGTGTCTCAGAAAAATTTCAGTTCTGCTCAGTGCCTAATAAGCCTGGGCTTACCAGAAGCTCTCCAGGAACAGTGCTGGTGGAATGGGAAATGAAAAGGAGTGTTTACTGCTGTGATTTAGGGGAAAACTTCCTCAGAAGAGTTACACTGCTCTGTCTGGAATAATGGGTTTTTTTCAGGAAAATACAGCCCAGAATATCTGAAATGCATCTTGAACACTGGTTTTTTTCCTTATTACAAGATTTGCAAAAAACTTTAACGATGTTGTTAGTAGCAGGAATGCAGACACAAATGGCACATTTTTTAAACAAAAAAGGCATGATTCATTTGAACAAGTGTAAATGTGTCATGCAATGACACTTGTAGGTATTGGGAGGTAAAACCTGCAATCATCAGCTGCCTTATTTTGAACACAGAACACTTAGAAAATATTTGATCCTGTTTTTAACTGTATAAATGCAATACCACATTTCTAACATGTGCAGTTAATAGTGGAAAGACAACTGTGGACACATTGATAATCCACAGGCATTTCAATTATGGGGCCATGACTTCAGCCAGATTCCTTTGAATCAGAATTTGCAAGAGACAACACCACCTATTTCTTTAAAAACAGAACAAAACAGAAGACATAAACCAAATGCTTGGCCACTGCTAGAACTCAAAAGTTGTACTTTTTCAGGTGAAGGTGTTTTTAATGGCTGATGTACTACACCCACCAGACACAAGTGGGTGCATCCTCAAGGTGGCCATTTAAGGAGACAATTAATAAGTATTCAAAAGAAATCTTACCATTACCATCTGAAATACAATATTGCATTCATAGCACACTACTTAACCAAAGATCATACAACATCAAAAATGGGAGCAGATGCCAATAATAAATTTAAAACAGGTGAAAAAAAAATACTTCTGAGCAAATGAGAGAGAAAAACCTGCAAGCCCAATCGGTGGAGTAGCACAGCTGTCCTGGATACATTGCTGCTCTTGACAGGGTAACTTTGGCCATCTCCCCCAGACCTCTTTTGCAGAGTGTTTAACTCCTAGCTCTTCAGAATAAATAAGAGTACCTTAACACTGGTAGCACGACAAACTGTCTCTCTACAGCAAGCAGTGGTGCTTCATTTTTAATCTGTTTTTAATTCAATGTAATAACAAGGAAATAGCTCCTGGCCACTGATGAAAAAATCTGCCACCAAGCTTCTACACACTGAAACAGCAGCATGCTGCTACTGTTCACTTAGATGGAAATTAATGTGGTAACAGCACATTTTAATACTGAAGCCAAAAATGTGAAATCTATTAAACCAGCCTCTGAGTATTTTTCTTGCAAATACCCATTTCATACCCACAAGTGTTTGTGGAAGTGGTGCTTGTACAACCCACTAAAACAGCAAGCATTAATACTGCATGCTTTTAGATTAGATAAGATCATAATGGTATTTTTTAAGGTTCCACTTAATTACTTCCCAATCCTGCAAAGACATTTATGCATTTGCTTAACATTTCATAGATGAATATTTCCCTTGATTTAATATGTATCCAAGTGTTTGAAATATTAGGGCCTGAGCACAAGGCTAATGATATGCAAAGAGCATTTGTAACTCTTTTTATGACATCAAATGTCCTATATTTGAACCTAAACATGCCTACTGCTCTGGTTAATTGGTAACTTTCTATTAAACATTACTTGGAAAGCAAGTGGTAAAAAAATTGAATTTTAAACTTGCATGTTTGTGTGTTCAGACCCAAAGGGATGCTGATCATACAGAAATAAATATCGTTTACTAATGCAGCAGAAGTACTGCTGATCCATTAACCACACTATAATCAAGGATCTAAAATATAGCATTTGGGTCTGCAATGGAAGACACACAAAGTGCTCACTGTATGCACCCACACGTGAGAGAATTGATAAAATTCACGTCCTTTAGTACTTACAAACCATTAAAAGAAACACTCTAATTAAATAAACCTCAGGCTGGGTTAAATAGATATTGTAAGCTGCTGAACAGCAGCAGTGATATTCATAAGGTGATTTGAGATGCTGACCTAGATTTTCAGTGATTTTAGTCTGATTCCTTCTTTTGAAGCCATCATCACAGCTGCTCTGACCCATCACGCTGATCCCAATCTCCCACTTTTTGCTGCAGTGATGCCAAACATTTTAAGAGAGGAGCAGAAGCACAAACTGCCCGCTCCCACGCGTGTGTATTTGCACACATGGCCAAAGTTATCAGCCTCCTTGCATTTCCACACCCACTAATCACCCACAAATGATCTGATCCCATGTTTACCAAAGCAATTAAAGGTGATTATCCCAGGGTCACCAGCAGGTTACCGAGAAGCGATCGCTACCACAAACAGAATGATTGGAAGTGAGAAAACCACAACTGTGAGAGCAAATACACAGCCGTGCACATGCAGTACACTCTTCTGCAACAAGAAAATAGTGACTTCAAGTCCAGCACATCAGCTGCCCTTGGACACAGCAGAGATGCACGGAGAATGAGGCTTCACCTGCCCACTGAGGCAAGCAGCCTTGCATTATTCTACCAGAACCCATCGTTGCTGTGGCTCAGTTTTCAGGTTTGCATGGGAACTAACAGAATCCCACAAGGGTCCCAGGGTGTCAGAAGCTCCCCATGCTGCATTTTCTGCCAAGATATTAATGAACTTCTTTTAAACTTCTATAACAGAAAAAATGCTGTTGGTACAGCAGATGATATTTACACTAACATTAACAAAAACTTTGAGCCCCCATCAGTTGAAATGCACCTATCATACAAAAAGTGAGCAAACAAGTTTGAGCTAGACCTGTAATATGGGCCTACCACTCAAGTTTGTCACTAACAGCAGGTTTCCAGGCTCAGCAGTAGAAGGCTGTATGTGTGATTTCTTGATCCACTGTATCTGAGGACAATTTCATTTGTGAACTGGCTTTCTGTGGAACTTCTGCTACAAAAACCACACATATTCTTCTCTCAGCAGTCAGTCTTTTCAAAAACAAGGAAGTTTTATTTTGGAAAGGCACTTTCTAGCAATCTACCTGGAGTCTCCTGAGAGATGCTTAGATTTTAATAAGTACAAATCAATCCAGAATTAATGGCATTTAAGGATGCACAGTAATTCTGAAAAGAGAGTCAAAACAAATTCAGAAACTCAAAATCACAGATGCTTTAGTGGGAAAAAGGCTCATGGTGTACACCCACCACAGGTGAAATTAAAGCTGTAGCACAAGCCTTGATCTTGCTCTACAACCAAGAGTAAGAGTGAGCATCCACCAGTGTGCATTTCCCAGAGGGCCCAGTCCTGAAGACCTCACTCAGGCAAGCATTTTTTGGTTTGGCTCTAAGACTTCATATTTTTTCCCTTCAACCACAGCCCTGGGGGTGCCTCCTTTCCCCCTCTGCACTGAGCAGATGGTGTCCTTTGATCTGTGGCACCACCAGTTTTACCACTGTAAACTGGCAAAAGTATCTCCTGTTTTGCAATGCAAACCAACACTTAATACAGGCAGAACTGCTCTTTCTCTGGCCTGCTGCATGTATCAGAATCTATTTCTTCTGACAAAAATCTGGGGAATATTTGACTCATCTTTACCTGCCTATGCAAGAACAACTTGCAGACAAGAGCAGAAGGAGCATGGGAGCCATTCCATACAGGTTATTGCTGCCACACCAGATCTTGGAAAATAAAAATAAAACATTGCTGCTTTAAAAAAAAAAAATCTCTTTCTTCTTTCTGCTATTATGCAGTTAAGTATCTAAATTTTGGACACAGCTAAACCAAAAGGCTTCCTATGATTTTCTCAAACTTGTACCCTACTTTTCTCTTATACACTTATTCATCCCAGTCCAAATTTCCTGACAGTGTCAGTAGCCCACTGTAGTGGCAAGACCCAATACATTTGTCCTTTTCATTCCAAGTTCTGACTCTCATTCTTTTGTCACATAACACATCCAAAATTCAATTCTCAGAAGTGAGCATTAGGGCACAAATCACCAGACCTTTCCCTCCCCTGTCATGCTGCACTGCTTGCTTGCTTTAAGAAGAAGATGAGCTTCCCTTTAGCTGGCTTACCTCCAGAACTAATTATCTGAGATTAGTGACCTACACAAACCTCACTGATTTCAAGGAAATTCACCAAGCAGGCTCCAAAACAAATGCAAAACCCAATTTTTTCTCTTTAAAATCATATTAAGAAAATGCAGACCAACGTAGAAGTTAGGAGGATGCCACTCTGTAGTTTCAGATACTCTAATAGCAAAGCTCCCTGATCTATACATTTATTTACATTTTCTTTTTCCTCACTGATTTATCCCCTTGGTTTATCCCCATAGGGTAACTCCTATGAAAGACTATATCCTGTCTTTTCTCTGTTTCAGGTCTCATTTTTGTGCCTTTTTCTTGGTCAGATTTATTATGCTTTGCCCAAAATATCACCATCAACTGTAGCAAGTTTCTGATGTAAGCAGAAAAAGGAGAAAATGAGAGAACAAAGGGCATAAGGATAAGCCTTTCCTTTACAGTCCAGACCAACAAGGATTGATAAACTGCCCTACATAAAGGTTGTCTTCTCCGTGGTATGAGCATCTGCAGGGAGGTAAAATGTTAATGGGGATAAATACCACAACAAAGGAATAACAATGCTCTTATTAATATTGCTTCTGCTTTGATTAATTCTCTTGAGACAATTTCATGTGCCACATAAGGAACTTCACCATATCTGAGCCCCCCAAATACAGTGAAAATACTTTCTCCTCGGAGCCAGGATCTCTTCTCTGGAAAAGCAAAGTTTCCCTAAGTTAGCAGTTTCTCACAGCTTGAATGAGAGGAAATTGTTTGTTAGTAGCTTCCAGCTCATTTTTGACACTTAAAAGAGAAGTGTAGTTTAGTCTACTTAGCCCAACAGGTTAAGGATGCTAGGAATTAAAAGTTTGGGTTTGGAAAGATTATATTGCTGGAAAGAGAATAATCAATACTATTTAGTTTTGGCACCTTCATATTCTTTTAATTTCTATCTACTGTAAGGAAAACAGTACTAGGCAGCATTCCAGAAAATGTTGCTGAAACAAAGCCAGTATAATATAGAGGGCTGTAACTCTTAATAAAAGAAAGAGACCAAGATGCTGAGATAAATAATTCATATTTATTCATATGCTTGTCTGTAGAAGGAGAATAACTTTTATACTTATTCCCAGATTTAATCTTCTGACTGAGTTTATACTGGCAATATTCTATTCTATAGCCAAAATTTTATCAACCTGTATGTTAAAGCCAGAAGAATTATCTTCATATATAATTAAATCCAATGTATAAATGAGTAGCACTTACTGATACAAACTGTAGTACTTTCTTATTCCAAGAATAAAAGAAATACAGTCTAAATGAAGTAAAAGAAATGTAAGGGATGCTCTTTTTACAAAGCAAATGTTATTATGCAGTTGCAGAACTTCATTAACTCCATTGATTACAGCACTGCAGGGAGGTGGGGTTTTCTACTTTTTTTTTTTGTTATTTTCTTCAGGTTTTTTACAATTAACTAAGTTTGCACACTTATTAATTTTTTTAATGTGCAACACTGTGAATGAGTGTGCTAAGTATTATTTGCTTATTTTCTCCAAACTCATCAAATGTGTCCAAGCCTTTATATCATACACAGGCTTGCTGTTCTGTAATTTTGCCTGATGTTGAGCCAATGTAGACCTTCAGCTCCAAAGGGCCACCTCTAAGTCTACCAGACAACAAGCATCCTGATATCAGATACTACACAGATGCAAGAACAAGCCACTTCAATGTTCTAGTTGTTCTGGTATAAGCACAATTCATACAGATATTCCATTTCTTCCTCAAACAGGTATTTTCCTCTTATGCTGATCAGAGGAGAATTTTAACACCTTCCCTCAGTTTAATTAGAGCAATATTTCTGCCATCCAGTAATAACATAAGTTTATAGTACAGAGTGTTTGAAGAAGAAAAGGCAGAGGCAACAAACTGGGGAGACCGAGACCCATCATTGCCAGTTCCGCTCCACTCTGAATGCTTACTGGCTGCAATGATCTCAAACCTATCACTGGTTACATAACCACTTTCTTCACAAAACAGATATATGAGTAGCAGAGTCTCAGGGGCATTGAAGAAAAAGAGTTGAGATGACCCATAGATCCCAGGAACACATTCATTTCTCTCCTGAATTTTTAAGCCAATGAATCCTGTCAGAAATTAAATGGTTGTGAAAGAAATGGCCGTATACATTTATTGGTACACTTCTTCTAAACTCTGTTAAAGTTCCTGCTTGAAGACCTTTAGAAAAGAGGAGAAAATTTTTATTTACCTACTCTGAGAGGAAAGCCTTCTGTGTATTTAACTTACACTTTATTTGTTTTTAAAATATATTCAGGCATTCCTGTGTGATTTCTTGCTAATGCTTAATGAACCAAATCCTTTTAGATATTTGTCTACATCTGTAAAATTCTCTGCTGGCTTCTTCCTCAAACTAGAGGTTTTAGCCCCAACTTATTAAGAGATGCCAACATCAACTCCAGAGACCTTCCCAAGTGCCTTGTTCAGCCCGCTGCCCTTTACACTCTGCTTGTAACCGAGAGAGTCTTAACCTGCACCTCCACAGGTGTGGAAGGCAGTCCAGGGGCTGCTATCTATGCTCTGCTATCACTGGGAAGGGCAAGCCAGGCAATCAAGCATCCTGATTTGGTCTCCCTGCCAAAGGTCAGATTAGGCACTCTCCTGAGGGCCTCGCCGTGTTTGTGACTCTGCGCTCACGCAGCGACGCCCACGAGGAATCCAAGAGCCAGATAAAGTGGGGCTGTAAGGAACACGTGGTGAAAAAAATCAGCATCTGTTACTCAAAAACAGAGAAATGCAAAACTATCACACACAGTCCCCTGTCCGCCCTTTCTCTTTACTTATATTATTCTTTATACACATCCTAGCTAAACAGCAAGCTTTTTGTGTCCAGGCTGGCAGCCAAACCCCCACAAAGCAGTTTCACTACCTGGCCTCACCTCTCAGGCAGGGTCTGCACAGCCAGTACCCAGTAACTGAGACCTCTGCCACAAGGAGTTTCCTCCCTGGCACAGAGCCAGCAGCTTTGCCAGACCCCTGCACACTGTGCCCCCTGCTCTTGAATCAGAAACCCAGCAATGGTGCTTTGTTCCCCACTGGATGTCCTGTTCCAGGGCATCATGGGCTTCCTCTCAATCCAGGTAGGAAAAGCTGCTCAGCAGGCAGACAGCAATTGCTTCTATTAGCTGGAGGTTCCACACTGCTCTCTAGAGTAGCTCCATCTAGGGAACACCTGAGTAATTCAGGGTGGGAGTGAAGCAAACCAGTAGGGAACCTGGTGAGGTTCACCCACCTCCCCAAAAACTCTCCTTTGCTAAGTGTGCAGGCAGCAATCTCTTCCAAGGGGTTTTAACCCCTGCCAGGATTTAGGCAGACTGTGTGTGGCAGCAGCACTCAGCTCTAAGAGCTGTAAGCTGGAGAGCCTGCAAGGGACAGGGCTGTGTGTGTGGTCAGCACCATCAGTAACAAAATTCCCTCATGTGGGGAAATTTGGGTCCTCTTTCCTTGCAGAGAACATCACACAGGATTTCTGGGGGAGAGCAGCTCTCTTGGGCACTGTTGGTAACCTGCTCTCCAGAATCACAGTAGCAACATCAGAGTTAACTCAACTCTAAAACTGTTAAGATGGAGAAACCTTAGACAAATACAGCGCTGCTGGGAAATAAATATTAGAAGAAATTCAGCTGTAACCAATCCTGACTTCCTTTAGACATGCCAACTGAAGAAAGAGAGACTGTAAGAGCTCTCTGTAGGCTATTCAGACACCTTATTTAAGTTTTGTAAGAGGATCTGAAACCATAATGATGGTTATGTGTAAATATCAAATTTCTCAGTTATATCAGAGATCACTTATCCAAAAAAATTTTTTTCTGCAAAGGATGCCAAACATCTATGGACCTAAAAATAAGATTCTAATACATAACAAAAGCTTCATTTTTCTTTAACAGTAAAATCAGAAAGATATGCTGAAGCTACAGCCAGAGAAAATCCTAACATGGTCTTGAATTTATGTTCTGCCAGAAGATTTTCCCCTAAATTTTTAGTGAAACACATCTTTGGGTCCTAATTTTCCAAAATATTGACACAGAACCTATCTTTCATAAATAAAAATCTCCTGTGTTAAGCAGATATACATCAGGACCTGAGGCTCTATAATCATTGCATTTTAAAATTTCTTTTAAAATGCAGCGCAGTTGTCAAATATGTGCTCGTTTTAGTTATGCATAGGTAGGTTTGCAGTGGCATCAAGTGTTCAATTAGCCTATTCCCAGGTGAACATTCTCTGCAGATATGTCACTGGAGAGATCCCTTTCACATCCTTGCCTATTTGAAGATGGCAATAAACCAGTTCTCATAGCCTACTCCTCTCAGACTGATACCTGGAGCTGTGTTGTGACAATACCTTCCTGCAGGATAGCACTCCTGCAGCTCTGAAATACTCACTGCAGAAAGCTGCAGAGGAAGGGACTCACTCTGCTGTGGTGCTTTTCTTGGGGGGCAGAGGTGTAGCCACAGCAGCAGCTCCTAAGCAGAGACACTGATCAATAATGGTCCTTTCATGGGACCTGCTTGGGAGTCAGGTGAAATAGGGCAGCTGAAGCAGCACAGCACTCTGCCAGTACTCATCTGAGAAACATCCAGGTCTAATCCTCCACAAGCACCAGCTAAAGGACACCAGCTCCAGCTCCAGGACAGTCTTTGGCTCAGGCTGGTGAAGCCCCACTTGAACACAGCCAGTTTAACCCAGCAGAACCTCTCCCTTCACCATAGTATATTAAAAGTGTCACATAGTAAGAAGAAACACAACAAAATTTTAGCAAACCAATGTGTTTTCTTTTTCCCCTCTTGGCTGTTTCTCCCAACACCATTATATAGGTAATTTTTATATCACTACCCACCCACTCCTGGAGCAGCATGCAACCATGTGAGAAATCTTTTTTTACGTGGTTGGTGGAAGATGAGCACACTCTGACAGCACAGCCCCCACACAGGACACCACATACAGGTAGCTCTTGGTTTGCCCTATTTGCCATTAAATACCACCAAAAAGGAACCAAAAGACCCTGGCCATTCCAGTGGCCGTTGACAAGCTGCTTTCCTGTGCCCCAAGCCCTGACCCCCTCCTGAAGGCCAGGCCCTGCTGCAGTGGCACTAAGGGACAGCCGAGTCCAGCCCTGGAGAGCAGGGTGCCACCCTGCCCCTGTCCCCCCGGGCGGTGCCACCCTCCCTCTGTCCCGTGCCAGCCGCCTGCGCTCCTGGCGTTTGTCACAGACCGCAGGGCGCTCCCAGGGCTTTACAACCAGTGAAAATCGGCACCAGCCTCCTCATTCTGGCACAACATGTCTTCCCTTTGAAGTCTGGTTACTGGGTTTTACAGTTCTATTTTTAAAATGTATTAAAGATGTTTAAAAGTGGCAGGGACTTCCAATAAAAGCCATGCTGTCCAGAATCAGGATGCTGGTCCCAATTTAAACCGGCTGTTAAACAATAGTATATCCAAATAAAAGTTGTCTGATTTACAAAATACCTCAGACTGATGGAACATTTATTATCCAATTTTTCTCTTTTTACATCTTCAGAGGTCATTCTATTTTTTTTTTCTCTTTACATCTGCAATGCTTTCACAACTACTGTACAGAAAATGAATCCACTTACCATATTTTAAAAATAACTGTTAATGGCATATAATAAAGTATAATAAAGCACAGAAGCCAATAAAGATTTACATTTCTGTTGGCTCTATGACTGGCTTAAAGAGCTTACATCATTGTCAGAGCTCCATCTTCTGAAACACACCCAGGAAATACTGCTTCTGTTTTCATCATTGGGCATTTCTATTTTCCAATATAACTTATATTTAAAATTTTATTCCGCAACACATTTAAATTTCTATTTGGAGACGTGAAAGATAAACAGGACAATGCCTGAAGGAGAGCTCCACTCCAAGGAGAAGCCTGAAGGAGCCAGGGCAGTCTAATACCCTGAATCTCTCTGCAGCTCCTTGTGACTGACCTCCTGTTTCTGGGGTGATCCTGGGTGAATCATTTCACACCTGTCTCATCTGTTAAAGCTAAGCTCCTCAGAACAGGGGTTTTCTTTTGCTTTGTATATTTATGCAGGATAACACAGGAACTTAGGAACTTACAATGCTGCTATTACAAAGTATATTACAAGCATAACCTGAGTAAAAAAAGTCTAACAAAATTTAACCTACAAAGGGAGGGAGTTTAATGACACAGGAGGAGTCAGCCTCTGCATAAAACTTCTGTGCAAATTTTCATCACTAAAGTTGTATATCAGTATTTGGTGCTTGTATCTTTTAGTTATGCTCCAGAAACACACAACAAGCTTCCTGTCCTATCAAATTCCCCAGTCACATAATTCCACCATAAAGCTTCACACTAATATTAGAAAATATCGCAGATTTTTTGATACCATTGGCAGACACACATAGTAAAAACTTTGGGCAAGACTGCTATGTAAGAAATGCACATGAACTTTCTGTCCTGTCAATCCCTTTCCTATAAATAGGAAAATCCCTATTTCCCATTCCACAGACTGGAAAATTGGGGCAAAGGACAAATAAAGCAACCTGCTCAAGGTGGTGCTGACTTGCACTTGTACATCGTCTGCAATAGATGACACCCCTTGTCAGATAAATTGCACAGTAATAGCTAAGTAGTTAGGTCTTCAAGATTCATGGTTAGCAAGTATTCCTAAAATTCTGATTAAACATTTTGTTTCCTAGTGGTTTTAAATTGGATGTGTCATTTTGTAAATGACAGATGGCTACAGCAGAGTTACTGATCAGGTTTTTAGTTTAGAACAGCAAATACAGGAATACATTGGCACCGAGTTTCAGGTAATTCTTTCTACTGAACCCTTGCCAAAAGTTATGTATTTGTGTTATGCTTCTAGAAACAAAGATCCCTCAGCAGGTTTGTTTACCCTAAGTAAAATCTAGTGTGCTGAAAAAGTCACATTAAATAGTTGAAATAAAACACTAAGCAGCAAGGAAATAAAAGCAAATCCTAGCTTACCAATTAAAAACAAAAAAGAGAAAAAACCCAAACACACATACACAAGAACATTAATTCACTCCCACCTCAGATTAACCAAACCATCACACTGAAAAATGCAGCATGTATCTATACATATGCATGCAGGTACATGTAATGGAATAAATTGGGAAGTATGCTGTATATTTTACAGGATTATTAACTACATTTAATGTATTCATATAATTTTCACTTACTTCCCATTGACTGTTTTGAAAACAGTGAGGTTTGACCTTCACACAGAATTCTTTCACTCACACATGTAGTTCTACTCGCTGGTCTCAGCAGCTCCAAACATTGCAACCTACGTCACATAAATGGCCAAGAAATCCAAAACACATGGAGGAATGCAAACAATTATTTGCACAGGTCAGAGCAGAACTTTTTTTTAATTTCATGGCAGCATAAAAGACTTCAGCAAAGAGGTCACAATGTCAGTTCACAATGACATCCAAAAACTCCTCCAGAATCCACAGATCTCATTAGCCAGCCCTTACAACACATCCATGTGAGAGGTCCACTGCACTCTGGGCTGGGCAGGACTGGCCACACTCACATTTATTCTGCCTTGGCTGCTCAGCTGAAAGCAGTGCCCACTCCTACAGCCTCTTACAGGTGCAGGCTCTTCCACACACCTGGAGCAAAGCCTGCAATCATGCCTCTGCCTTCAGACAGAAGGGCTTCCACCCCTGGTATTCCATCTTCAAAAAAATTCTGTTTAAAGGCAATAATTGGACAAGGAGTAGCAATGGATGAAAATTACTCCAGCCTTGACTACTCACCTACTGGTAATCAAACCATGTGCAGGTTTCAGCACTGAAAACTCCTGAAACTGAAAAAACTGCAGGTTTTTTCCCTGTAAACTCTTCATAAGAGTCAGTGACTTATTTGGCCATTCTTTTTCCTTGGCAACTAGAATTTGAGTTATTTTAAACCTGATCTGATAATTTTGTTTATAAACATCTGTTCCCCAGAAAATTCAGCCAACATGCAGAAGAGACATAAAATTGAGTCTTAGCTCTTTTAGGCTAGCTTCATTTCACAGGCTGGAGCTACATGAGGTAATCTAATGGAAAGAAGGGGAGATTTCCTGGAAGTAGCTGGAAAAAAAGAGGGAGGAGAAAAAGACTTAGAACTGAAACAAACAAAACCCAAACAAACCAAAACAAATAAAACCCCAAAACACAAAAGAAAACCTAACTGCAGGATCCCTTTGATATTGGGAAAAAAATTACAAAGGTTTTTGAAGAATTGCTAGATGATATAAGGTGGCTTAAACTGTTGAATGGTGTTGTTTCTACTTGAAAAGCCTGATAATACATGTGGCTTCTAGCACCCACTAAGTGTGGGTGCCAGGTGAGGGGTCTAAAGGACAGTACTGGGGGTAAAGTGGGAATGAAGAGGCAGTTGCCTACAGAATTAAGCTTCTTTGTAAACAAAAAAATAAAAAAATCACTTCATCATTTGATTAAATATTGTATTGTATATGAAAACCAAGAAAAATTAAGCAGAAAAAAATTTCAAGAGCTTTGCTGAAAAAGGAACATCTCAGGAACATTAAAAGGAATATTAAAAAGTGCTAATCCATAGCAGATTCAGATCCTGCTTTAATGAAGGGCCACATTTGTAACACCTGGAGCCTCTCAATACCAGTCAGCTGTTCAACTACTACACAATGCTATACCTTTTTATATTTACTTATTAGCCCCTTTTTGTTGAGCATATCTACGTATGAATTTACAGTACTGTATCACACCCAGATTTCTCCATTACTTAACCCTTGGAC
This sequence comes from Haemorhous mexicanus, assembly GCF_027477595.1. Taxonomy (NCBI): domain Eukaryota; kingdom Metazoa; phylum Chordata; class Aves; order Passeriformes; family Fringillidae; genus Haemorhous; species Haemorhous mexicanus. The sequence continues at coordinate 21,533,567 of NC_082348.1, forward strand.
TAGGACACAGCTATTTCAATCATTAATGTAGTTTTTCAATATTGAGAACGTTCTTGATTCAACCTGCAAGATGCTGAGAGGGACACTTTCATTATTTCTGTCTTTTATGGGGTGGGCAGTAATTGCTCTTCTGCAAGTTTTTTCCTTAGGCTCTGGAGCAAAAGTAACAAAGGCATGAGTAGATTATTATCCACTGGAAAAAAAAATATATTTTAGTTTCTAACATAGAGTGTGTTTACAGCTGTTGCAAGTTTGCTTTGAGAACCTGCTGCTGTAAACTGGCTTCTGGAGCTCAATATCCACATGCAATCTTCCTAGCCTGTGTGGGCAATCATAGCACTTCATTGTCCAGTGCTATCATTACAATATTGTTATCATCTGAGCTTGAGTCTGACACTTTCTCTAAGACCTTTCAAATAACCCCTTTACTAGGCTTCAGTACCAAACCATTCAGGGCAAATCTCTGCTTTGTGCTTGTCAGCCTTAATAGACTGGATGTCACTTTTGCCTGTAAGAAGTGCCCGCTCTTCAGCTGTCAGTCAGTCCTTGCCGTGTCAGCCGAGAGCGTGGCTGGAGCTGCTGGATTAGAGGGTAGTTACCACAGCTGTCAGATTACTGACAACCTGACACCCACATCCCCAACTTCCTTTGACTGTATTTGGTTTCCATCTCGCTCCTTGGACCTTTCTTAAGGTGGATCCCTATGCACAAGTTAAACAATGTTGCAGCCAACTAGGAAAGTTTTGTTCCTGTCTCCAACTCCGCTTTCAGCCTGGTTTGTCTTTTGTAGACAACACTGTCAAAGTGTTTTACAGAAAATGTTGCTAATTTATAAGGGGAGAAAAGAAATTTTCACTGGTTTCTAAGTTAGTGGCATTGTTTTTTTGAATCGTGCCTCTGTGTTTGAGGCATTTTAGTTATTGATATCTACCTTTAGTCAAAGGTGTTGGGGAGTTGAAACAGTTTTCTCCACATATTTTAAACGTACTCAACACCCTGCTCTTTCAATGCTTCTTTAGTTCTGCTCTCAAAGGGTTACAGACTGTGCAATTCTGTGAATGGTTTACAATTATTTAAAGTGGTGTGCATTATACCAACACTTTAGAGAACCTGCCTTGTGTTCCATGTTCCATAGTTGACACATCTGCTTCTCCTACTTTTAGGGGATAAACTAGAACTAAGCAGAAAAAAAAAACCAAACTAAAACCACACCAAAACTTACATTTATTTAGGATGAGAAATAAATTCATACTTTTGGCTGTGTCTTCACTTTTGAGGGACATAGTTTGCCTGAGCTTGTTCCATTGCTCTTACACCTCCCAAGGGACAAACCCTGCAGCTCCATTCCAGCCATGGCACACCAGGGTAAACCATCTCTATTCTGCCTGTAGATGATCTCAGCCAACCAGGCTGACACAGACTGCTTTTACCCTCTCTTCTTGGATTGCAAAGAGAAACACCTACCTGTAATAGTGCCTCTGTAGGCTTGTGGAGAGCTGAAGGGAAGAACACTTCACTAGGAGTCCATCCTGTGATCTAAACACAGACAGAAAGCTGGACAAAATTTGTACTCAGATATTCCTTGCTTATATTTAAAATCTAAACTTCTCTGCAGAAAAGGTCAAACTCTTCAATTATATTTTTTAGTTACTTGTTTCAAGATAATTGCAATGTGTCATTTAAGCCCAGCCATTATATTTTTATCTCCTTGTATACAAATCTCATGGAAACAGTTCCATGTAGTGGAAAAAATGTGGTGAGGCATCATTAACACTGAATACTGTGCGGTAACCCATATCTTAGCATACATAAAATGGAAAGTATCCAGACTATATTAAACACTGTTCTTCCCATTTCCATTTTTCCTGATTGTATATTCATTCTTTGGGTTCTTGCAGTTTCAGTACACTTGGGTGCATTGCCCCCAAAAACTAATGACATATATCCTATCTTCATTAGCTGCTGAATAAGCACAAACCAAACAGCTTTTTCAAGAAAGCTCAGAGAACTGGAACACAACATGAATTGTTTTGCCCAGATGAAACCTGCCTGATCCTTTGTCTCAATTTTTAATTCGTAATTCTTCTATAAGATTGCAAACACAAATTGCTTCTTTTTTGTTAAATTTAAAACATAAGATGGCCTACACCCAATGAGCTTTACAGAGATACAATAGCTCCTCCATAACCAGGGCCACTTCAATTTTACAATTAAATTTGAATTTTTGTTTAGATAGAAACTACATTATGATGCATGAACTTTGCTACCTTTTCACATTTCTTTTCTGTGTTTTTTTTTTTTTTATTACATTTCATTCTTGTGTAGCTAGAGCATTCTAGCTACAATTCAGGCAATGGCAGCCTGCTTGTGAGGAGGGCAACTAAGGGAAGCTGAGAGGGCCAGAAGTTCAGTATCTTACTAAGCTGCTTTTGTTAGCATGGTTTGTTGTCACCATCTATAGCAAAAACACATAAGCAAGCAAACATGGACTCGTGCTGTGTTTGTCACATGTTTTTCCAACTGGAATGAACTGCCACCTCAAAACACAACTGATAGGCTTTCATTTCCAAATCTTGCCATTGCTCCTTTATACTCCTTCCCAAGTTCCAGACACTTCACTCAGTTCTATGATGGAGGCCTTGCCATATTGCAAATAGACACAATACCTAGGAAAAACTTCAGGATTTGGTCCTTTGTTCTATAAAAGATAGAGTACTAGCATTTCCCAGCCACATTGCTGGCACATGTGAAGAAATTTAAGGGGAAATACAGAAACTACCTCCAAATTTGTGACAAGGGTTCAAGAACATGCATAGGGTGCTGTTTTTCTTCTGCCCATTTCTATCCCAAATGAGCCAACTTTATTTAAATATATTTAAAATATTTCTTTTAAAACTAGAGGCTATCTCAATACACTGCACTGTAGTATATTTTTAAGTGAAAAGAAGATCATAAAAATGCATTATTAATCCATTTCAGCTGAACAACTGTCAGAAATGTCATACCTAAATCTAGTTGCAGAAATTAACGCATAATATTACCCAGCAGATACTAAGGCACGATTCACAGCAGTGGATAAATCCCTGTTTGAACAGATGGGCTGAAATGTTGGGACATCAAGCTGAATAATTTGGGTACCTCCCAAGTCACCTCCATAACCATGGGTGTGTTGTTATTTTTCTTTCTGACTGCCAGGTGCAGCTAGAGAGCAAAATCCAGCAGGGCTGTTCCATCCACCATGCTGGCACCTGGACAATATTCAGGATTAGCTAAAGGAAAGAGTCCTGCAAATGGCAGCCACGCCTTCACCTTCCAGATGTGAGGTGAGGAAGTCTCACATCTGCTGTAGGACAAGCCCTCAAACTCAGCGGGAGGCACATCCCTGCTCTGCTCAAGGACTCTCAGGCAATTGGTGGCAGGATGAGGGGCTGCAGGCACTCACAGCTGGTGGCAAGTGTGCCATGCCAGGGTGTCACACAGTGACTGGAGCCAGAAATCACCTGCAGGCTGACCAGGGGGCCTCTCCCCACCGGGCAGCTCCCCAGCAGGGCTGCCTCCACAGGCATCCATGGAGTGCAAAGCAGGAAGGGAGCTGAGCTCCACTGTCTCTGTGGAGGTGCAGGCTCGGTCACACCCAGCAACTGGAAGGCTCTCAGCCCATCTCCAGAAGTTCTCTTAACCTCCACCACTTCCTGACCATTATCTCAGAGTGGAAAGCTCTGAGGAGAGACTCCAACACTACAGTCAATGGGACTGCTGCTGCCACGGACAGGACAGCAAAATCACACCTTGGTTTCCCAAAGAGCCCAAGGAGAAGCCTAAGAGGAAACAATTCTTTTCAGTCCTTGGAGGAGCAAGCACTTCAGAAAAAAAATCAGATCTTTCTTTGGTGACAGCAAGAACCAGGCTTATATTCTATTCTTATATTCTAGAGTTAAAAAAAATGCATCTTGTTAAGAATCATCTACTGTGCTCAGGAGTCAATTTTAAGCTCTAGTATCCTGATTCACTACTCTTTTGCAATGCCCAATGTATATTCCATTTGCAGAACAGCACTGGTGAGTATAACATTAACAGAGATTGCTTTCTAAATTTCTTTCTCTCTTTTTTAATAAAGGTTTGAGTTACAGAAGTGCAAAAATGCTTTAAACCTCTTAATTTGTTTTGTTTACTTCTGTAGCTTAAAAAACAGCCAATTGTTTTTAATTGGTTTAAAAAAAAAATCGCTCGAGGCAGAAACCTGGAAAACCAATCTTCTGTCTGGAGTAAATTTTTACAGCTGCCTTTTAAACCTCTGAAAATAGGGTTTATAATGGAAGTGCTGACACAACCTTATCTACAATCTATCAGTGTGAACTGTACCGCTATAATAAGCAGTTATTATGTATGTGTGAAAATAATGAGAGCCAGTGTCTGAAGAGAGTTAATGTAAAATGCTAAGCAATTGTGGTTGGTTGCACAGTATAGGTTAATATTCTTTCATATAGCTACACTTTTCCCCCTTTTGTCCTCCAGAACTCCTAATGAAAATTCTGATACCTGACGGTAATGATAAGCAGCCATTCACACATCCTTTGTGTCAAGGCTGGAGCATTAATGCTTTCCTTCATATAACATTTTGCATAGCCTAAAGCATCTATTAAAATCCTTTGTAAAATTCATGAAACAAAAGTGGTGGGTTGAGTCTAGTGGGAGAGCAAGTAAGCTGCTTATTAGCAAAAAGTCAAAAACACAGGGCCAATTACAGATCTGAACAAGAAAGGCTACAGAACAGCATGGGGAGTAATTCTTTCTTCAGCCCAATGGGCTCAAGTGAGAGGCAACCTAGATAAAAATATAGCAAATATTCTAAGCAGTAATTAAACTAAAATGTTTGGAGTTTAGAAATAGCTCTATAACAACTGAAGGATATGCTCAAGTAAAACAATTGTCTGGTCTCACATAGATGCTAAATTGGAAGGATTTAAGACTGCTCCCTAAAGGAATGACTAAGGGGTAGCCAAGAAGAGCTGAGAGCTCAGGAGATATGTAAAAAATCTGTTTGGTATTTCAAATGCTATAAATTAGATAAAAAAATGAGCTTTTCTACTGAACAAGCAACATAAAACTGAATAAACCACAATAAGATTGCCCTTTTTCTGTTATAAACTTTACATTAAGCCTGTCATGTTCGATGACAGCCTAACAGACCTCATTCTTTACCCTTTGGAATTTGAAAGATTGGCAGATGTCGTGATTTCCTTAACACCAAAGACCTTGCAGATAATGTTCACCACGCATACTTTTAGTTTGAAAACTTCACATCCTTACTTCCAGAACCACCAGGTAAAAATTCCAAACAGAACTCGAGATTTTTCTCTGGTCAATAATTGTTTCTGACCCTGAGGAAAATCTTTTATTGACAAAGGGAAAACGTGACATGGGTAGCAATTTTTATGATTTGCTTTACTAGTCCAAACATGCCCTTACATTCATAATAATGAGCTGCTTTGCACAAAACAGCTCTTTATTATGAACAGAGGGGTATAATATTGTTAAGTAAGCTGAGTCAAAGCAGAGCTAGTTCAGGCTAGCTCTGAACTGAAAGCAGTTTTCCCTTTAAAACATCCCTCCTACCCTTTAAAATCTTTTTTAAAACCACACACAGTTATTTTTTAAAAATTGGAATGCGGTAAGGATCTCAACTGGCATTTTCTAACACTTGGTTAGTAAAGTTTGTGTGTTGTTATTCATTTACTTTTCAATGTAAGAATTGTTCCAAGATGTTCTGTAGCTCAGGGTCATTATGCAACTTCTTAGGGGGTCATGCTTTATTCCTGTGAATCTGGGAGAGAATTTAACACCTATTTAAAACAAGGAAATCCTGGCCCTGCACTTTTGCAGCCAAGCAGTATCAAAATGCAGTGGAGCTGCTGTGCCATATGGTGGGAGGGAAGGAGGGAGGCAGAAGGGAAGCTGCAGAGGCTTCTGCAACCTGCCCCATGCAGCCAAAGCCTGCCCTGACCCTGCTGAGAGTCTGGGGGACACCAAGGCAAGGGCAGAGGAAAGTCCCTGCCTGCCCTTGCTCTGGGGTCAGGGGGCACCTCTGCACGGGGGAGAGCTGCCTGCTCCTCTCCTGGAGGGCAGGGCTGTGAGCAGGAGGGCCAGCATTGCCCTGGATTTCAGGAAGGGCCCTGATTTCATCCCTGCTGCTGTTCATTAAGCCACGCCTCAGAGATATGTTCTTAAGCTGATAGCAACAGTGAAGTTCAAGTTACTCCTGATTCAAAAGCTTGCACAATGTACTAATGCAGTATAATCAATTAAAGAAATTGTAATATGTCTTTCTTAGTCAATAGCTATAATAAAATAATCCATTTCTGTTTCTGATACATTTTACTTGAGAGGTTTGGGGCCTTCAGGTTTCCAAAAAGTAAAGGGTTTTTTTTAGATTGTATCCCAAGTAGTCATATAGCAGTTTAGTTACTACCTCAGCAAACACAGAACAGTCTAATTAAAAAAAAATTGTTCAAGAAGCATATAGCATGGATGACATAATTGCATGAGAATAAGGAAATCAATTGAGCCAACCAGCCTTTCACTCCAGCTAGCCATTCACATACATTAAAGTCACCATGTTGACTGGAGTAGCATAAAGAAAGTGTGCCAGACTTCCTATCTAAATGAAAAAACCCACACAAACCAAATCTACAAAATTATTCCAAATATAGCATCAAGAAAGTCTTGTGGTTTGTGTTTGCAAAATGAGATTTCTTAAAATAAGATTAAAAAAAAGATACATAACACTGAACAGACAAAAGATTTCGAAGCTCTATCTCCCTGTAGTTTCACTAACATGTTAACCTACTTACAGCAATTAGTGCTTCATTAGTAAGGCTAACTAACTGTTGCTATGCCCTGTAATGATTTGCCAGGTTTTCCATATACAAGTGCATAATCAATGTTTTCCAATTACTGCTATAGTGCAACCACTATTTCAAATAAACTAGATAATAATACAAACCCATTACTGAATCTGAAATAGCAGAGGCATTTAATTGCAAGGCAGTTCTTTTCAGCTTTTAAAATTTTTCACACTAATGAAGTGTCATACAAAAAAGTTGTATTGATTTTTCCACCACATGGCTTCAACCACAAATATGTAATTATCCCTTTTATATCTAGCAAGGGGATTAAAATAATCTATAGTATATAGCCTTTACTTATCCCTGATGGGTCTAGTAGTACTTTTACCCTTTTCAAAATATGCAGCTTTTTGATGAATGAACTTTCAGTAAAATGTTGCTTTATTTGCTTCATATCTCTACTTTTTTGAAGCCATTTAGGGTGCAAGGATCAGAATTTTAAGTTTGCAGAGCAAAAGGAAGCCACAGAACAAGGACAAGTCTCTACTGCAGATCAGGCCTGTATCACCTAATTCTGGTCCTCTTCAGTCCACATCAATTCAATTAAGTGCCCAGAGTCAGCATCTTGCTAGGAACATCACTTTTAATTAGTGCTTCCAAATTCTTCATGGAGTTCCTGTGCAGCACTACTGGCTGAGAGCTCCAGCCCTGTGGCCCAGCCTGGGCAGGGCAGCTGATGCCTCAGTTTCCCTGGAGCTCCCAGGACCTCCACCCCCTCTTCCAGGAGGGCTCTGTGGCCAGGTCTGCACCAGGAGCAGAGGGACCACCCCCAACACCTACAGCACTTGGGATGTCTTGTTTGCTCAGCACCTCTTGGGTGCCACAATTTAAAATATTATTTTAGAAAAAGCAGGATCCACCAGATGCAAACTACGTCCAAGGAACTTCTAGATGAGACTAAAACACATGATGAAAGATTACCTTGTTTTCATGCTTGTTGTGGAGATTATTTTATTCCTCAAATACCTGGAAGGAATTCCAGCTCGATTTTACTATGGTTTCCACTAAAGAAAGTCTACAAAATGCTCTAACACAGATGGAAGCTAAAACCCCATGCAGAGAAGTTTTCTTTTTTAAACTCAAATGAGCACAGTTTTTACATGAAAAGGGGCCACATTCCTCACATTGTTAGGGCCAAAGCAGCATCTCCCAGTAATAGTTTCACACTAATATGTTAATTTATTGGCAGCTGTCAGTTCTCCCAGATATGCTGAAATTCACCAAAATTAGCTGTCTTCTGTCTTGTGGAATATATGTTTTAATGAGAAGATTTTGCAAATCAGATGTAATTGAGAATCATATACCCTTACAACTAGTTAGATATTCTAAAAATCTTATAAATATAAGTTAAAACTGTTGGATAAAATATAAAACTACAGTACAGCCACTGAATGAGAAATATTTTTGCAGAGGTAGGTATATTGTTTTCCTAGATTTTTATTTACAAGTTACTATTTGAGGGCCAAATATTGACCATCTGACTAGCCAGATAGAAAAACCTATCTAAACTTGTTACTAAAATCTAATTTCATTAACAATAAATACATTAACTAGACCACTTTGAAAAGCTCTAAGAAAAGTTAAAACTTGCAAAAACATTTTAAATATTAGAAAGCATTTTATCTACTAAAGAGCAGTGCAAAGTTGAAATATCACAATGCTAATTTCTTTCTCATGTGGATGCACACTGTTCCTAGCAGTAAATACATGTGTCACAATAATTTTCTTCAGGAGTACAACAGACTGGAAAATTCCATTTAAAAATTAATATTTTTAACCATAATAATAATTTCAAAATTCAATGAAACACAAAATTATGTCTCACCTATATTTAGTGCAGAATAAAGCTGTTCTGTGATTTTTAACACTGCAAATCTCTCAGTGCTGCATTTTGTACTTTTACAAATAGGTCAGTTGCACATTTTCCCTTTTCAAAGATTTCAAAATATTATAAAATACTTCTACAGTCATCATAAAGTTTACAGTAAGACAATTCAGCATTCTCTTAATTTCTTTCTTCCTCAGCCTGCAGCGATAAATAAAAATTCATCTATTCTTCTTCTTTTATTAAAATGCCTTGTATATCAGTTACAGAGGACAATGACTAAAATTGTATGCAAAAGTAAAAAAAATTCTCCTCAGAAGAATTTACGAAAAATATACCCACTCCTTGTGGAAGTGTGTTTCCAGGATAATAAAAGGCCATTACCTTGACCGTTGACATGAAGCCATCAGAGTCATATTTATTGATGAAACTTTCAGCTCCCAATCTGCTGCACTGAATGAGCATCATACAGCTGTCAGCAAAGGCAGAGCACAGAAACAGTGATAGCTTGTGACATTTTCCTTTCATAATTTATGAAAACAAAATACCTCAGAGTTTGCAGAACACCAGAAGAAAAATTTTAGAATAGCCCCTTTAAGGAAAAAGCCCATGAGGTAAAAATCTTAATTGTTTATCTCTAATACCAGAGAAACATACCTGTTAGATTGATACATCCATGCAGAATTAATTGACAATGCCTAAGTAATGTACTCATTGACAAAAAGAAATGCTGCCACACTGCAAATAAACAAAGTGAAAAAGACCTAAAATTAGAACCCTAAAGTAATAGTACTGTGAGAATGCTTTGGGGTTCTTAGCAGGGAAATAAACTTGAAAATCTTTATAAAATTAATTGGATGAATAAATTGCTATAATAATTAGCATAATTTCAGAGGAAATAAGACACAATTAGATGACAATTTAAGTATTTTGAACTCAAGGTGAACATTTTTTAATATTTGAAAATGCCATTTGCACATATTAGAAAGAAGCAAAGGGGAAAATATGTCATGATGTGTTGTGTATCTTCCACCTTTTCATTTTGTGTTGGTTTGATAAGCTACAAAACCGAACGTGCTTGAAGCTTCTCAGGTACCAGTACTTCTGCTCACAACTCATATAAAAAATGTTGGGATGCCAAGCTCCACTATGCAGTATCCCCTTCAGGATGGATGCTGTCAGCACCAGATCAACTCAGGAATCTTATAGCAGCCCTGCCAACACTCCAGCTCAGGATGCTCAGCACAGGCCTCCCCCTCTGCCCAGGAAATCTCCCTTTCCAGGATGAGGAAGCATTAAAACCCACCCAGTATGCACACAGTAAACATCCTCCCCGTGTTTTTCTCCACATGCTTTTCACACACCAGCTGCCACCAGGGAGGGGACTCTGTGCTCACAGTGGGATGCAGTTTCTCCCATAACAACCCAGATTAGAATAATGCATCTTTTATCTACACGTCCATATTTCTGATTAGCTGAGACTTTCCACCTTTGAAGCTCCCAAGGGAGAGCTATGTGCAGCTACCACTGCTTGGCAAAGCCTTGGCAGCAGTTTTGGGGAGTGAGGTGGATATCACAGAAGTGTTTATTCACCAATTCATCATACCTGATGCACATTTTAAAACTATCCACTCGAGCCCAGCAGGCAGGTTAAAAACATACTTACAGAGACTGGGAGTGGAAAGGTTTTGTGGTGACTTTTCTCAACAGGCAGGTGGTGAACACACCCTGGCCAGCATCAGCCCTGGAAAACACCATCTCTCACAGGGAACATTTTACAGACAACTTCCTTACCCCTCCTGAAGAGCTCATGAGGAGCTTGGTGACTGTTCAGGATTCTTTTTAAGAGAAAATGGACAGGGCCAGTGCATAAAGCAGGCCACTCAAGTCAGTTTTGGGGCAAAATAATGCCAGTGACACCATTTCCCTGCAGTTAAGTCTAAACTGCATCCTTACACTGCCCTCGGGGACAGGGAAGTGGTTTTTCCCATTGTAAAAACTACTTTGAAACCTATATCACACTGAGGAAGTGCATGAAATTGTCTTAAACTGAAGGGAAAAAAATCTCAGCCTTTTCAACAGTGGATGTTTCTTCCTTCTTCTGTTTCCCAGGGAAGAAACCCAGCTGTCTTCTCTTTCCCCAATTCTTATCCTTCATGTCATTTGCATAGCTCTCCACCCGGTGACACCCATTCAGCACTTACCTGGCTAATAAAAGATGATGCAAAGTTGGTTTCAAACATAGCCCTGGTCTCCTCTACAAGATTAATAGCTGCAGCAAGAGGCAGTGGCAGCTGCAGAAACAGGGCACTTCTTACAGCTGCAGTCACAGGACAGATCTTGGAAGTTTCTTGGTGCTGTGGAGCAGGGTGATGGATGCCCACCCACTCTGGCACTGGAACCACACAAGGGCAACATCTGGATGGAGCCTGGAAAACAAACATGAGAGCAGGAGAGAGAGGCAGGCAGGGCTGCCAGGAAGAGAAGAGCATTTGTATCAGTTAGGGATTTGACCTCGAGCCTTACAGCCATCAGCAGCAAGTTCAGCACCCGCACCACCGCTTGAAGGGAAGATTACCAAAGTCATTAAAACAAATGATTAGCCTCCCAGCAGGTCAGAAATAGTGAATCAATCCACTTTTGTAAAGCATTACAGCCAGAATGGGTGAAAGCTTTATGAGCCAATACACTATGGATTTCTGGACAAAACCTCTTCTCTGCCTGCTCATAATCTGTTTTGGATTTGCTCCTTTTTGCTTAATAGTCCTAAAAACTGCATCTCTTCTCTTTATAATAATCTCCAAAGAAACAGGTTTTAAGCCAAAATTCTAGAAAAGATGAGTTCAGAATATCTTGAAAAACAGGAGGAACTGTTGAGGAAGCTGTAAAAGCACTGTAGATTGAGTATTTACAACTACCTGCCTTGTGCCTTGAAAAACAAGTGTTTTTAAAAACAGGATAATTTTCATGAGAACTTAAAAAAAAAAATCTCAACTCTGCACTTGTGCATCGAACACAACTGAGCCTCCTATGAAATATACCTGTCTATACCTGTCTTCTTTAGAAGTATTAAAAATCATGCTTTCATTGTCTAACCAATTGCACAAACTATCATGTTTTAAAATAAATTACAAGATAAAGACTCAACAAATATTATATGCATGTCTGTATTTTAAGGCTTACCTACCTATACGACCACAAATTAGACAACCAGCTTGAACCCAGCAACCCATCACTTTGCAGATATTCACAACCACAAAAAGTTTAGGGTCTCTTTGACCCCAAAGTAAGAAATTAATCATCATCTGCAAGTCCTGCATTAGATATTAAAATAAGTAAATTTAAGCCAAACATGACTGCAAATTCAAACGCTGAAATTCTTTCTTTTAACTCCTTCATTGGTAAAACCTTAATTAGGTCAAATTCTGAGAAGCAGCAAACATCTGGCAGCTGCAGTGGTTTGCCCAGCATTTGTGCTCAGCTCCCCTCTGGATGCAGCTCCCCGGGAGCTCAGCCAGAACAGCCACTCAGAGAGGTGTTAACACCTAGAAATTATAGTGGCATTTCTAACTAACCCTGCAAACCATACTTGTTGCCTTCACATGGATATGTGTGGCTTGGGTAAATAATAATTTATGCCAGACTTTTTTCCTCTTGCGACTTTAGTTTTGATATCACATCATGATTCAAAGCCCAGTGCACCATAAATTTTCTCCAAATGTGTAGTAATTCCTTGGCGCAGTCTAAAGTTATGATTCATTTATACTGGAGTGACAGCATAATACCTAGGTGTCAAAATCCATTAAAACTGTTCAATGTCTTCTGTTTATTTTTAGAACCAATTGAGACTTAACTGATGGTGAAAAATATACAGTCAAGTGTGTTTACTTCACCTTTACAAAGAATCCGTTATAGTCCCAATTAATTTGTTATTCCTGTCACAACAGGTACTGGATACTTCAAAACTGTCATTACCGTTTCTCTCTGTTTCTTTTGCCTTTTTTTTATATGAAGGCTTCTGTTTATTTTTAACCCATTAGTAGGTAATAGTTTGGTTTTTTTTCCACAAAATGGGGATTTCACATCACTTTGCATTCTAATTAAAATAAACGTGATGAATAAATATATTTCCCAATCAACTTACATTTATTGTGCTCAGAATTCTCTCTGTCACAATCAGGTGTCCTAGGGCTGAGTTTAGTGACCATTCACAGGATGATACAACTTGTGCATCACTATGATTGGCTAGATAGAAATTAGAAATATGCTATGTGCCAGTTGCAAACACCAAAACAGTTCTTAGCAAAATTCAGAACATCTTTTGCCATGCTAAGTGTTAACAGCTCATTCTTGCTCATAGAAAATTCAGAACATAATTTCATGGGGGGTAGGGAAGGGCAGGGAGAGAACCCCACAAGACCTCCATGAGACAGGCTCTAAATGTCAGAGCCAGGCACCAAAGCAAAAGTCATCAGGATAACTTTCTGCAAATAGCTATAAACATAACTCCAAAGAAGAGTTTCTAGTAGTTGTGTTAGACAAAGTGCAAATGAAATACTGATGTTCAAATTGTTTTAACAATATTGGAACCAAGTCATACGGTGTTTGGGGAAACAGCCATGTCATGAAACAAGTATGTTAGGAGTCAAATGAAGAACTGAGTGTACCTGCACATGCTGGTCCTGGTGCTAGTCTGCACTGGCTGCTGCCTGCAGTGGCCCCCATCCTGCCTGGGGAGATGGGCCCACAGCAGCCTCCTCTTCCCCTTCTCCCTGCCTAGCCCGGGGATTTCGGCTCAGGGCAGGTGCTCATCACATCCCTGCCCACCCAGGGAGCAGAGCAAGGGGCTCCTGGTCCCTGCCCTCTGCTCCAGCAGCAAGTGGGACCCAGCACTCAAAGGGGCAAGGCAGAAAGAGCACCACACAGCTCAGGACTCGTGGCTAAGGGTACCAGCCCAAAAATGAGCCAAAGCATCACCACCTCATGGGTTAAGAGCTGAATGGGAAGGAGCTCTGGAGTATGTATTGTAGTTCATAGTTCCACAGCACTCAGGAGCCTCTGCTTAGTGGCTTTTACTTCTGGAAAAACAGAATACAGGATTATAATTGAGTATAGGACTTAACATTTCTTAAATGCATCACTGGTGACCCTGCTGCTGCCCCAGCAGCATGGATTGTCATTCATTTCTGAGGCATGTTAGCTCTCTGAAGCAAAATGAGACATCACTTTTTTTTCATTAATCTGTTATAAGGATTTTATTGCAATTTGGATGATTATACTCTGTAGTCATAACTATGTAAAATTAAGCATAAATAGCTTAAGTGACTCAGAGGAATAGAAATTAAATAGGCCTATTGGAATAAGTCTATCCTCCTATCATTATATTATGCTATCTACAGTATATTTTCTGCTCTTTTGACTTGTTCAGTTTTAAAAATCTCAGAAATGGGGCTTTCAGGATTTTTTCTTTTTACAATTGCTGCCTAATAGATCTTACACTTAGTTAAATTTTTTTTAGCACTTAGTTTCACTACAATTGGGTCTCTTTGATTCACCCTAAGGACTGTATCTACTTCCTGCATCCTTAACCATTCATTACACCCTTCCACTTCTTTTACCAATTGCAAATGTGCACTCTGCCCTCTCCCATGTTGGTGCTTTAGCTCTTAGAATATAATTTAGAGGTCTTCAGTAAGGCCATCATATCTAAAACCTGCAGCTGTTGCTGCTGGACACCAGAGTCCCAGCTCAGTGGGAAAGACCTGAGCACAAAGCCATGTCTCATCTCTCCCTTGTACCTTGGACCATTGGCAGATTTCCATACTGACCTCATGCTTTTGCTTCCTGCCACAGTTATAACCTAGAAAAAGAGCATTTCAGTAAGAAAATAAGTGGGGTCTCCTTTACAAAACCATCCACACTCTGCAGGATGGGGGTTTTCTTATGAATTAAATTTTTGCAAGAGATCATTTTCAGACATTTCAGAATAACTACACAAAGTAAGGGGCAGCACTGCAGTGGGAGGAACAAGCAATGAAAGACTACAAGGGGCTGCTAAAGTATTAGCTCCCTCCATATTATTTCTTGTCAATTACTTGTTTCTCAGCCCAAACTAATTTTTCTGACTCCCCTACCTGTAAAAACCTATCAGCTTATGCTACCAGTTTGCAAAATTAGGACTCACTCCTTTGAGGCTGCCCAGAGTGACCTAACACACTGGCTTACCTCTTCTAGTCTGCACTGCTTTTGTACAAGAAAATTGAACCAGCAGGAGACAAAAATCCCTCACTGCATTTAGCTGCTCTTTGTGGAAATCAAAAGCAGTCGTTTGGAGCAGCTTGTACAAAAAAAAGGCCTTTTTTTTTTTTTTTTTGTAAAATCTGTACACAGCTTCATGCAGCACAACAAAATCAAACAGCCAAGCACTAAAGGTTCCAGCACAAGCACTGTCACAGTGAGTCACACTCTAGGGACTCACGCCAGAAACTCACAACTTTTAAGTCCAGTCATGACCAGGAATAATGTGGTTTACACTCAGCTAAAACCAACAGGCCTTATTTGGGTAGTTTCAATTCTCATTAACTAACTCTGCCTTCCAACCTTTATCCTTCCCTAAATCTGTATTTATATAAATGCAGGTCTTCTGTAATAAAATGTAATGGTCTACTGAAAATATCATCTCCACATGTTGAGGCTGAGGAAAAAAAACAGACAAGGAAAGATTTTGGGGAGCATTGTGTTAAGCATCACAAAGCAATCAAAGGCCTATGGCTAGATAAATACTTACATCATGCAGATACTATTTTAAAAGTGTCAGCACTGAATTTGTCTTCAGAAAGAGTGCTGTGGGTTGCACACCAACTCATCCAGTTATTGGACTGGTTTAGGAAACAGGGAAATGTTTGGAGCAAAACTCTTCCATTCTACAGAGCAGTTTTCAAACATGTGCAACACTCACAATGAAAGAGCATTGGGGTTCAAGTGGGCACATCACTGTACAGCTGAATCTTTTACTGCAAAGCTTCAGCATGCAGGATTGGAATTTCTACGGCAGAGCCCACATTTTTCTCAAGAGTGATGTTTTGTCCACAGGCTAAGGGGTGGTTTTGACCACAAAGGGTGTTGGACTTACCCCACCAGCTTTCAGGTCCTCCTCAGCACAGACCTTACCACAGCTGCTGAGCAAGGCTGGTTAATGTGTCTTGAATTGAATCAGCTGTAGAACAGAGCAATAGTGCCCATTTCAGCTCTTGCTGGCCTGGGGTTTTAGTGGTGACCTAGTGCCACACTTTGTGTGGGTGAGCTGCTCTTTGGGTTTTGTTTGGACGTTATAATCAATGGCTGTAAGAGAGGGAGGAGATGTGGAAAACCTACAGAATCAAAGGTTAACACACTAGATAAATCCAGAAGTTACTATTTGGTTACTTCAGCTTTTTAAGGAAGAAACCTCGTGGAAAGCTCTCCCCAGCATTAAGGTGAGGTTTTCTGCAGTTTATTTCATTCACAAAGATTTCTCTCTTCTCTAGAGAAGAGAAACTTAATTTTTACAAGATGTATTTGACCACCCAGTTTCATCCCATATTATCATCTTCAAACAAAATTTAAAACCTTGTGTTGGAGAACACAGTTCAAACAAAACAAATTCCTGAAGAGATAATTTTTGTTAAACAATTTTGAAGGCCAGAGATTTTCTTTTTTTTAACATACAAGGAAAAGAGGAACCAATGCAGGTAGGATAGTAGGAAAATATATGTATTTGCAGCCACTCCTACAATTTTGTAACAAAGGAGAAGGTTTCTTCAAGTACTAATAAGACCTTGTTCATTCTTCCTTGTTTCCCAAATCATTGTTCCAAACTAACACACTGACTTCTTTAGCTTTCACTACATGAGCTCACAACCAAGCCACGAGGTTTTTGCTTGCACACTTGCAGTCCATCGTTATGCAATGTCCCTGGCTGGGCAGGAGAGGTGCTCCATCACAAACAGCCATTCATCAGCTCCTGCCACGCCGGCTCACACCGGACCCCGGCAGCAATAACGCTGCATCAAGCGGGCCAACCACCGCCTTTAGCAGCAGAGCAGGGAGCGAGAGCCAGCCCCACGATTAAGTGCACTGCCTCAGGTTTGCATTCCCAGGAGCTGGGCGGGCTCGTGTTGTATTGATTGCAGAAGTTTGCTGGTAAGCACCACCAACAGCAGCAGGCAGGTCGATGATGGGCAGCGCCTGCTCAGCGGTCCCCCCGGAACGCCGCGCGCTCCGGCCCAGGCGTGGCCGTCGCGACGGCTGAGAGAGGGCTATGGGCAAGGGAGGAGTGAGAGCCTGCAGCATCAAATGACATTTAAGCAACTTACACATGGGAGTACAATGAGAGGCAACAGTGCAATTATATTTCTCCAAGTTTCCAACTGCAGCAAAAGCCTGTCATCTCTCAGTGTTTGCGTGTTCGGCCAACTCCACGCTTGTCGCGCTAAACAGCTCTTCAGGAACAGAAGAAGAATACATAAATGCAGGTATTAGTGAGTATAAACTATACTTGGTTTAGCAAGAGCAAAGCAAAAAGTTTCCAAGCATCTGTCTCTTCTAACAGCCACACAGGTTTGGCACCAGGATCTGGGGAAGAATCTATTTATAAAATCTCTGTGCATTTGCTCTGAAGACAGAAAACCTCACAGACTGGTCAAAACCCTGGCCAAACTTTTGAAATAAAATATTTGTTCTGATGCTATGATTAAATGGAAGCCTGTATTTGAATCACACTAGGACTTAAACGAGAGAAGCCCTGAGAGTTGGACTTGATGATCCTTGTGGGTCCCTTCGAGCCCAGGTGTCCTATGGTTATATCAGGATCAACACCCACATTGATTAGCTATCCTCCAGTGCACAACCAAATCCCACAGCCATGCTGAATATTCAGTTTTAATTTTTTATTGCGTATTGCATGAATGTCTACCTAAATGCTCACACTTAGAAGTATGGAAGTTATACTGAAATCTGATTTAATATCAGTATTAATGAAACAATTTAGAATGATGTTCTAGGAATCCCCAGAAATTCCAAAGCCTACCTAGGACTCAAACGTGTTTTAATTATTCTGAGAGTTTAATTTCCTATTAAGGTGCTTTTTCTATATGAAAATTCAAATATTAAAAATAAATGACAGTAAGACCAAAGTCAAATTGTTGCATACAATACACTTAAGTTACAGTTTCCAACCTTTCAGTTAATGGAGATTCTAAGGCAGGGTTATAGGGTTTAGCTATAGCATATTTTTTTCTTCTACCTGAAAATGAAGACAAAATAATTCTCCATATGCATCTACTAGAAAAAAATAATAAAACCTGAGCAAGAATACTCCTTTTTCTCTTTATATAATAATCTTGGATGTCCAAAAATATTTCAGTACTATGTAAATAAATGTCATTTATCAGATTGCAGCATAGTACCCATAATGATGCTTTAATCATTCAGAAAAATAATATTAGAGTCTTTGGGGACCATATTTTTTTAGTATACTAGTTCAGTTGTGTTCAAAAATAATTGAATTAGAAGAAAAAATTCTATAGAAGTTATATTTTCTTCTGTGAATGTACTGGAGGAGTTCTAAAGGACAAGTTAGGTGGGTGAAATAAAGAAGAAAACACACTCCTATGTCTTGATGCAATTTAAAAAAAAAAACCTTTTTGTTTTTCCTTAAAAGATGAATGTATGTACTCCAATAAGGCACAGGGTAAGAACATCTCAATCTATTCTGAGATAATATAAGAATTTGGTTGCAAGCTTGCCAATTAATTATGTTATTTGACACTTGGGACCAGTTGAAGTCTTGCTGATGTGATTAAACACTTTTTATCTGCTCTGTGGAAACATTTATGCTGAAGTACTTATAATGATTTCAGTTTAAAAATTATTGTTACATAAATTTGATTAGAGGAAAACAAAAATCTGGAAATTACCTCAGGGTTTAGACAACAAAAGAATCCAAGTGCCACAACAGACAGCCCATCCCATCTATATCCTTGCAATTAATAGGAAAGAAGTCTCACTCCACGATCTTTGTTTCATCTCTACTGTAGAAGTGCTTAGCAAGCACATTATAACCCACAGGTTTCCATTAGGCCAGCACACAGCACCAGTAGTTTATGAATAACACAGATCCTGCAACTATAACAGGGGAATAGCATAACAGCCTGGAAAAAACTCATAGAAATGGTTTTTAAAGTGCCACTGGGTACAGGTCTTCCTTCACAAGTAACCCCTCAGAGCCATGCTGTAGCAGCAGGGGAGGGTTCTTCTTGTATCACCTTCCCACATCCCCAACATCACCACAGTTTGAGGTGGGGTTGTCTTTCATGAGACAAAACCGTGTGATTCCATCAGCACCACTCACCCAAGGCAGTAGGAAAGAACCACTGCTACCTTCTCATCATTCTTTCTGCTTCTACGTAACAACCATACAGCTCCTTCCTCTAAGCTGGGTGTTCTTACCTGACAGAAGTAATTAAAACAAATAAAGAGAAGAATGTGTGTCTCTCTGCAGCAGGTAGCTAGCCTTGACAGGGTTTGCTTGTGACAGCCCCAAGGCAACGCTTGGTGCCACTGAACTATAGGCAGAAAGTAAAAGGTGGTTGAAGGGAAAAAACAACAAGAAATAAATAAGAAGAATTTTTGCCTTTTAACCACTCAAGATAAAATAAAGTCTCTTTGTCATAGTCAGTTTATCACATTAAGCCTGAACTAATATTTTCTAATCATAGTGACCTCATCCTGCCAGAATGCACCGGCCCCTAATCCTTGCTGTAATGTTTTCTCATTAGCTGCTCAGCATTGGCCACACTGGTTGTAGCAGCTAAGCACTGCCTCAGGCACCACTGGAATTAATTACCAGAAGAAACACTGCTGTTTTGAATTGTCATCTTGAATTTATCACTTGCCACTTAATGTAACTCATCTGACCTAATAGCTGCTCGGTGTCCCCGGCGGCTGCGGCGCAGCCCGCGGTGGCAGCGCGGGGAGCTGCGGTCCCACCTGCCCGGAGCCCGGCGGGCAGCTGCTCCCGGCCTGCCCGCAATCCTGCCCGCAGGCAGAGCACGATAACGATGCCCCCAGCAAATTGCAGATTACCCACAGCTCTCTCCGTGCCGAGCCCGAGAGGGCTCGCTGGGCGCTCATCCACACGGCCGGCCCCGCTTGGAGACAGCGATCTTCATCTCGCTGCGTGGGGATGCGCCAAGCGTTTGTCTCGCTCATGTTACATCTCCAAAATATAACGAAAGTGGGTGTTCATATACGGATGGAAAAATGGCTGCAGGGGAGCTCACAGAACTAGACCTGTAGCATTTTCTCCCAAATCGTGAAGAAATTGCTCGTTGAAACAGAGTGGAGGTCAGTAAGACAGGTATGAACTGCCTTTACATCCCTCCCCCTGCACACGGTTTCCATGTGTGGCGAGATAAAGGATCTTTCTAGGGTTTGCATCTTAAAAGTCCAGAATAAATGCATGCTTTTGCTTAAGGTAAAAACATCCATCCAGTATAAAATACAAGTTTTGCTGCGCATGCACTCTCATCCCCAAGCCTAAAATTTATTTGTGAAGAACTTATAATTGCAATTGACTCATTTCATCACTTTCTGACAAAAACAGGAGTAGCCAGAGCACCCAAATTTCTTCTCAAAGCTGTGTATTTGCAAGCTCCATTGAAGTGCTTAACTCCATAAAAGATGTAATTTTACTATTGGTGAAAACAGGGATGACTCAGTGTAATAAGCCAAGACTATCCTACAGATAACATAAATATTAAAAAATTGCCTTTTAGTAGGCTTCTAACAGTAACAATTCCGAACACGTTTCCTAGGCAAAAAGGTTTCCTCTTGTTACCACCCTGTATACTCATCACAGTAAACTTAGAGAGATGTATAATGTGATATAAACATTAATAGTTTCACAATTGTGTTTTAGAAAGACTATTTATAGAGAAAACACAAAATGCCTCCCAAAAGTATACTTAGACGTAAGCCACCATAATCTTCTTGCTCATGCAGCAGGAAATCTAATACACCAGCTCAATAAACCTGTAGGAAACAAAGGTTTTATGTAGCATTAAGAGTCGCAATATTAAAATACCACATATTACATTCAACTACTCTTACAACACTCATTTTAAGAGCCAAGAAAATTAAGTGCCAGTTTGAGAGCAATAATATCAGAACATGCAGAATGAGACTAGAGAAGCACAAAACTAAGAGGACCCTTCATGATATAATTGATGCTTGCATCAGATCCAAATATTTGATAGTACTGACATTCTGGGTTATCATCAAAAAATACTGCCCCAACACAGTAGTATTCCCTAGAATGTGCCAAAACCTGTAAATTCTCATCAGCTGACTTAAGGATGTTATTTCAGAACATATACTTTACCCTCTTAATTGTTAAGAACAATAAATTCGTCGTTATCATGGATGTGTCAGTCAAAATCCATGTTTAAATATAGGTACAGGAGAAAATACATATATGGTCTTGTGAGACTACATTGAATAGGGCATAGAGATCGCTGACCTTGTGGTGGAATAATCCAGACAATGCAGTGATTTAATCATTAGGTCCTTTCACAAAAATTTATTATTATTTTCTGAAGGTGTGTGAGCGTTAACCTGGTAACTACCCCTCAGATTTTCAGTGTAGGCAATGCTTTGTAGGATTCAACTCCTGGATACATGGCTCTAGAACTAAAGACCAAGAACTCAGAGTCTCTACACTTCCCATTCCCAGAATCCAAAGTCTTTGCTTCACTTCCAGCTAGCAGCAAAAGATACAATCTGTTAACAATTTATATTCTTTTAGATACCACAGAAAGCCTAACATGGTTCTTACATTTGTTTGGAAGTTCACAACTGGATAGTCGGTGGATTCAGTTTGAGGAAAGCTCTTGGATGGAGAAGAAAATAATGTTTTCCAGCCATTCATACTTTGCAAATGGTTGCTGGATGGACAGAGCTTGGACTGTTTTGGTAAAATGGATTAAAGGATGAGGAATGAGTGTGGTGATCAAGATATATTTATCATATAATTCACACTTGCTTCTGCATTTATCTAGGTATAACAGCTCCTTCCAATCCATGCAAGTAAGTGGAAAGCAATATTATTTTTATCAAGTCATGGGAAGACTTCAAACCCCTTTAAAGCATGAAATAATTTTTTTTTTTAAATAGCATACCCAATTGTAACTCCAAGCAAAACTTAGATAAACACATCATTGAATAATACAGTCTTCACAGTGGCAGTATAAGTATTCTGAGCTGATATTTATACCACACATCTGGAAAAAATGACCTTAGGTGTGCATTTGAGGAACATGAGTGTTTATTTCACCCTATTTTTAATTATAAAAATCCATATTATAAACTGGAGGAAGCACGAGCTGGCATAAAAGGATTCCTTACTAGAGTTAGTATATCTAAAACCAAATTGTGTCTATTTGGTTTTGGGAGACTGAGTTTATGCAAGCAATTGTCATGCAAGCAGAGTTGGGAGTAATAATGTGGCCTTTAATGACGGAATGATGGACCTGCCAAACACTAGCTCCTGCCATAGACTGCTTGTATTTCCCTGCACAAAGATGCCCATCTGGGAGTTATTAACATATCCTCGTCAATTCAGAACCTGCTTTAACATAATCCATATTTGTTGGAGAAAGTCCAACATCAGCCAGAGAGCAGTGGACACGTGATCCGATGACACATTTCAAGCAGCACACATAAAGCATGCTTGGGCAGCTAAGCAATTCAGAAATGCAAATAGCAAAAACATTTCTCTTCCTAGATAAACAGGACAAATCCCTTCTGGCATAACATCTTCTACACTTTTGATACTGAATGGAAACAACAGAGGTGGGAAGGGGACAGGTAGGAGTTTTTCATTTCATTCCAAGCACACTGACACAGCCTTGCACAGAAGCTGCTGCTTTCAATGCCCAGCAAAGGCTCTGCTGCAAGGGGGCAGTGAGAGAGATCACAAATTCTCTGCTGCCAGCAGTATCTTACACAGGTTTGTATGGTACTTATGAAAGTGAGCATTGTTTATTTAAAGGGACCAGAACTCATCATCAAAGAAACCCTTCCTTAGAAAATTATTTGGTCCCACAGGTCAGTCTACTCTTGGAAGCTGATTTTTCATAGGATTAAAATTTCATTGTTCTTTATAATTTGGGGTGATTCACTATGCCTGAAGTTTTCTGAAGTTTGGCATTTATTTTAAAGTCATCCCTGGTCCTTCTGAGGCCTCACTACATTATGAAACTTTGCTGGCTACAGGGCACTGTGACTCACAGAGGGCTGGCACAGCACTCCCCAGTACAGTATCCCACAAGGCTGACACCTAAAAACAGCCCTTTTTAAACCTTCAACTCAATGGAATGTGATGTTTACTGACTTCAGTTTCTGAAAGGATAAAACCCCAGAAACCATTTTTTCCCCCTTTTTCATCCAGTCTTACTCAATTTTGTCATTTTTGGTGTTCAAACTAATATTGCTTATGACCTTTAAAGACCTTCAGGGAGATACCACTTTTCCCATTACCCAGCCACTATGGATTGATTCCAACACGTCTGTGAGCTGCAAAAGGATAGTGTAAACAACAGCTTCCCATTAAACTTCAGTTAAACATTAGGACTGCTGTCCAAAGATCATAGTTAAAGATAACTGAAGTGTTACTATATTCCTTTGTGTAGCTCAGTCATGACCCTAATTAATGTGTCTAGTTTAGACATGTATCTCTTTAAGTAATGGGTGGTTTGTTTGGACAATTAGGCAGAGTTGACAAGGAAATTTTCCATCAAACTGGCTCATAAAAAGTACATTATTCAGCATTATTATGAGTAAAGCCCTATTTATTACCCAAACTTTACAATACACCATTATCAATCATTACCTGTCATTAAGGTATGTTAACATGAGATCAAAGAGACAAAGCCAACTTAAACAAACAGGGGTGCAGAGAAGGCTTTTAGACTTGCTTATTTAAATTGAAACAAGTGTAGCTGAGTCCATTGATTAGCTAGAATTTCCTTTCAACTGAAGATGCAAATCGGGTAATCACTGCAATCTCAGAGCAGCCCTTACTCCTTGACACAGATCACAGCTGTGCTCTTTCCAAGAGAGAGGTGGCTGGATGCACCCTTTGCAAACAGGGGAAAACCCCAGAGGGCTTCTGGCTCCAAGTTTAGATTCACTCTCACATTAACTCTGGCCTATACCATTATTTGACCATGCATTAAAAACAAGTAATCTAAAACAGAGGGAGGTAACTGACTTTAAGGAATTCATATCCTCCAAAAAAACTGAATCACTGATTCCAGCAAGCTATTCCATGCCTATAAGCCAAGTTTTTTAGCTGTTTTCTTAGCAGCAACACCTCGGTGTTTGAGACATGGAACTGGATTCCCACTGACCTAAATGCCACGCAATGCTCTCAAACACAAACACTCAGAACACTTTGGGTCAAACAGAGAAAGGTCTACAAGAGTCTTCTCTTCACACTCTGTGCCATGGATCCCAGCAGACATCCTGAAAATCAGGAGATGATCCCTGAAAACCCAGCCCTGTTGTGCCCTGAATAATACTGCTCTATCAGCCACATTACAATCAAACTGATGCAATATTCCCTTGAAGCTAGCACAACATGTAAACTGTAGGGCAAGGTTTTCACTCAAAATAACAGATTTTAGATGTGTGAGCATGTTTGGATCTTTTCCAGCCACACTATTTAACAGGCTTGCTGCAGTCTGCAATTTTATTCTGCCCTGCATGGTTCAATCAATGTTCCAGAGAGCTGAGAAGGACAAAACTGGAAGCCTCAAACTATTTCTGATCACTCAACCCTATGCCAAATCTGTCTGAAATTTCTGAACTATTTGAATTCCTTGTTTCTCAGCACACAGGTGATCATCTTTTTTGTTTTCCAGATAAGATTCTAAGTCATAGACACACATCAATCCTCATTTCCACAGAAATATTTCCCTCAAAAAGAAGTTCCATATGAAATGCATCCATATCATGCTCTAATTTCTTCTATTGATCACATCTTCTGTACTATGATAGGCAAACATTTAGAAATAATTGATAACTATTCTCATGTTTTCTCTGACACCATACATAACTGGAAGGCTATTGCCAAGGAAATGGTACTGTGTCAGAAATCCAGTTTCAGAAGGCAAATGAGGAGTAGACAGGCAGAAAAAGGGTGTATAGCCCAAATTTGTCAAAGCAAATAGTGCTGGGGCCAATTTGAAACCTTCCCAGCGCAAAGAGAATAGGTGGTAGGGCCAAGTAGAGTTCACTCAAGTAGTGAGCAAGAGCTATGAGGTAGAGAAATAATTGCAAGAGAAAACATTAATCCTACCTCACACTTTTCTGAGTAATTGTGGTGTTTGGGGGTTTTTTTAATACCAGAAGGTGCTTCATTGATATCTTATAAATATTCTGAGAAAACAAATCCTGTGAGCATCATGACACTGGCTGTTTTGATGGAGCTACCTCTTATGTCAGAAAAGCTGATGATTCTCCACTTTCCAGTTTTAGAAACAATTTCATTGGAAACACCACTCAAAATTAGTTCATTTTCTTTCATTCTCCTTTTTTTGGTGTAGCTGTTATGTTGCTTTACTCAACCTGGTCTATTGCACTGCATATTGCCACATGATTTTACCTTTTGCAGCTCATTTTTAATTGCTTATCATTGCTACCTTTCATGTAAAGAGACAGGGCTCTGCCATTCTTACTAATTATCCAAATCACTAGTCACTGCTTGCATGTGTGTGGCCTCCCCTAAAGCTTTTAACCACAAGTTGTGTCACTAAATCAAAGCAAGTTGGAGGTGTCTCTGCTGCAGTGATAAACTAATAAAGGTTACATGACATGTCTTTCAAGCCTTTGGAAGTATTGTTTCCAGGATTACAGCACTCCAATACTGGGAATAATTTGATGGAGGCAGGGAAGGCTGGAAGGTTTTTCCATGCTGTGGGCTGGTGCACAGCTGTCCCACCGAGCTGCACCACAGCCTTAACTGCATTGACTCAGCCTCAAACACCTCTGGTGACAAAGCCCACCACAGAGAGGGCTCCACCTTAACCCCTGCCAGTGTTGGATGGCTCCAGATTCAACATTTGTGCTGCGGACCACTCTGCAGAACCTCCTCATCCTACTCACACTGACCTGGGTCTGCCTCTTTCCTCACAGGACACTTCAGCTTACTCTGACTCTCGGGAATTTTAGTGTTAATTAACAATATTCCATTTATTAAATGAAGTAGTGAGATCCAAAATTGAGACAAAGCTGACATGTCCCTCCCTGTTAAGGCGTGGTGACAGTGTGTGTGGGCATGTGTGCACTTTTGCCACGTCCTGCTCTTGGACAGGATCATAGTGGTCGTGGCAATCACAACTTGTTTTTCTGAATGGATGCACCTTGCCCTGTCTGTCTCATACACACCCACTTCCTCTGTATAGCACTTCATCCTTTATTTTTCACTCTAAAGCCTTCAAAATAAGAAGTAAAGGATTAGTTGTACATGTCCAAAACTTTTCCCTTAGCCTTCTCAATTGCAATCAAATATGAAGCAGGGCAAGAATTTTTATTTTTTCAGATTTTCTCATATTTTCCTGTAAAAATGCTAAGATCTCCCAAAGTAAGTCACTGTACCACGAGAGAAGGAAAAGGGAAGAGAAAAAGCATCTCCCAGTAGACTGAGGGGGCTCATGGAGCAATAACCCAATATATGAGGTTACTTGCATCCATTTCTGACTCTCCAGTTTCCCTTCTCATAAATCAGTCCCTGGGGTAAGACTAAAAGGTAGTTTATGCTGCTCCATTCTCTGCTCTCCCTAAATCTTTAATACAAAGGTTCATCTTTGGCACTGCAGGTGGAGGCACTCATTCTGAAAAAGACACTTGGCTGGATTAGCAATGGCAGAAAGAGCAATTTCCACTCTCCAGCCCTGACACTGGCCCGCGTGGTCCAGACCCGAGTGCACACATGGGCCATTTGATAAGCTGTGCCCACCCTGACAGAGCTTTCCACCCTCAGCCCTGCAGACCTTGCCCACAGCAGAGCTCAGACAGGCCACTCTGATCCTACAGACTATTTAAGATTTGATCAATCTGCTCTGCCCTTCATGACAATATGTTAAGAAAAAAAAAAAGAAAATTCTTTGGTGCTAAATGAAACAATTACTGAAATTCCAACTAAAACCAAAATTAAATTCATTTGATTCATTCACATTTTCCTATTTTCCTCTGTTCTTTTTTTTAAGATGCTGGTTAGGGATTTTACATCCTAGCAGGAAAACATTAAATACTTATAATACCACTGTCACACTGAAAACACTTAGGTTTTATAGCGTCTCTCCAGAGACAGATATTTAATACACTACAGATAGGTTAATTTATCAAAAAATTGTGTAATATCTTCCTTATTTCTGTTCACTCATTTTCAAGCTATGATGCCAGGCCTAGAACAAGTCACACATCACACACTAGACATCAGACAGAGTTTTCCCATTTCACTAAGAAATGCAAAACCTTCCAGGCCCTGTTGACACCAGTTTTCCAGCTCTGCACTATCTCACTCAGAGAAGAAATGTCTGTACAATGAAAACAAGCACAACACCAGTTATGGTGCTCTGAACTGCCATCACACAGAACTCATTCAGGTCACCACAACTTCATGGCCAAGTACATGATCTCCATTTCACCATTTTGCTAGCATTACACTCTCCCAAACGGGGTCTATCAATTTCTTTCTTCGGACAAGGTCTTTGATAGAATTCAGAGGAAGTTTTTTCTGAATCAAGTAAAATTTTTCAGAGCCATTTGCCTGCACTCCATGGTTATGAATGCCAGCAGAATCATGCTCAGAGCCTCTCAGAGGGGGAAGCCCCCCCCCCCAGACATCTCACCAGCACCAGCTCGTGGCTCACGAGGGCAGCAAGGGCTCTGTGCTGGGTGCTGGCAGAGGGTGGGCTCAGCTGCTGCTTGCTCTGATACAGCTCTTCTCAAGAAGACCCAGAAGGTTCAAAGAACATGATCTCCAGTTATTATGAACATCCATCAGCTTCATGCAGCCACATATTCCTCTTCCAAATGGATTGACACCAGGCAAATCCCCCATAAGTGCACTAAAACCTGTCTGCAGCAGCTCTAAAGTTGGTGGGAATTGTGTGCCTCTTTTCTCATGGCAGGTCACCCACAAGACCAAGCAGACCTAAATCCTAATCTATTTTGCAACGAAAGTATTGTGTAAAGCATGCAGGATCTGCCCCAGGGTGGACTGATAAAAAAACCAAACAAAAACGAGGTCACTACCCCATTAATCCTCATTACAGATGTTACCAAGGAGGAAACCTTTCTTGGATATTTGCATTTCTGTGTTATCCCCTGTCCTTGGGTCAACTCAGTTTTGACTTTCAGCAACTGGAGTGTTCACAAAGGGATAAAAAGTTATACAACTGAGCCAATCTTCTGTTAGAGTAATGAGAAAGTCATGTTGTGTTGTTGGTGGGTTTTTTGTCAAATCACAGCCTTTGCTATTCACTAACAATCAAGTGCTGAAGAGCCAATAATTTCCAAAAGGAAATGTAAACAACTTTCTCTGAGGAAGGACTGCATACAGTAAGCTGGAACCACCTTCAAGTTAATTGCAACACAGTTCACTAATGAAACTTTCCATCTATTAAATCTTAACAGGCATAACTATAAAAATGGCGCCAAGCTCTCTCTCCTGCCCAGGAATGCCCCAGACAGCATCTGCAGAGACTTTCACACTTATTGTCTTTGCAGGGATAAGCTATTATCCCTAAGCAGCAATGGCAACACACCAGTTATGTGGCTCTCAAATTAATTGGAACACTGTAGCTGGCTGCAGCAAAGACCATAGCAGCAGTACCTGGTTCTTGCCAAACACTGTGCAGCAGATCTGACCCAAAGTGCTCTCAAGGTGACAGGAATCATCTTCCTTTGCTTGCATTGAGTTCAAGATTAGGGTCAGGACGGGCAAAGACACGACCTGCACTTCTGCAAAGACCTGTGCTTGCTTTAGAGACAAAATTTAAATTCTATGCCTTCACACCTGTTTAAAAGAGAACACACTGTACATCTCTCCTGGCACACAGCATCTTGCAGGGACCACCCTTGCTTTTTTTGTGCTCCTGTAGAACTTCATGATCCACTACTGCTCTTAATCTTATATTTAATTTCCTCTCACCAATGCTTGGAGCTGCTCAGACTCTTAACTGACACCTGTGTTTCTCATCTGCCAGAGTTATCCAAGATCACCTGCTGGATGACTTCAATGCATTTTTAAGCCTTGCTTCTCTGCCACCTCCTCTGTGTTTTCAGCTGTCCTTTGCTCCTTATCTACAAAGCATTAAGAGTGACCAAGAACACATGGATTCATTCACTCCTGAATACTTTAGTGACTGTTTTATCAAAGATTAAAACAATTCTCTGTGTCCTGGTTGACTTGAGACTTGCTGTCCAGAGAGGAAAAACATCCTCTAGCTCTTTTCCTCTGTTCAGTGAGACTTCTGAAATTTTATGTGAAAGGCTTTTTAAAAAACTGTCCTGAGCTATTTAATTTCCTACTGAAAATAGGAATCTGCACTCAATGTCAATTTTTCATTTAAGAGGAATGACAAAAAACTTGACTTGCAGCAACTGCTTGTTTATATTATTAAAAATATTAATGCTTGGCTACATCTTTCCTTTGTATGAAACAGTCCTAGAGTAATTGCAGGGCTGCTAGGTGCCATAGATATGAAGCTGAACTGTTCTGGAAAAGGATGTAATTGCAAAAAGGAGGGCTGGAGCCAGAGAGTGGAAAAAAATCCTGTACTGTTATTTTAGTAACAGATCCTAGCATCAAATGCCTTGAAATAGTTTTTAAATTTTTACAGAGATGGGGGAAGAAGTGTACGCTGATCTCGTACTCCTGAGAATTTCTCTGGAAGCATTTTGTTGAACAAGCCTTGGCAGCCCATAAGCATCTCAGTTCAGGGCCAAACACTGAGATGAACCATTAGCAGCTCACTAATGAGTTCTGGATCTAGCAAGCACTTCCTATGGAAAGTTACAGTGCCATCCACAGAACAGATAAAGCACCTCTTGAACTCTGAGAGCCAGCAACTGACCTGTGTATTCCAAGTACAAGCCCCAAAGTGCTTCCCAAGGTTTTCCACCTCTAAGAATGGGCCAGACAAGCTGTACATAAATGTTACATACTAGCATGACACTGAATTACCTATGGCATTAGAGTATTCCCTGGGCAGGACAGCTATGGAGCCAGCACCAGTCCATACGAGTTCAAAGAGACTCATTCTCTGCCTGAATCCCTTCACTTGAAGGGACAAACAATCAGGTAATGGTAGAGTGGAGCTTTCTCCCTTTCCAAGGTCAGCATCATCTTTTAGTCTTTGCACATGAAATTCACTGTTGCTGGTGAGCATCACAGACCAAGTAAACTTTGCAGACATCTGGCTCACAAGGAGCCAAGCTGAAAAGCAGTTCCAAAGGCAGAGCAAAGCCCTTGGCTCCTGCTGCAAGGCTTTTGTGAGAGAAACTGGGAATGAAAACTGCTAAAATAAAATTAAATGGGCTATCCTTAGATTTCATCTGGAACCCTATCTTGTCCACTTCAGTTTTTCAGACAGTTTTTCATGTTGGAGCTGCCTTTATTATCTGTGTTTGTTGTACAGCACACAGTGTGTTTTGGTAGTGAGCAATGACTAAAAAGAATTCCCTTTGAATTATTTTGATCCTTCATTATCTAGCCATAGGATAAAACCAAGGCATTTCTAGTTGTATTTGGAATAGAGGTACTAGGAAGTGAGTAATTATCCAGCACAGCTCTACTCTCAACCCATTAGCCAATTTTGAAGTATAAACTTAAGGTAATGAGATTAACGAAATTTCTACATGCATGCTTGTAGAAATTTCTCAAATTTCTACAGGCATGAATGTCTTCCCACTATGCAAAATCAAACCCACCACTGCAACCCCACCAACAACCAACAAGTACCCTACTCTCATTCAACTCCAGCTGAAATGTCTGTGGCATTTCTTTTTGCTTAGCACCTTTGGTTTGTACTTTTGTACAGTTCATTCTTTCTTTCCTTGGATGTTGCAGTTGTAATTCTGTTGAGTGGACCAAAGGTTCCCTCAGAGCAGAGGCAATGCAAGCCTGGTCTGAGGCCATGCAGGGTGCAGGGTGATGCAGCACCCCAGCAAAGGAACCCTTGGGGTGCAGCAGCAAGAGCAGCTGATGGGGCTGACAGGGGAGGAGCAGAGGGATAACACCCAGCCTTCCTCTCCCAGACCACTGAAATGTAACAGCACCTCTCTCTCACGTGTCTGCACACAGTGCTGTCACACAAGCTAATCCCTTGCCTTTGGATGGCCAGCCTTGGGCTCCAAGGGACACCCAGAGATCTGGGAGGTGAATGGTGGCCAAAACCTGCACAACACTCACTCCATAAGATCAGCTTGTTTGCTCCCCAGCCAAGGCCCACTTTCTCCCAGGATGTCTTTGTCTTCTCTCAAGAGTGGTTCAATTCTCTGTACCATGGGAACCAGGACAATATATGCAAGAAGGGAAGCAGGTGAGTGACCTCTTTAAGTTGCTTAAGCAAAACTTGCTGAAAAATAAAGAAGCAGCAAAGAACAGGAGACACCCAGTGAAATTCCCAGGCTGGCAGAGAGTTAAAGAAAAACACTGAAGGAAAATGAGGTCATACTTTAATGAAGAATTTCTGCATTTAAAAAAAAAACTCCATACAGAATAAGCCAATTATTCTGAACCATCCCCAGCATATAATTTTCTCAGCTTTTGTTCAAACTTTTCATTCCAGACCCATTTCAAGTTGGTTGCATTCTGTGTAAAAACTTAGGAAGGTCTTTAGATATTCCGAATCCCTACATGGAATCCCCTCACAATGAGAACAAATTGTAGTATGAACAGACCCTGCAAGAATAACTGATAACAGTAACATCACCATGCTTACACAGACAGACATCCTCCAGCTGGGCACTCCTTACACTGATGCTTGTGCCAAAGACCAAAGAGAAACAAAAATAATTTTCCTTAACCAAGACTTGAATGAGTACTTGAAACTTCAACTTTTCCTTGTTATCTCTGCTAGAGTCCTTACAATTATATGTACACCTCTTTTTGTTATGTTTCGTGACAGCTTCCCAGAAGCTATGAATAACAGCTTGGTAAGATTTTTTAAAGGATGTGCATATTTTTAAGGAAAATGAAAAATAGGATGAGGCTGTGGTGTTCAACCTTTACTATGCTGCATGATGGATATAGAGCAGCTCTGCAAGAATTTATGAATACTACATGCTGACCTGGTTATTGAAATGTTTATTGTTTGACTATATTGACTTAAATCAACAGGACAATTGCAGAAATAGGGAGAAATCACTCAAAATAAGATGCCCCAATATAGCTTCTTAGAACTAGTTAAGAAAAAAATTTCCCAAAGTATTTTCTGTGAAGATTCTGCCCCCTGAACAAAGCAAGGGTGTAAGTCTTTCCTGCCATGTGAAGCCACATTTGGAAGCAGAATAAGGAGCACTCATGTTCTGTAGAGATGGGAAGCCAACAGGGAGTTGTTCACACAGGGGACATCTGCCAAAGCATTTAGATTTTTCATGCCTTGTTTGAGCCTAGAAATTGATAAATTTATAGGCAAGACAAAGACAGGTAGAATTTCAAAGTTATCCTCTTTTACTACAAATTTTAAATTTATGCAGATAAATAAAAAATACTTGGCCATTACCAGTATTTTAATTTGAACATTAAATTGAGTGTCCTGGCCTACTGCACTATTCTCAGCATTCATTTTTGCTACATAAATGAAAACAAAACATCTGCCAATTACTCACATTAAGCCAGAACTTGGAGCTACAACAATGTGGTTTAAAATAAAAATCAGCTTTTGTGCTTGGTTTTGCTTGATCATTTTTCTTCACAAAAGAATTAGTTGTTTCAGTAAAAGAAAAAAATATTTAGTGTAAATATTGTTAAATTATTTAGTTTTGTGGGTTATTTCTGTAATAAATAACAGAAAATGAGGCTTCAAATTTGTAGCTGAAAATTATTACAATTACTTGATTACAAAGACACAGCATACTAAAAGCACGTGATGAAGAAAATTGTTACTAAATTTTGTATCCAGAACTATTCTTTCATTTCAGAGGATAATTTTAATAAGACATGTTCTAATTGTGCAATTATTTATAGAAACCTTTACTTTCTTAGTAGTGTCATTGGAATGAAAGAAATTCAAATTATTATTGGGAATTATTCAGCCATATCTCTCTGTATATAATAAACAAGTTTTCATTCAAAGGAAAACCTTTAAGTCCACTTAGCACACATTTGTTTGCCAAAAACAGAGAAGCAGGACATTGAGAAATAAAACTTCATTCAATGCAGTTACCAAAACTTCTGATGCAGCCACCAAAAGAGGCAGACCTAGGTACAGAGCCCCACCAAAATAAGCAAACCAGCAGAGCACCCAGACGCAGCCCCAGGGCTGTCAGACAGAACTGGATGGCAGACATGTGGTGGGAAGCTGTGAGTGCTGGTGCCTTGCTTGCCCATCCCAGGCACAGCTGCTGGAGGGCAGCAGGAATTGGCAGGAGGTGAGGTCTGGCTGCAGACCAGCAGAGGACTTTTCTAACAGAACAGCCTGTGCTGCTTCATAATTTTCTGGGTAATATGGAAGTCCTATCACATCTGGCCAATCTCACCATCCCCCTGATCACTAAACACTCCCTCCTGATTTCACCTCCTAGCAGGAGCAAGCAGGAAGGGCAGCAGGACAAGCCTGGATTGAGCTAGGCATCCTTTCAGTCAGTCACCCACAAGTGCCACCTTTGCCACCTGTTTCCCTCTGGCTGGCTGCATTGCCCTCTGCAAAGGGCTGTACCCTGAAACCAGCCTGGGTGCAGAGCTGCCCCAGACACAGCCCTTTATGCAGAAAGAAAGACATTTTGTCAAGAGAGCTCCAAAACAGTTGTGGGTAACCCAGAGAGACCTGAGGACCCAGCTACCAGCCACAGGTACCACAGGAGGTCTCCAGGGGGCTGAGCAGAGGGGCTCATCACCCTCCTGTCTGACACCTCCAGCAGAGGCACTCCACGTGGAAAGCCTCAGATGGCAACACCATTTGCAAGGTGTTGTTTGTGGGGCTTGGGAGAGTCTGGTACTTGTTCCCTCACACCCAGCCCCAAGCAGACAACTCTCATGCCCCCCCAGACATTCTGCAAAAGCTGTACTTTTAATAGGGCTTGCAAAAAGACTAAGGGTTTGCTTCTCAAATAAAGAAGGGATGAAAGGAACTTTCCTGGGGTTGTGCTGGCTCAATTCCTGTTTGATTGACTGCTCATGCTGTTGCAATGGTGGTTATTAGAGCTGGTAAAACACACAATTTCTGTCCCACAGGAATTTCCTATACTTCAACATTTGTTTTCATTCTGAAACAGCATTAAGTATTTCAAAATAATGAACACTTTCATAGATTGAATGGCCCTAAAATAAATTAAAACATATCAATGTGCATGGGCACATTTTCAACCCAAAGGTCTAACCTCTTTTCTCCCCTAGCCAGTCACAAGGGTTTACATGAGTTTTATTTCCAGATTCATCATATCAGTATTCTAGCTGATTGCTATTCCTTGGGAAGACCAGAGTGCAATGCTGAGCTGTCACCACACTGCTTTCCCCCACTCCCTCCTTAGGTCCCCCAGTCTGCACAAATCTAAGATATCTTGGGTGCATAAAGCAATCATGTGAAGATTTCTCTAGAAAATTCAGACAGCACTGAGCTAGCAAGAGCTAGGTTCTACACACTCACTTGCTTCCTGTCCTTTTGTGGGAGGTGCTGAAGTGAGGAGAGAGGTCATTAAAAACTGTGACCCTCAGTGTTCTTTTGGTTCTACAGAGAGCCCAGGCAGTTCACCACAGTCTTTACCCAGAACTAACACAATTGCACTTCTTGCCCAGCTGTAGCGCACAATTAGTGACAAAATCCACCTTCTTTTCTCCAACATGGCAGTGTTTTGAGGGAGGAGGAGGATGTGAGAGCCAGCAGCTGGCAGGAGCAGGCGTGTGATGGCCTGCAGGGGTTCTCCAGCATGGTAATTGCTGCCTGGCTCTTTTCTTCCCCTTTTAAAGCATCACATAGCCTAAAATGGACAAGTGACATTCATTCCTCTCTAAGGACACACATGAAAGGAACAACTGTCCCATCCTCACACCTTCAAGGTTACAATGAGAACCTTGTCACCATTTTGGACCATTCACCCCTCAGACACAGATCCTCCCATCCCTGGCAAAACCCTACAGCACCAAGGTTAATATTACTGCATCACAGCCTACTAGGTGGAATGCAGCTGCACGAGTGTCTCTTGGCTTAAAATAGTCCTTCTGAAAAGCTCTGCTTTAGGGGAATAATGGCAGCAAAGGAATGTCAGATTTTGCTCTCGTCATTGAAGAACAAAATCTAACAAGGGTGGTTGTCAGCTATTATGCTTTTGTACTGAAAAATTGTACAACCCTTTTAAGTTACATATAATGATTTTATAGCCTTTTAACAAGAGGAGCACCACTGGGTAGAATTTTAACAAGAGAAGCAGGATTGGCAATTTATTAATTTATTTTAAAACGGCTGAATTCCCCAAGTTCTTCCTCGATTTAAGCCACAGCCTGTATTACAAACAGAAGGTACTATAAGCATCTAAAGCAGCCATGGTTTTGATGAAACTCTCTTAAGTAATGATGATCCTGCAGCATTCAGACAAGTCAGGGGTCAATATGACCTTATTTGCCTGGGCCTTTCATTAGGAACACTCCTTCTGCAGTACCATACTTCTGGTACCTCTGAATACACAGAGGATTCATGCTTCAGTTCTGCATGTATTAAGAATGCAGCCATAGCAACTACTAGCATTAATGAACTATTTGCTTATGCAGTAATAATTAACTTCCATTACATTACTTTGTGTGATTACTTTCTTAATTGCCTGAATTATGCATCCATTTAATATTTAATAACCATTCTCAGAAATCAGACACTGGTAAAAAAAAACAAATTGCTCACAGTTTCCTTGCAATAATTAAGCTCACAAGAATAAATGAAACCTTTTAAAAATGAATGCCTTGTGATTATATCCTTGCATATAGAGCAAGATCCTAAATTAGCTATTTATTAAGTCTAAATTTAAGACCAAATAGTACATTTTTCACTTACGCCTTGGGAAATCAACCTATACAATACCTGACATCACCAGCATAATTAAGTGCCATCTATTTACTTTGAGAGTCACGAATTCTGCATTAGTATTTAGAACATTCAGAAGTGTGTGTGGGGAAATATTTTAAAATGCTTCCTTGGAAAAACAGCACCTTCTTTACCTGAGGTAGCTGCTTAGCTGTGCTTAAAGTACTGGAAAGATCTGTGAAGCATAAATAGCCTTCTGATGGGGAGGGCTGGGAAGGATTTCTTTTTTTTTTGGTCATGTTTTAATTTACATACAAACAATGGAAATACATTTATACTGCCTGAGGTCAGGCTTACCAAACAGGATGAAATTCATTGTTGTATATGAAAATAATGTTTACAATCAAAAACAAGCAGTCTGATCTACTGCTTTTTTCATCTTGTCATCTGTCTCTGAGCCCTCATGCCCTGCTAGCACCCAAGCAAAGCCACATGCTGATTTGCAAAGTGATAATGCCATTACCTTATCTCACACCAGCTTTGTTTCCCAATGGCTTGCAATGCAGTCACCAGCTTAACTAAAATGTGCAACTGCTTTATTGGACATTGTTCTGATGAATAGAGTCTACTGAGCTGGACAAGACTGGTGACGTGTTGTGAGGTTTTATATTTTGCCTTTTCTCCCCCCCTAAGTTGCATTTGCAACACTGCTCTGCTATTCCACATTGATTATGGCAGCTGTGTACAGATGTGTTTACCTGAACCACAACACAGCTCTGCTGAAGCTGCAGTAACACCAGCAGGTTACTCCCTCTCTTTTCCCAGACACATGCACAAATAAAATGTGTGCAATGAAAATCATTCTGGCCATCCTGCACCCAAATACACCTAAGCCAATACAGAAAATAACTGAAAGGCTTATTTGCCAAGAGGTGGGAGAAGGAGGAGAGCCTGCTCTTCCCCTTGCCCATAGAGGTGGATCATTTTCAGTGAGATGCACATGAAGCTGCAGGGAGCCACAGAGGGAGTGAGGGGCAGCTCCCATTTGGGGTGTCAGGAGCCAGTCATGGCTGCAACCCCGAGTTCCCAAACTGAGCTAAGTTGATGCCAGTCTCCCTGGCTGTTGCTACAGTGGGCAGCATCATTAGGATTTGCTTTTTAAATGATCTCTCAGCCTGTAAGTCTGAGAGCTGCTAGCAAAGCAAGGTTAGAAAGAAAATGATGGCAGCATGTTGATGCTTCACAGACCTCATGATAGTTTCCGTCTGTCATTATTTACGTCTGACTAGATGCGTCATGTCAGCTACCTAGAAGGCACTTTAATATGAAGCTCTTGTTTTCCTCTGCTTTTTCACATCCAGACTGGGTATTATTATTTTTTTTGCATCACTACACTTAGGTGAAGCTTGCTTCAATCTCTCTGTAATGACACACAAAGAAATAAAAATTGTTTAGCTCATGTTATTATACATGCTTCTATTCTAACAGACCTCTTTGACATTGTTCACAAAATGGTGAATTTAAATCAATAAACAGACATCTATCAAAAGGTCAACTTAATTTTATTCTTTCAGCTTTTTTACCAGTATTTTAAGCAAAATAATTTCTTCCTTTAGTTTTCAGTAAATATTCTATTAGTGGATTACAGCAGCAACTGGTAATCTTAATGGCTGAAGGTATTTAGTAGCTCAATTAACATTTCATTAATACTGCTTTCTAATGTGATGAGTTCTGTCAGAGTCGATGTAAATAAGGTTACAGCTATCAAGTACGTGTCAGTTTTGCCATTATACTACCTCTTGGCAATTCAGATTCAGAGGATTCACTGGCCCTGGTTTGGGATGAAATGTGTAATTCACTCCTGAGTAATACAGCCCTGAATTCAACCCGATAAGTTTTTCTAGAGAGAGCATCTGGTGTGATGGAGAAGGACCCAGTCCCCCCAAGCTTCTGGCAGACAAAGCTCTAGCTCAGGAATATGCTGTGTCTAAGCATGTGTCCCCATCCCAAAAGGACTTCAAAACCCACCCCTCTGCCATTTACTAGGGAGGTGCTCAACCACAACATTTTTATTTGTGCCCAAAAATAGCAGTTCAATCATTCTGTGGCCAGACTTTGCTAAATGATCATATGAACTTATTAATACAACTTTTTCTAATCCTTTAACTCAGCAAGCCTGCAGTTCTGTCTTCTCATCTTGCCCTCTGTGAAATTTAGTGACAAGCTTTTGCATGCTTTCATTTATCTGAGCTGTGAGGGATCTTGCTCACTCTTCAGTACGAAAAAAAAACTAACCACATAATCATGCCAACAATTATTCCATAATATTTGATCCACTGAATTTTGTTCCCTTTTGTTTCAATTTCACACATTAGAAAATACCTTTAATGATTTAATGGTATATTTGCATTGTGTACACTTTGGATTTTCTTATTATTATATTGCTTTCTTAAAAGTAAAGCTGGAAGGGTAAGCCATTTTTGTTTTATAAGTATCTCACATTATGATCATTAAAATTTACTGGGGCATCTAGGCTTTGGTAAACGTTACTTGTACAAAAGAAATTTTAAAGGCCATCAAGTTTTTCCACTCATCCTCTCAAAGAGAAGTTTTATTTGTTTTTTAATGGGCAAATTAGCATTATCAAGTCAAAAAGTATCTCTTAATCACTAAAATAACATTTTCCTTTCCATGGGCTCCAGACAGCCAAACAAATGATAATGCTTTCCCAAAGTTACAGGTACAGCTAGCTCGCCTATTCATTGAGTTGAATTCAATGGGTACAGTATGTGCATTTCTGGGTTCCTGGAAAGCCCACACATAGATCACAATTATTACAAGAGTGCTGGATTTTTGCCATTCTCCAAGAAATCTACTTACATGAATTTTAAGTTCAGAATAATGTAAAAATGGCTCACTTCACATAGCAGTTATTGATTATTTGTGTGATTTGATCAGTTGCCTGAATCATAGGATCTCTCTCTCTGCTGCTCAGTTGGGTGACATTAGCCCTACAAAGACATTGCTGATTTGTCTCTACGGACAAAGCTGTGATGGTTAACTCCTTGGGAACCATTAAATAGGTTTTCCTTTACTCCTGAAATAACCTATAGGGCTCTGACTGAACTTTGTGAACAGGA
Source organism: Haemorhous mexicanus (assembly GCF_027477595.1). Lineage (NCBI taxonomy): Eukaryota > Metazoa > Chordata > Aves > Passeriformes > Fringillidae > Haemorhous > Haemorhous mexicanus. The sequence goes on from NC_082348.1 coordinate 21,572,718, forward strand.
GATTATCCTGCTTTCCCAGCAGGCTTTCCCAGCATCATGACAGGGAGAATCTCATCATCACAAACATAGTGAGAATGAGCTCTTATTTACGGACAGACAAAGGTTTTCACAGGAATTAAATCCATTTTCAAATACTGGCTCTTAAATTGTGAAAAGAAATACAAGCTGAAGATAAACTTGCTCACTATCAACAAGACAATTCCACCAAATCTCCTCCTATGTCGTTTATGGTGACAACATCTGTATTTTTTCTGAAGGAACTTTATTTCACTTATTAGGATCTCATTAGCAAAGGTTAATACAGCAGTACTGTTAGCTCCTCATGCTTATCACCTACCTCATGAGATCTGCATGTGTCCAGTGTTTTCTGGGCAATATCTGTTATAATTACTGTAGGGCACCAAGTGACACCAACAGCTCTGCATGTCCCTAAGGTCTGTAGATTATAGATTGGGATGTCCTTGACATTTTTATGGGTTTGGTTTCCAGGTTTTGGGGTTTTTTTATCACAAATGCTGCCATGAAAAGGGTCTGAGAAGAGCAGAGTGATTCCCAGGATTTCAGGACTCCAAAGGTGGGCAGTGCCAGATCCCCGTGGGAGCTGCTGCCAGAGCAGACAGTTCTGTGTGCGGCAGGACGGGGACCTTCCGTGAGCACAAAACACCGGCTGTTTGGTAACCAGCTTCTCTATTTTCCCCTTCTCCTGGAGTTAGTGCTTGGCTGAAAATTAACGGACAGTCCCCACTAAAAATCTGCTAGGTGCTAAAACAACCTATGAAAACCCGTATTTCCATTTAAAGTCCAAGAGCTTGATTTAGAAGCCTTTCTCCTTTGTTTAACTTGCTAGGGTTTGAAATTCAAATGCGGAGCTTCTTCAACTTTTCACCGGCTCCATACGCTAAACACGTCTGGAGTTCTCCAGCATCTCTTACGCCGGGAATTTACAGGCTGTAAACCGCCAGCAATATTTAATTTGTGAGTTCGGTGGGTAGCTGGAGAGCGGCCCGGCGGCCGCGGGCGGGAGCGCGGTGCCCGCCGGCCGAGCGGAGCCGGAGCCGCGGGCGGTAGGTGGCACTCGAGCCCCTGGGCTCCCGCCGGCAGCAAGGCGAAAATACCATGCCTGCTTCTGTTTTAAAGGGATCCTCTCCAAAGCCACCCTTCCCGAGGCCTCGGGCTGTACAGGCAATAATGGGTAGTAATAGGTTTTAGATAAGGAGACCCAAAAGCCCTCAAAGTCTGTTGCCTGCTTTTGAGTTCTGAGTTTGTATGGATCCCAGGGTTTTGGGGATTGTTCTAAACTTATAGGAGTGCCGTGATTGTCCCGAGGCTGTACACACGGGATTTACCCTGCCCAGAACAGAGACAGCCCCCTCCCAGACTGGGCACGGCTGGGTAGCAGAGCTGCCCACATCCTCACTGCTGGGCTAAAGCCAGAGCCCCTGCTTCACATACAAAAGACAAAAAACCTCCCAGTGAATGAACGTTTCATTTCCTTGTCTACACTGCACACACTGAGTAAAGCAATTTAGGATCATCTCAATCTTTTTCCTGCTATTGAAGTGGCAAATATCATTAAACATAAGTGTCTAGCATCCAGGAAAAGTTACACAGCAGCACAGATATGTCACACTTGCAGCAGGACTATTAATCAAAGAGGCACTCTCCCTGCACACACAGGCCTCTCAGTATAGCTCCTAATGGGTCAGCATCACTTGTCTCATATAGCAATATCCAGCAATACTCCAGTGACAGATCTGACCAAAATTTGGATTCATCCTTCATAAAATATCGGCAGCTCCATGAAGCCATTTTCTAAGTAAGATTCTTTTATTGTATTCATCACCATGTGCATTAAGTAAACCAGAATTAAACTGAGAAAGATATTTTTGAATTTCAGAATCAAAAGAAAGTACATCTCTAGTAATGTTTTTAAATGACTGAAGCTATGCCACTAACCCACTAGCCCACCCAATCTCACTGTCCATTTACAAAGTATTTTGTTCATACAAGAATTTTTCTCATGTTACTTGTTCACACGTGAGGGACTTCTGGAGAAAAAAGTAAGGAGAGGTGTGTTTCTACAAGGGTTGATATATGCTTTATTAATTAACACTCAAAAATATTAAAAGGCTGACTGGGGACAGTCTCCCTGTTCCAGAAATAATTCCTCAAGGTGTCAAGAAAGTGAACTTGAGTCCTTGTTCTAAAGGTAGAACAAAAAATGAGAAATGGAAGTGCTCTTCCATGAGAAGTACAGTGAAATACAGTGATAACACAGGTAGACCTGGGCAAACCATTACTTTAAAAAAAAATTTATCCAGGAAAATTGAAGAAAAAACTTTATATTACTGTAGAGTATTACTTGTAATTACAAAAATAAAAGAAATATTAATCATGTTTATTCTTTAAATTCTGTGGTTTTCTTTGTTTTGCTTTATCCTTGAGCTACATGACATTTCCAAACTTACAGTGAAAAATTTGAAATCTGACTAGGATTCACTCTGTATCAAAACAGTCTAAGTTGCAAACTCAACTCACCAGCTGTGACACAGTGCTGTAAACCACTCAGAAATCATTGAGATAGCAGAGCCTTTTGTTTTAATGCTGGTTACAAACTTCTGGCTCTGCCAAAAGGCAATCAGGGGCCATCAGGTGGGAACAACAAATCCCAGATCAAACTAAAATCAGTATTCAGATTGATACTCAGTACTGAGCTGACAACTCTTGATGATGAGAATTCTGCCATATTTCCAGTTAAACTGGTCTAGGTATGACTGGGTGAGCATCTGTATCAATTTATACAGGAAAGTAGAAAGGTAGAGCAAAGGAAACAAACTTCTAGTAATTTATCTTATTACCTTTAGTAACACAAAAGCCATCTTAAATGTTCAGTATCACCTTTCCAGTATTGCTGATCCACCCACTAAAACTTAGGCTCACAGGATCACACGAACATTGTCACATTTACATCACCCAGTACAAACAACCCAGCAAAATACAGGCATTCTACAAGTCAGAGCTGACAAAATTGGTGTAGAACTAGAAAAATACAGATTGATTCCTACAGACAGAAAGCAGTTGTTGTTTTCCTCCCAATATTACAAGTCTGTATTCAAAACAAAATGGGTACTAGGGGACAGCAAAGGTCAGAGGAGAACTTTTGGTAAGCATTTCTGAAGAAGTCACCAATGGCCTAAAGGGCTGCAGAGCAGTGTGGCCAGCTGCTGCTGCAGCCACACTTGCACAGAACAGCTTTTCCAGTTAATTTTAGAGTCAAGTATCTCTTGTCTGAGAGGAAACAAAATTCTTTACACAAGGTTTTCCTTTATAAGCACACACTGCACAGCACCACTATTTGCTATGAATGGCCCTTGTTCTGGCTTTATGCTACTACTTGCCACTTGTTTTCAAATTTTCATAGTGGAGGGTTAAAACAAAATCAAAATAACTGAAATGATGCACATGCTGTCAGGGACTGCTGTAACAAGTGTGTTTTAACAAGGCTTTTATAGACCTACTAATATGAATATTATATTGGAACAGTGTAGAGTTAAGGTTCATCAGTCAGCAAAAGAAACCATAGCTTGTTCCTCCAACATTGCATTGTACCAACAGTGTATTTTAAAAATAAATGCATATCCTTGATTGATTGTAAGGTATCAGTAAACTGTATGTATAGGCCAATACTCCAGAAGAACAGATCATAGTACTTCTGGCTGCATAGTGCACAATTGTGGACATAACACACTAAACAGACACTGAGTTGAAAATACTTCAGCTCCTTTTCCTGTAATACCTATGACAGGGCATTTTACATTTGATTCTTCTGCTTTTCTGAAAGAAATAGTAAGAACATTCCCTGTGATAAAGACTATTTATGATAACACATGAATAAAATGTCTCATTTTCTACTACTTCTCCTTTTGATGTGCTATGTGCCTTACCTCACATTTTCTTTTGAAGGCAGACATAAGGTATTGGTCAAGGAATATGTATAGAAAATCAGAAAAAGTTAATTTACATGGAGAAAATCTTACACTCTCCTGGCCTTTTAAAAGTTCTGGGTTTTTTTAACTAGAAAGCAGATCAGGAACAACAAGGGTAATAGCAAAGTTTGGGAGTAGCTCAGTGAGAGTTGTTGCTTGGTTGGACTACAAGATGACTAGAAGATTTAAGTCATTCTTTCCTGTCTCAACAGATGAGAAAAAGAAATCTAATTCATAAATTATCATTTTGTTGAATTGATTCATAATACAACCCAGATATTTTGCATATTTATCATGTCCTTGGTTCTTTGTGGCACAAACCTGAAAGCTGCAGGCTAGGCTATCCCTGAGGCAGCCACTCACCTGCAGCCATAGCTCAGAGCAAGAAGGCCATTACACATGTGGTCAGGGTTTTCCAGAGAGGACAGAGCCTGCTCGGTGGAACAGCTGCTCTGCTGGCTCCTACATGAGCCAGTGGATGTGGAGCACCTTCTGTGTTACCAAGCAGTTTGCAAAGAACACACATCACAGGTATAGGACACATGGAGACAGGTATTGATCTGTAAGTTTAGGCAAGGCATTCCACTGCAGGTTTAAGTTATTCCATCACTAAAACCACAGGGGGACCTTGTTTACCACCCTAAGCAGAAATGTCTAGTCCTTCTTGTAATCACACTTGTCATGCAACCATCTGGCCTTTGCAGGCAATGGCCACAGGTTTTAACAAGCAGAACTCCAATTTAACATGTTCTTCCCTGTGAGCACAAAGTAGAAGAAGGAGCTCTCTGGAGAGGCTGCAGAGCCAAAGTCCCTCCCTCTCCATCAGGGTCAGGCTCAGGACCCCTAAATCAACTCAAGTTCTCCAGACTAAGTTACTGCTCTAGCTGACATCTAGCCAGTTATGCTTTCCTTCAAGCATCATTTATGCCCTGCTAGAGCAGACACTACCTACTACAGCAGCAACCAGCAGTTTATTTTTAAAGGCTTTTAACAATCAACTGGACCTTTTTATGTTTGATTCTCAACCCTTTCCTCTTTCCATGCACATCTAATATCCACTCCACACACCTTTCATAATTTTTGCAGCAGCCAACTCAAAAGAAATGCTGAATTCAGTATTTATCTCTGTTTTATTCAACAGGCACATTCTGATTTGGGGAATGAAGACATGGAAGGTATAATATTGAAAAAACTAGTAGGCAGATTCAAGAAAACACAATTTACTCACCTCAGTTACTGTTTCACAGGCTTTACACACACTGCACATCATCTTTGCTCTCTCTCCATCTCCCTAAAATTTACATGGTCGTGTTTGTTGCTGATGAACAAGAAACAACCCAGACTCACCAGACAACTGGCTTGCACAGCCCCTCACTTTCCTCCCCGTTCTCTCTTTTTATTCACTGCTCTGAAACAGACAGACCAGATTGGTCAATTAACTAATGCATTTCACCTGATTGATTGGTTAATTAACAAAACACCTTCCTTATAAGCAATCTTTGAGGAAAACAGAGAGTAGGAAAACAACACCTGCAGGTTGTTTATAGTAACAAGCTATCATTGTTTATCTTCAGCTCCCTAAAGTCTCACAAGCTGATTCTAGGAAAACTTACCTAGTTTTCTCACTCTCTGACCAAGCTGTCACAGCCACAATGTTTGCTATACACATCATACTGCTCTGGTGGTCTCATCCCTAAGTCAGATTTCTCTTCAATCCTCAGCAGCCCCACTCATGTAAATCAGCACTCTTTAGGAGACAGGTAAGGAAATGAGTGCTTGATCTACAATTCTTAGATAGTATTCAATTTATTGGAATTGACTGAGCAATACTTGATCTCTCTAACTGAATAATTATGTAGTGAAATGAATGCTTATATGCAGTAATGCATGCAGTAAATACAGATGACTGACTTTAGAAAAATTTAAATGTATGAAGGAGGATGAATGTATATTATTTTACCAAAAATATATTTATCTATTTGTATCTTTATATATTCAGAGGAGGGTCTTACCAAAATCTTGGATTTCCACCTGTGAATACCTTCATGCATTACTTCAGAAACTCTTTGATTTCCTTGAACACTACTCTGGTTCACAAGGAATCCATTTCCTACTACTGATGCATGCTCAGAGATTCCAGCACCCATCACATCTGAATTTGGACTGCAAGCACTTGTAGAAGCATTGGCATGAAGAGTAGATGAGACTGGAGTAAGAGGCTTGCTGTGCTATCAGAGCCCTTTCTCTGCAATGATCTTTGCACTCAGTACTGGATAACGAGGAATGCAAGTCCCAGCAGCCTGCAAGAGGTGTATGAATTGTCTGCTTGCATCCTCCTCATAGATCTCTGACAGGGCTCAAACAGTCAGTCTATAGACCCTGCTCTCTCAAATCCACTCACCAGCACCAAGCAGAGAGCAAAAGCAGTCACAACTGAAACTCCAGGACAAACATCCTCAGTATTTCCAACAAAGCTCTTGCAGTCTCCAGCATTTTTTCAAGAGATTTCTCAAGCTTGTTATGGTTTCTGCATCTAGCAGTGCTTGACCTGGCGTTTCATCCAATTATTTGTCCATTCTCCCCCAGACCCTCTGCCCAGCTTTGACAAGGTGCATTGTTCCTTTCTGAAAGGGATGCCTTCCCCTGCTCTGAGTCGGTTTCTACAAGCTCCATTCAAGGGCCCTTAACTCTTGTGCTGAAAGAGGTGATGACAGATCCGTCCTTCTCCCCCCAGTCACAGTTTTGTTAACCTGTCATTACCATCCTTGGCTGACTTTTCCCCAGACAAGAGGGTCCCAGCCTACTCAGACCTCTGCATACATGCTCCTCTCCCACCTCTGAATCTTCCCATCTTAGTGCATCCTCATGGAGATTAGCAAGCCAGACCTACTTGTGGTACCCAAGGTAAAGGTGAGCCACAGATTTATATGGCTGCATAATGACATTATCTGTTTTGTTCTCTGCTCCTTTCTTCATAATTCCTAAAATTTGATTTGCTTTTTAGCCTGCTGTCAAGCACAGGCTGATGTTTTCATGGAACTATCCATCATAGCCCAAGGTCTCACTCCTGAGTGGCAACAGACAGCTTGGAGCCAATCATTTTATATGTGAAGCTAGGATTGTTTTTCCCCACATGCATCACTTCACATTTATCTACACTGAATTTCAGCTGCTGTTTTATTGCCCAGTCACACAGTCTCTTCAGATCCTCGTGTAATTCTTCACAGTCTGCCTTCATCCTCACTACCTTGAATAATTGTGTATCAACAGCAAACTTAGTCACCTCACTGCTCTCCTCCCTTTCCAAACCCATTTATATATGTTCTCATAAGCAGTGCAGAACCCTTGGAACACTACAGCCAAACACCATCTGCTGCAGTTACCAAGCACTTACACCCCTGTCTATTTTAAGGAATTATCTCTCTGTGCAAGGACTTCCCCTGCCTCTAAGACTTCTTAATTTCCCTAATTTTGTTGAGGGGGAATGTTAAAAATCTATCAGAATTTCAGGTAGAAGATAACTTAAACACTCCTTCCCTTCAGTTTATTGATTCTTTCAAACAACTCCAAACTTTTTCCTCCATTAATATCAATCTAAAGAAAAAGTGCTTTTTCAACAGTTTTATTTTCAAAAGCAGCTTAATTTTGAGATGTTGGGAAGAGTGCCAACCAGATGAAAGAGAAAGAAAAGAGGCAGAAAAAACAGTTTTCCCTTCAGCTCCAAGATTGAAACTTGTTTCCAGTCTGACCCAGTGGCCTGACTGCTGTAATCCTTCATTTCTTAAACCACAACAAGCAGTCTGGTGAACGGTGGAGCTAATCCAGACTGGTTTCAAATTATTTATTTCTGACTCATTTGGGTGCCTGATAGGGTTCAGAGTTCTGCTGGGCTTATTTCTCCTATATCCAGTGACCCACTGCAAACTCATCAGAAATGAATCCAACAAAGCAACCTCTCAGGAAAAAGCTGTTTGTGTAAGGAGCACCATTTCTCACCAGCTGAAGGGAATACAGGAGGGCAGAGGCAATAGTGGCATGAGCCTTCTTACTCTGACAAACAAGGAGGTAAATGAAATAAATACCTTTATATTTAAAATGAAATAAATGTTATGGAGATATTTCCAGTATACACTGGACTCATCCAAAAGGAGTCTGTGATGCTTCAATTATTTTCACTTGTGTAGCCCCATTTGGCCATAAAAACCCAGCACTGATAATGCAAACATTAAGGGCTTTTATGACTCAGACTTTGGAGCTCCAGGAGCTTGGCAAGTCTCTTCTCCCTGGTGCAATGAGCCAATCTCACCCTGGCACAGCAGAGTGAGGTTTAACCTGACTCAGTGAAGCCATAACCTGTTATTAAAGGCACCTGTTTGCAATTACATCCAAGTGCAGTGGCTACAACAACTTCTCCACGTTCTTTTGGAAATCTTACTTAAATAAGCAAAGTTTTCCTTGTTTATGAAGGAATATTATTTTGATCCAGCCACAGCACAACCACAACCATAAATTTTCCATCAGAGACAGCACTGGCAGGGAGAAATGATGCAGGGCTATGCAGTATGGGCAGCTGTAGATATATAGGGATGGCTCCCATTATGTGCTCCAAACCAGGTATTTCTGAGCCATTTCTGCAGCTGTGAAGCTGAACACAGGGTGCCTTCCCTTGCCTCTGCACACACATCCCTGGCTCACAGTCCAGGAGCACACTCAAACCTGGTCTGGAACTGCCTCTGCACAGCCACTTTCTGCTGAGTCCCAGGGCACTGCACAGCAGCCCCAAAGGAGGTAGCACAGAAACATCTGTCATGGGTTTCTAAGTAACGTGGTCTTGAGAGAGGTGGAACAGCAGTTTTACAGGGTGAAAACTATTTTTTTTATATATTTCACATTTGAATCATTCAAGCTTCATTATTAATTTAAAGAGAATGAAAAATCTGTTTCACTCTGAGCAGTTTACCCAGTTTTGACACTCAAGCATAGAATAACTTAAAGATGTAAAATAAATTAAGGGCAATTTAGGATCTGGCAGCTATACTTGAAAGCTAAGGCTCCAATTCTTTGTATATAAAAGCAGTTTGATTTAGAGTTTGCTGCTGTTTGAGCAGCAAGACAAGCCCATACCTCCCCCTTTATCACAAGAAAACACCTCAGTACAAACCCTAAAACAGAGGTTAAAAAAGTGTCTAAGCTAGGTTCTTAAACTTGTTGTTCCAATACACTCTGTAGGCTTCCAAAATAAACCCAGATTCACTTCTGAGAATCTGAATACTGCTATTTAAAAGCCTCAGTAAGACCTGAAAGTCTAATTTCAAGCACTCAGATTTGCAACTTGCAGCCTTATTTACCAAAGAAGGAAAATAAAGGAAGTGAAATACCTTCAAGACAATACTGGGGAAAGTATTAAGCTGCTTGCTTGTAAATCTCACAGTATGATACTGTTCATGCAGTGAAGGAGCACAGTTCTTGCATTCAAACAAGCACTTAAAACTACAGCACTTGAAGGCAACTGGAAAGATGAACTTACTAACCTGGTAATTGCTGGGACCTTTTTTGAAAGAGCAGATTGAATCACAGATAATAGCTAAGCCCATTCTTTCATATGTATGAATAAGATCAACAGACAAACATTATTCCAAATCTCACAGGGACACTTTTCTGGATTAAGAAGGGGTTTATGTTTTCTGAGGGCATAAAAAAACCCTTGTAAATGAAAATTGGAAAGGAAAAGCATGTTCTAAAATTGTGCCATTGAAAAATTAGCCTTTATCTTCTAGATTGAAAAGTGTAGCTTGAGAACATGTATAAAGCATTTTCTCTGAGTTTATTTTTGTATCTGATGTGCAGCAGTGGTGCATGCTGATGTAACTAAGTACAGCTATTTGTGGGGAATGGTCCCTCCCTTAACTTAAGAAAGAAGGGAATTAATATTTTGAAAATAAAATATACTTGTATCATTGAATTGGAAAAATATTCACAGGGCTTATGGATAGAATAGAATGCTATTTGACATCTAGATCTTAAAACTTAGAATCATCTTTCCAGGGGACAAAAAAGCTGTTAAAGAAGACAATATTTATTAGAGAATCATCAACACCACACAGTACTTAGTACTGGAATAAAATCAGTTTACAGTACTTCTAGATGTGTAGCTGCCTATAATAATGTAACTTTTAAAAATTTAAATAATATTCATATGAAGTAATCTTCATTCTTCACCCCTCCCACTTATTTTTTTGTGGCAGGAGAATGAGCTGAGACACATTTGTGTCCTCATATTTCCCTTTTGGAATCATATCTTCAGGCTTTCCAGGGAAAGGAAACTACAGATATATCAACCTAACAGCAGCCCAGCACATCTTTTTTACCCTTCCCCAAGCAGCCACATACTTTTTTTTTCTGCTCCAGAACACACGCCAGCAGTGATTACCAACTCATCTTCAGTTTAGCAGACAAAGAAAAGACATCAAAAGTGAGAAGGAATAGCAATTCCTTCTGGCACTAGTGTTGGTGAAGGAATTCACCAATACTAATGCCAGAGAAAACAGACTGAGTGTTACAAGAGAACTGAAGAGCTGACAAATCTATCCTCACATGGACAAATACATTACTGTTAATAACCTAGAAGATGCACAACAGCAGCTCACCAACTGAAATCAGTACTCCTGTTTTCTAATTTAGCTATTTCTTCTTCTTAAAGCATTTTTGTGCGCAAATAACTGAGCAAGAAGCAAACACAACGTTGGATTGTTTTATTCATCATCACATTATCACCACCTCTGCTTGTCTCATTTCTATCTCACATTAAGGATCAATCCCTGCCTCTGCTGCCAAAATGGCTTTTGGCACTGAAGCCCAGTGGAGTAACATTTACAGACAGTCCTGCCAGAGTCATCATAGACAAGAACATCATCTCTCCCTGACACTCAAGCCCTCAGTTATCAGGGTTACCACAATACTGTGTTTGAGAGGACCATACTTCCACCTTTCAAAGAGTTTGAATCCTCCCTAGCTGAGCAGTAATTTTTAGAGAGCTATAAGCATGATGCACTGGTGCTTGATGCACCAATAAAAGCAGTGATTTGCCTCTCGAGGTCTGTCTTGACTCCTTCCCTCCAGGACCATAACAGTTTTCAAACAGCTGACTTGCACTGAAGTCTCAAAAGTTAGTCAAGCAAGAGTCTCTGGAGTACAAAAGATAATTTTTCTAAGATTTCCTCTGTGGAACTCAGTGCTGCAAGAGCCAAGTGAAAAGTTCAGCTTAGCTCTCTGGCAGTAAAAGAATAAGCTGTTCTTACTGATTTGACTTTGATGCAGTAAGGTTTCCCACACACACACTTCATCCAAACACATGCAAACCCAAAGAAATGAAACTATTTCCTGGACAATCTTGGAAATAAAAGAGAAGAAAAAATGTTAAGTAAACCCACATTAACTGACTTTTAATAGAGAGGAAAGCTGAAGCCAGAGAAATTAATATCAAGTTAGGTCAACTTAGTTTAGCAATGCAGCTATCAGCAATAATATTATAATGGAGATGAGCTGGCTCCACCAGGTCAGAACCCTGGTGTCTCCAGAAAAAAAGAAAATAAAAGAAAAGCTCCTCATGGTCAGCATTGCAGCCATAGAAAACAAAAGGTGGGTGCAAGCAGATGTTTCTTAAAACAGCTCCAACAGTGCTGGTCAATAGTCAGGATCCCACAGATCCAGAGGTTCTTCATCTGCCTTCCTCTCCATTGTGGCAGCCACAAATTATATTGTTGGTGTAGGCAGCCATCTCATCTGGCACCAAATTATCATCTGCTCCCTGATAAGTCAGGAATCAATAAGAGCTAAAACCAGCACAAATGGGTATTTTTTTTCCTTCTGTATCATATTGCTCACATTTTCTAAAGCTTCTCTGAACTATGAAGGGTGCAAAGACTCCATGCAGAGTACCAAAAAGCAATAATTATCATTTTTAGAAGCACAAGAGAAAAAAAAAGGTATCTTCACTCAGATTTAGTCACAGGATGACACAATATCTGCAAGTCCAGTACTCAGTGTAGACTGACCCTTCACAAAACAAAATTGCAGGCAAATGCCTTTGTGCAAGGTCTCAAAGCTATGATTTTCATATGTGATAGAGCTATTAGAGGAGGATCAGCATAAGGTCAACTAGTAGAGAATACTGCAATTTTAGATTCTTTTATAAATCCTTCTTTTAAATGGGTACACTGTATTTCAAGAATCTGAATCTTCCCAAACTGAATAAGTATAAATAACCTGGATCAAACTCTGCATCTTGAAGCCAGGTCTGGTTCTCACTAATTCAGACACACCCACACAGTTGACCTCCTGGAAAGGGGAAGGTGTTTTGGCTTTCTCAACACTGAAAAACTGAGAAAACAGCCAGCACAAAAATCCACAGAGAGCTCCAGAAGTTATATGCCACTGACAAAAACATTAAGTGTTTAAACTTCCTAGTTGTCTATAGAACTTCATCTATATTATAGTGGTTCTATCACTCTGATGCCCAGCCCAGGCTGATCCAAGTCCCCAGTTTGATTTTGTTTTAATGGGTTATGTTTAGAAAGTTTATGTAGTTAATATAAACAGGCTTTTCCTCCTTCAGCATGTGCTCCTTGGGGGATCAGAGGCTGCAAGGGCTGTCTGAGAACTGAGGAACATGCAGAAGGGAGCACTCAATCCTCACTGTGGAGGCAGACAGTTACTCTGCAAGTTAGAGCCAGAGAAAAAGATGACAGGGTAAGGTCCAGTTTACAGAATCCTAAATTATGTGCCCCTTGAATTCAATATATTTTATATTAAAAGAACTTTTTTTAGAAAACAGAACACATTAGAAGTAGAACTGGTACAGCAGAACTGACCTTGGCTGTAAGCATTGGTTTTATTCATACTTCATCATGAGACATAAAAGGGAAAAAAAAACTTTTTTTGCCAAATATGTATCTGCAAATTTTTTCCTGGCAGTATTTATTTCCAAAAGAAAAGCAGGGGAAGCTTACTTTTTTTGGTACTTGAAAAATATGTTTAAACTATTGAACATTTTACCTTTCCTTTCCAGAATATTTTGCAATGCTATGTTCTCAAAGACCTAGAGGGTGATCTGTCTAGATTGGACACTCCTGCAGCTGTATGAGTTGTTTCTCCATATAGGACAGGTTCAGCTTCAGATTTAGAAATTTAAAGTTAAGCTTAGCAGCAGCATGATTGTTATAGATGAACAAAGTAAATAAAAGTCCTGTAACAGTTCACTACTTTGAGCTATCTAGTGAGGTCAAACCAGAATTTTTGAGTAAAAAGAGCCTGGTTCTGAAGACCTGTTTGCAGAACTTCCCCAAACACTTTGGAGAAGTCAAGTAAGAAATAAATCCATAGCAAAAGTGTCCCTGAGGAAGCCATGTCTCATTTTGTACCACTACTTAAAGTCATCACTGCCACTCACTCTGGCTGAAATCTTCTTTCTTTTTTGTTTTTTCTTTTACCTTTAACTTCATGCTAATAAAATTCAGTTATTAAAGAGGTTTTTTAAAAGGAATTGCCAGTGTTTCTTAGCCAAACATTTTTCTTTCAAGTTAACAGTAATACTACACCACATACCAAGCTTCTTTTATAGATAAAAATCCTCTGATGGGCTCGGAATGATTACAGGAACAGGCCAGGAAGTATTCATGCAGCATCAGTCCCTGTGCAAGCAACTTTATTTCCACTGAAGCCAAAGGGGCAGAGAAAGGAAGCAGAAGCAAATACTTTCAGAGATACCTTGTACTGGTTCCACCACTTGTGGAAGATGTTAGCTCCTGTTTCTGACCTGTATCTTTCAAAACTCACTTGGATTAGAGCTTTCACATTTTCATTCATTACCACAGTAGAGAGGAGAGGGGCACTCAGCAAACCACAGCACAACTGTACACATTGTCTCCTTCCTACTCAGGGAACTCCTGAGCTTCTACTCAGCACCACCCCACAAAGACTCCAAATAAAAAAGAAAAAGTCTAATGCTGTTACTACCACATCTTATTTTTATAGTCTTGTTTGGTTGTGGTAGATTTCTCTTCTCAACACACTGTTTTTCCCCTCTGTTGGTTTTGCTAGGTGATATTTTCTCTACATATTTGTATAATTTAATCTCTGCCTTTTTTATGAGGCAAACACCTTTGGGAATGAAACACAAGAGAGACTTGGATACATCAAAGGTGGCTACAAAAGCCTTCTGGCGCCAAAGTCTTGAATTGCTCAGTTATCCTGCTAGTTGTTGTTATGCAGTTTCCAGTTTTCTGAATTTTTTGTAGATGAAGTACAAGAGGGTTGTTCTCTTTAGGGTGACATGCAGCTGTTCACTCAAGGACTCATTTACTCCTGTGGCTCTAAACCAAAGCAGCAACAGCCTGAATCAGATCTGTGAGAGAGCAAACAGAGAATACCCACAAATACCTGCTTCTGGTAAAATCATAAATAAACCTGGCCTGAAGGACTTCCACGCATACATTCGGTGTGGCTTTGGGAAGAGGAAGAAAAAATTGCTACAATGGAAAGGAGACTAAGAGCAACCTACAGAAGCACACAGGAGGAAAAAAAACCAACCAACCAACCAACCAACCAACCAACCAACTAACCAACCAACCAACCAACCAAACAAACAAACAAAATTACAGAATGAATTCAACACTTACCAGGAGCAGATGCAAAGGGACAGAATGGTAAGAAAAGCTACAATGCACTGAAATGCATGGGCTGAAAAGAGGTTCCTATAAACCTAGGAAAATAATTCTTCAAAGTACAGAGAAGAAAGTATTTCAGAGGGGAAACCCACAGAGATATGCAAAAGCAACAACAGTTTCTTTTTAGGGAAAATAGCAGCTCAAGACCGGCTTTGGCTTGTAGGTACTGAAAGGTGTGAGTAGGCAGAGGACATACACAAAATTATCAGCTTCTGTTTTGTCTCTTCCACTTGTAAAAATCAGTTTAGAAGATTTGGCCTTCCTGGCATATCTATCCATGATAGGAAAGCTTTAGCTGGGTAAGATAAATTATGATAATATATATGCCAGTTTCAATCATAATAATGTATGTGCCAGAAAGTTAAATTAGGACAGTATATATATATATGCTTATATTTCTGCAACAAAATGTCTTGTCCTAGCACAGACTTAGGCTGACAATCTGCACCTGAGCAAGACTTTGCATTCCCTTTTAGAAAAATTAAAAGTTCATTTCAGAAGGTGAACACTTGCAGAAACAGTTTGGTTTTGCTCAGCTCTGTGTCACCTGTCCCTGAGAGCTCCTCCCCAACCTGTGCTTGCAGCATCTCCAGCTGCTTTTTTCTCTCCAGGAGGCTGAAACTGCCACGCAAGTCGTGCAGGCACACAGCAAATTAGTATTTCATTATTGTTTTGTCAATGTTGAAATTTTAAACAGTTTGAGCATATGACATAGCCAGTTGCTTCCTGTAGGCTCCCAGGCTAATTGGCACTTCCACAGGCTGCACAAGATCTCCCCTGCACACCCAGCTGCAGTCAAACCCAACCGCAGTGACAATTTCATCAGCGGCGCAGGAGCGTGATCAAGCGCTCTGCTCAGAGCTGCTGCACACACAGCTGTAACAAACCCTGCTTGGAACACCTCAGCCTGGGGAGAGCTGGTTCTCATTTACTCAGGTATCCTTGGAAGACTTTTCTTTAGTCAGAAGCAATTCTGCAATGACTCATAGGAAAACAGATCCCATCAAGATGCTGAACTTGGCTGTCATTAACAATTTCACACCATGCTTGCTTACTTTGAATCCTGTGTTTGGCACTGTGGATGAGCCCAGAACAGACCAGTAATGGTTCTATTATGAAATTTTGCAGGCCTTCTTAAAAATTATCACAGTGGCCCATGGACTCATAAGGTAGGGGCTTTTATTTTAAAACAAAACACTTCAAGCTCTTATTATCAGTAGTGCATTAGAAGGCAGGATTCAACCCCTGGGCTTTGCTCAGACCTCTCTGTAACATATACCAGTGTATTGTACATTTGTAAAAAGAAAAATTGAATAATGGCAATAGAAAGGTGCAACAGCTAACAGTAAACTGAAGAAATGTGCTCTGCAGGGAGGCTTAAAAAGTTCTCTAATTCAAGGTACTACACAGACTACTTGCTAGCTACATATTTTAAGTTCCTGTGGATGAGAAATAGGAAGTACTGGATGACACTTACCTCCTTAATTTTGGGGGTTTTTTTTTTGCTCAAATTTAGAAAAAAGAAGTATATGCTGACAAAAATTAAATAGAAACAAAAATATAAGAAATTTAGACTGCCTTTTCCAGCACATAGTAATCTTACTCTTTTGATCATATTGCTTCTGTAAATATCACTAATTCTTCCACCTTAAAATAATGCCCCTGCCAATGATTTGTACTCTTTTTCTTTCCTTGCTTTTACTATGGTGCTCCAATTTCATCTCACTTACAGGGGACATATATAAAAATTGTAACAATCTTGGCTTTTGAATAACAGCTGTGTTAATATGGTCATTTAAGTTTGCTGAACTTAAAACCCAGCATCTTTCTACTCATTTCACCTACTGTTTCACAGAAGCTATTTGAATTCTGTTAGCTCCTTTCAGTGGGCTTAAGGCAGTTACAGGTTTTGTATGGTCTCCCTCAAAGCTGCTGTTTCCCAAGCTGATGGTGATAAAATGTTCAGAGAACTTCCAGGCTGGACTATCAAACCATCATCAAATGGCCACAATTGGCATTTCTACTGTGTTCCTTCAAAGGCTGTATGCTGCTTTTTCCTCCACCCAAGCATCTCTGCCACACCCATTTAACCCACTGTCTTCAGGAGACTGACACCAGTGAAGATGCCATCTTAGTCAAGGTCTGCTGTGAGGAGATTCTTTCAGCAGACTCCCAGATGTGAGCAATCCCAGCACAGGAGCTGCCAGTGCCACCTATCCAACATACACCCACTTGCATGCCCTCAATCTCACCTCCACGGGCAGCAGGTTACTGGGATCCCGTGGTGTCTCCTGAAGGATTCACCCCCACTGCTGAAGGATCCCACAATCAGAGGAGCAGCCCTCCAGCATTGTGCACAGGTCCATTGCTGGACTGGGTTAGCCCTTGGCAGCCTGGTGCTGTCACTTCTTTAGCCTGTGCTTGTTTCCTCGCCCTGCAGAAACACTGACCTTCACTAGAGGCAGGAACAAGCAGCAGTCATTTGTGGGAGCACAAATGCTCCCAGCTGCTCCTCACTGCACAAAGTGAAAAATATGCTTCACCATACAAAGCCACATGAACAACCCTGATATTTTAGTAAATACTCTCCCCTGGAATGCACATCAGACACATCCTGAGCTGCTTGGGACACTCCTACATCCATTTTCTCTGTTTCTCTCATTTATTTTCCTTTATTTCCTTTTTCTGTGGCTCCTCCATTTCCAAAATCCTTTGTATGTTTAAATGAATTGCTACTATTCCATCAACTTTAGTCACCACCTCTCAACAACTGCACTTCTATTACTTTTCATTGTGACTCAAGCAATACAGTTATAGCAACTACATTTGTAAATCCTCTGAGCTGTCACTTCCAACAGCTGCAACCTGCTGATTGCTCCTTTCCTCCCTGCATTCTCCAGCCCTTTTACCTCCAAGAAGTTTGTTTGAAATGTCTTTTTTTTTTCATGGAATAAATTCTACTCTTAAATGTAGAGACCTTCCCCTATGCTTTCGAGCCCGACTGAATTTTAATAAGGGGATTTAAACAAAAATTAAATTAGCATATGCCAGCTCCCCCTCCATGTACTCACATCACTCTTCCACCATCATTTATCTACCTCAAAGCTGATAAACACACTGTATGTATCAGCATTCTAGCTCAGAGACCCCCCAGCAGATTCTTTGCAAGTCCCATGGCAGATCCATGAGACAGTTTTTTCTTTCTGATTTCTCTTTATTGAGGTTGGGTTTTGTCTAGCTGTGACTGCTGCTGGCTGCCCACAGAGAGCACACACCCCTCCTGACCCTTATTTCAAGGCAGGATTAGGCCAATCCTATAAGGTCAGAGCTCAGGAATGTTTTTTGTCCCAATTTCCAAGTCAGAGGTGTTTGAGTAGTTCAAGGCATGGTTCTCCAGGGCAGCTGAAAATGACTGGTATGGAAATTGGGGTGAAAACTGCAGAGAGAAAAGGGAATCCCCTCTATAGGCTATAGACTCAGGTTGCTCTTCATAGACTAATGGAAAGCATTGGCATGTTCTGGCTTTAAGACAAAATTCTATTTAAAACTATGATTTTGTGGAATAGCCTCACTATTGCCCTGCACAGGTCCAGCTCTGGCCAAAGCAGAAGCAGCTTTTCTTGAGCACACATTAAATAGGGCTTAGCAAAATCCACAATAAGTGTATCAAAGAATTTCCAAGAACAGCAAAACAGTATTTGTAGGCTTAATACCAACTGACTTTTATCCATTTCACCTTGAAGCTTTTTTGCATGTAGCTCAAACAGTAGTGGTAAAGACTGCTCTTAGAGAGACCAGTGCATGTAACAGGCCACTGGTCACAGCCATAATGATTGTTCATGGGTGCCTGTACCAATGTAGATTTATGACAACTTTAACACCCCAGCACAACTGTCTGAAATAAGAGTAGTGCTACTAAATACTCTGAGTGATCAGCCAAAAGTCTGTTGTGTGTAAAAAAATATTTAGGTCAGAAACACAGCAAGTTGCCAATACAGAACAGAAATTGTTTTCAGAGTATTCCCTGAAATGGCATCAACAACAAACCCTGAAAATGTTTGTCTTTCAGGACATCTGGCTTCTTATTTTTCCTTATTATTTGCATGCATTAAAGTCCCTAAGGAGCTCCAGACTAATGTGTTGCCTTCCTCCTCCATCTCATAACTCCCACCTATCACCAAGTGTTTCACAGCCTCTGTATCAGCTTTTTCATCTCCTAAGCATTTCTCTTCTACTAGATTTGTTTTGCAGCTTCTTTATTAGGAATGAATAGCATTTTTTAAAATTTTCTCCTCTATGGTAATTTACCTTCCGGGTTATGAAAAAAAATTTGGAATATTTTTGCTAGCATGCAGAGGGCAATTTAAATTGAAAAAGAAATCCTATTTGTTTCAATAAAATGATAACTCATCTTTCTTTAATTCACTGTAGGGGTTTTTTTTTTGTTGTTGTTTTTTTTAGGGCTTGGGCTTGTGGATTTTTGATGTTCCTCAAGGCATAACATGACTATAAAACACTAAGGCTGTTATGGTAGAGATAGGTAAATACATAGTAGGGGGAAGTTATTTAAAAAAAAATAGATGATGTTGAAGAGTTTCAGTGGAATTTTATTCCTCTTGAGTGGCAATGTTAAATCAGTTGAAAGTAAGGACAAATATCTTTAATATTAAACGTTTGACATTGTCCACAAACAATATATCTAACCAGATTAATAACTCTTCTTTTTCAGTAAGTAATTCCTATTCTCCAGACTATATAAGAACCCTAAAAATGAAAGGTTTTTTGTATCAGGACTTCTCGTTTTACTGAGGATTGTTTTTGTGAGTATGAGGGAGGTTACTGAATACACTGCAAAAGAACACTGCCAAACAGTTCAAAGAGTTTTCAGTACCTGTATGCACTAAACATAGGTTTTCTGCAATATACAGAACTTTAAAAGAATTCTAGACAGGTCATCCCTTTCTGCTATGCTCAGCAGAAGGCTCAACACAGCCATCCTTTAAATCATATCTACAAAGCACTTCCAGTGATATTCTCTGAGATCCCTTTCTAAGGAAGTATCCTCTGCCTTTAACTTAAAAGAGCTTACAAAACTCTGATTTATTGTGACCATTTGTTTCCAAGAGCTTTATTGCCTAACCATAGATCAACTTGGCTTGCTTCAGTCATTAACAACAGTACATCATTAGACCAATTATAACATTCTAAAAGTTTAATTTGTAAACTATTACAAATAATTATTGTTTCACAAAATGGGGTTTCCATCCTATTACTAACACATATTAGCAATGCCAGTTCTGGTCTAATTGTGGCTTTGATTTAAGATACTTAAGTCAATTTTATTGATAAGCAGTGTCACCTACAATATATTACAGAGGACCTGAAAGTTTACAGACAAGAAGCTAAAGACACAGCTGTAAGGATATTTTTTGTTGTTCCCTACACCTTGATTAGTTTCAGGAACCAGACAAATGATGCCAAGGACAATCCTGGGAGGGAAATTATTGCCTGCTGATGCAACTTGTCATTTATTTGAATCCTGTAGGAAAGTTTCATCCTGCCAGCAAAGGAGGATGTAAATGTTTGCTGCTGTATTTACAGACCTTTCCAGAAGCCCAGCAGAATCCAGGGGGTATCAGCAAACTCAACTGTCTGCATTTTTTCCTTGCATTCAAATCAAGTGATTGCAGAAGTCCTAATGCATTTTCAATTTTCCTTCCTTGATCACTTCCTAGAGTTGTCTGGGTTTTGGTTGGAGTCCCATGGAACCATTTGTTCCTGTCAAGCCAATGTGCTTTTCTTGTGGTGGGGTTTTGCCCTAAGGCTTTCCAAGAGAGGCTCTGCTCTGCTGGAAGCTGTGAGGGTCTATCAAGTTTGATTGGTTTAATCTCTGATTAGACTTCTAAAGAATGCAGTCAGGCTGTCTTTGTGTTTTGCCTTGCACATCAGTAAGGAAAGATCCAGAGAAGGTACAAGAAGCACTCAAAACCACAAATAATGTCCCCTGTCACATCCCTGGGAAAGACCTGTCAGCTCCATTAGTGGAGAAAGATATAGGTCAGGCAATATGCAAGATGCTTAGTGCCTTCATTTCCCATATTATAAAGAGATTCATTTTAGCTGACATATAGGCTTACAAGCAAATTTCAGGATAAATGGCATAAACCCTGCTATTAACTGTGTTGGAGACACTTTAAATATCTCTATCAATACAAACATCACAGCCCTTTTAGCTTGCACCCTTGCAGTAGGAGAGGAAAAGCAGTAATGCAAGATGGGTAAAGAGATCCAGCCAGGCACATGCTTAATGTCATTGAGGCTTCTTTGCTGGAAGCAGTGTCATCACAAGGGGCTAGTGTCTGAAGGTGAGAGGGTGGAACTAATTTTGCCTGATTTGCAATACTTGTGATGTCATATTGAAGTATTATCTTCCTATAATGTGGAAATACAAGGAACATGATGAAACAAGCCGTGCAGGGAAAAATTATCTGATAGAGGGAGATAAAAGAGCTGAAAGAAATCCAAATAAAATACTAAGAAGTACTCCAGAGAAAATTATGCTGCATCTAGATGGCAGCCACTTCAGGTACTAAATGTCACAAGAGTGGATAAAATGATTGTTCCTCAAGAACTGCACAAGTCCTTCAACCAGCAGGAGACATGAGCTCTGTTGGTCCATCACATGCAGAAAGCATGCAGGCAGAAAGGAGGGGGCTGTGGCACAGAAACACTGATGGGGTCACTGGGCTCACTTGGCCAGGCTTCAGCCTGCACTCCCTGCAGCCCATTGAGCCCTACCCAGCACCAAGTGGGTTTGCAAGGTCTTGGCACTGTCTTGAAAATATATTGATGGTACATCAAGACACCTGAAAAGACAGTTCTGGGTAAAGAATCGTGAGAATGTTTCAGCTCTTACACAGGCACTGGAAGTCAAGAGTATCCAAAGGCACCTGGAGCACACCACAGCTTGGAGAGGGACAAAACTGGGGGCTGCACATTGATTCGTGGCTTGAACTCCATCCCGTGGTGAAATTAGGAAGGAATTGGCTTGAGCACATCCTTCTTCCCTCTGAAGTTTATCATTCCTTTCTAGCATCTTTTGAAGGCAGCTGGCATGCAAGGCTGTAATTCTTATCTCCTTCTCCCAGAGCTAGTGAGTCCAACTTCAGTATTTTTAACCCTCTCTGTTTAAAGAATGTCAAAAAGTTCAAGTTTTAATCAAGGGCTAAAGCCAAAAATGTGTTAATACTGGAGTGGGGGCATTTTTAAAGTTTAGGTTTTTTTGTTTTATTACTCTAAACATCACATATCTGTGAGAAACTTTCCCTTCATTTTATAGCACTAAAATTGCTAGTGTGCATAGGAGCTTTCTTACCAAAGAAGGCCTCACAAAAATAGAAGTTTTCACTGTTTTGCTTATTAAGCAGCCTTATTGTTTTAAGAAGTAGTCAATTAATCATTGAAAATGTTGCCCTGACTATAATTAATAACTACAGACAAAAGACTATAGGAAAAAGACAAGGTAAATCAAGAAAAGCAAACATCTCCAAGAATAGATTTTTGCTCTCTTTATTGCTCCAGGAGCTCACAGATTTTTCTAACAGAACCTATGGCTGATCTACTTAAAGTAAAAACATGGAGAAAAAGAGAAATGGCTGTAAAACCACAGCCACTTCTGAACCTTTGTATGCAGGTACAGAGAAGAACCCATCAGACAAAAAGGACTGAACATTAATACAGTGCAGATAAAAATGGATATCAAGAATATGAAACCAATTTCTTCCAAGTAGAAGCATTAAAATCATACACTGGTATAACTATATAAAGATGTGCAAATCTGAAAGCCAAATTTTGCTTGAATGTACAAGGTTTCTAATCACTTTTCATAAGGAGGTAATTGGCAGCTCTAGGCAAGCAGGGATGGACAGAAGGAAGTAAGAAATAAATACCTGAAGCAGTTCTTTCAATGTCACCAAATGCCCCAGCTACTATTTCAAAAACCTGGGTCTCCATCTGAGGGCTGTAATGTAGAATAATACAAGATATTATCCACTCAGTCTCTTCAGAACCTTTTATTGCTCCTCATTAGAAACTGAGGTATGCACTCCTTTAATTCCACCTATACCAAAATAAGTTCCAGCATAAATAAAATATATCCAAAACATAAATATCACCAACCAATATCATCAAGCTAGCAAAAGTTTATAATATGGAGTTTACAAATGGAATTTTACATAAGTAGATATGGCAGGCATAACGGGGAAGAACCTGTTCTACAAGTCATCAAGGGCCATCTCCACCACCTGCTGCTAAATAGAAAACAGGTTTGGTCTTTAAAACTAAATGGAATACTTTTTTTAGAAAAAAAAACATTGGCTAGTAAAAAATTTATTAGTAAAAAAATGTAAAATATTTTAAGCCCATTGGGTTAAAATAGGCAGTCTACATATGAAATGATTGACAAATATTTATGGTTTCCATTTTATGTACAAGAACATATACAACATGATGTAATACATTCATTCTAATTGTGTATGTGCTAAGTAAATAGAAATACTAGAAATGCATACAATATAGCTTGCTATTTTTTTCTGAAAAGCTACATATAAACTCTAAATCCTATTTCCATTCTTTCCAGTTTCCATTCTCTCCTTTGCAACACATTTCATATTTTAAATTATGAATGTGCAACACAGGATGTCATTTGGATGTCAAAGAAGCAATCAGCTGGAGACTACTATCATTCAGAAGCTACTTTGAGAGATACTGAAATTTTTTAACCTGTAAAAAATGCTACAGTATATTAAGAATATAAGAATTGCCTCTATTACTTCCTGGAATGCTGAATTTTCATTTATATTTAGGATTATTGCCTTTACAAAGTCCTAAATCCAGCGAGTGCCTGTCTCAAATTATGACAGTGATTTCTGTGCTGCTGAACTCAGGGACTGCAGAGTAAAACACTGGAAAGGCAACAAAAGCCTTTGCAAGCTGCACAACAAGTACAGCACAGCCATCATCAAAGCCTACCAAGTGAGCACAGTTTATATTCCAGACTAACACCAGGGGCAGCCAGGTTCCTGCTCACTGCAGCTGGGGCAGCTCCAGCAGCTGGATGCTCTCCTTCTCCCCCCACTCTTAGTCCCTCATCCAGGTGAGAACTCAGGGCACCCAGTGCAAAACCTCTGGCTGGGGCTCCCAGAGATAAGGGCACATCCCAGAGTTACTGCTAAGTGGCATTTTAAAAGCTCAAGGAATTCACCTTTCTGTCATTTCTCTTAAATAAACATATTGTTCTTTGATCATTGTTGATGCCTTGTTTTTGCATTGATGGGGAACTCAAATGTGCAGTTTGGGACGGGAAAACAAAAGGTTTTCCCAAGGAGTGGCAATCATAACTGTAAATGTTAACTTGTGCTGCAGAGGCACACCTGCACACACAGACACTGCCCCAGACCTTTTCCTCTCCTGCTGCACACAACAAGCTTCCCCAACACACTCATCTTGGACTGATGAGGCAAATTCTTACTCCATTTACAGCCTCTAATTTTTCCCACACAAAACCAAATGTTTCTCTTCCCCTTTTTAAACCTCGCCTGATGTGTCTATTTTGCTTTCTGATTAGAGGTATAATGCTGAAGGGGAGAGACTGAAATAAGCATGAAGATGTTTTTCAAAACACAAATGCAAGGGAAAATCTAGATTTTAATAGTTACACTACAATGGCAGCTAGGAATTGTTTTTATTAGTAGCTTTGCAGTGCATACTGTGATTTAGTCACCCATCACTTTTGGCTCTTCTCAGAGGTACTTTGGCTATATTTACTAGAGACACCCATGATGAAGGCAGGATCTTTGAGAAGGGTTGTTTAAACAGTATATTTTATATCCTTAAGCTGTTCCCTGCCTATCAGATTTCTATTATGGAACATAAAAATCTTTCTTTAGTTAAAACACACCAGGCAGAAAGAAGCAGAGCCACAACCTTGTTCATGGAATTCAGAGTCCATGACAAGTCTGCAGCCACAATCCTGACCTCAGTAGGAAAGGGTCACATAGCAGATAACACCAGAAATTTGCATCTTGAGATCTGAAATAAATAGCTGCAACATATCAAAGCACTTTATGCAATTGCAGTGCTAAACAATTCTTGCACTTTCTGGGACAGTTAAGAGACTGCAGACAAGACAACAAACAGCACTCACACATAGGAACTTCCAACACAAACTCATAGACTTTGGCTCTATACTGAAGCAGAGGACCTTTGACAGAAGTAGCATCCACAGTATTATTCTTTCCAAGTAATTGTATGGGTAAATAAAATCTGTTTGGGAAGGATGGGCTTGTGTTGTCTGTGACAGTGAATTAACCTTCAGGGACCAATTCCTGTCTTTCAGCAAGTATTTTCAGAAGGATAAAGGGAAATTCCACATTTGAGAATAGGAAACATCTCCACAGCCATTTTCCCACCCCCAGCTGCAGCATCCAAGGCTCAGAGCAACTACAGCATCTAGGCATGGGGAAAAGGGGTTTGTTTATTTATTTTATAAGTTCAGGAATATTCATTGATTTTCATTTTCTTTCTATAGGGTTAAATTTGAACAGGAGGCAAATTAGGAAACATTTGGAAAAGCACTTGGAAGAACACATTCTTCTGCACAAACTCATTCCAAGCTCTGAAGCTCAGCCCCAGTGCTCCAATCAGACCCTGCAGTCAGGCAGCACAGCCAGTACCTCCCCACCCCACTGCAGACCAGTGGAGGAATCTGAGCTACTCCCTCTAAAGCAAAGCTTCAAACATTCAATTGCCTGAGTAGTTTGGTTTTTTCCTTAAATATTCAGCATGGAAAAGTGATAATTCACTACTATTGTTGTTATTCAAAACTTAAAATTTTATTATTTTGTTGAAGGGTAAAAGTGCTACCCAATAAGTATCTGGAAGACTCAAAAGACCATCTTAAATAAAATTAAATAAGTTTTAATTTCTTGACTG
Organism: Haemorhous mexicanus; assembly: GCF_027477595.1. Classification (NCBI taxonomy): domain Eukaryota; kingdom Metazoa; phylum Chordata; class Aves; order Passeriformes; family Fringillidae; genus Haemorhous; species Haemorhous mexicanus. The sequence continues at coordinate 21,598,420 of NC_082348.1, forward strand.
GGAGAACATCATGCTTAGATGTCAGACTGGCAATATTACTTGTGAATACTATTCAATTCTGCTATTTCAAAGCTATAGGGGATCAGTTTGGGGGCTCTGCAAAGTTCCTTCTAATTAAAAAAACCTAGGCTAAACAGAGCATTCAGTTACTTCACTGTGATATCAGAAAATTACACTAAAAAAAGACTGCTAAGTAATGAAAATGTGTTAATGTTGAATGAATATTTCTCTTTGTGAAAAATCCAGGACAGTTGATTTCAAAAATATTATTATAAATGGAAACTATAATAGTATTTTTTCCAGCAAGTAATACAATTTGTAAATTTTCTGAAAAGTTTAAACATTATTAAGAGTGGAATCGAAAATGAAGGTCAGCATTTGAATTCCTGAAACCAAGAGCCCATTGTTTACTTTGGTCTCCTTACAACATATTATTATTATTGAAGCAATTATAATCTAAGGCTTTCACTTCAAAGGGGTAATTTAATAGTAATCATTCATTTCCAGATATTCAAATTCAACTGCTTCTCTGCAGTATGGTAACACTTTGTATGGCCACATTTCAGTTTTAAAGTAACATCTGACACCAAATTTAACACCAGGAGAGTTTTTCTGCTCAATACAAATCAGATCACTCAAAGACTACAAAGAACAAGAACTCAGAAACATTTGGCAACATCAAATTTTGCCAGTTTTCACTTGCTAAATCACATTTGACCTGCTGAAATTTCAATAGTTCAGGGGCATGTCAGTCTAAATGAATGCCTTGAAGGTCTATGAGATTTAACATCAAAAATCCACTTACAAATGTTTGATAGTAGTGATAATACAAAAGTGCTTCACACACTGAGCATACACCAGTACTTTCTTTGCTGCCACTGAAACACTGCCCAATAATGTCAGGGTGGTGCAAAGCATCCCCTTCTGTCTGGAAAGCCATCAATAGATAACATCCAGGATGGAACAGAGGTGAGCTTCCAAATGAGACTTCCAAATGCACTCTGTGAGGAGAGAAAACAGCTTGCTCTGCAGACTGAGGCTCCTGCTGCCCTGTCTCACTCTCTCCAGGTGCAATGCTCTGTGTTGCATTATATTGCTTGAAAACAAACTGTATTGATAGGAGACAAGAATAAGTTTACCTAATCTAAATATGTAGTATTCCAGAAAAAGAAGGGCAGACAGAAGGCCAAAATCATGAATTATGCATACTGTATCATCCAACTCCTATCCTACTTGAGAGCTGGGAGCAGGCTTTGCATGGAAAATGAAATTAGGATGGAACTTATATTGAACAATTTTCTCCATAACTGGTTCTTACTCACCTTAAATGTAAAATTTTATTTAGCTTATATCACAGGAAGGCATCCTTATTAAAGTAGCACACCCACATGCTTCCCTTTGAAAGGATTTAATGCAAACAAGTCTAAAATAATTGAAGGGAGGACATTTTCTGACTGTTCTCAGAAGAGCTTAGTGGAGAAGAGGATAGCAGGAAAGAATTACTTTATTATATTGATTTCCTCAGGAAAAAGGAAAAAAACTCAAAGTAAGGTAGGTCAAACAAACCAATTCTCTTTTGTAAAAATCAATAAGAGCATGCAGAACATGAGTGAATTTACATGTAAAGAAGGGCTTGCAGCCATAGTGCAAAACAAGATCTGCTCATTATTACTCTAATAAGGCAGGTAATTCAAGAGGCTAGCTGGGGTCATTACTGCACCATGCCATTTTAAAATAACTCAAAGTGCAATGTGTGTGCAGTTTTACTAATTTAATCAAGCAATTAATCTGAAATGACTGATTATACATTACAGCTCACTGAAACATGTGGAATCATAGCACATGACAGATGTGTAGCTGCTTAGAACACATCTACCTAAAGCTGAAAGTTTGCTCTACATGAAGCTGCAAAGCTGTCTAGACTTCTACCCAGGTCATATATCCCTAACTCACTGCACTCCAGTGTCCCCTCCAGGAGGTGCCTGGGTGACTTCTATCTGTCCAGCTGCTTCTGCAAGACCTTAAAGGATCTTGTGCTGAAGAAATATGTCTGTCAGCTCCCAGCCAGGACTGGCTTCAGCAGCTGTTTACTGGAACAGCATGGAGCTGCTCATGAAAGGAAATAGTTTTGTTATAGAAAAATTGTGCTGTTGTACGTCTGTGAGAAATAAAGACATGCAAGGGGTAAATAAACACATTGGAGTGAACCCAAACAAACAAAAATGAAAGCCTTTAACAGCTTAAAGTATTTTTCTCAAGTATACCATATGTCTTCAAGTATCAATTATATAAAATCAAGGAGATGGATATAAATACACAATAAATTGTGGGCTGCTTAAGTACACATTTGTTTAATAAAGAATGCATTGCATCACAGCCCAACTTTAATTCTGACTTTAAATAAATGCTATTACAGGAGACCTCTCACATTCTAACCATAACAACCATAACTACTTCTGCAAGAGAAAACCATTAAAAATTATTTATTTACACATTAATGACATTTACTGACAAGCATCAAATAGAAGTCTGCATATATACATTTTGTTAGATTAAGTGGGAAAATACTTTAGTAAGATATCTGGCAGAACTGAGAGAATTCATAGCAATTAAAATGCTATAAAATTCTACAGCACATTAATAGATTAAACTATTAAAAATGCCTGCAATAGTATCCTTTAACATGTTGATTTAAGGAATCCTCAGCACATTGCCCAGGGTCAAGACTGCAGCATTATCATGAAATTTGGGAATTTTTTTGTATTTGGAGGAAAGTGTGTTTATTAGGGGGCTAGTATTTATTTCTTTTGTTTTAAAAGCTTGTTTTCTGGTGATTAGTTATTACCGTTTTCCCAGTGAATTAGATTTTAAGTTTTGGGTTTGTTTTTCTCCTGGAAACTTCTACAGAGTAAAGTAAAACTGCTAAACTCACAGAGGGGAAGGTGCATGCAGGCCAGCTCAGCTGGTCGTGATTGAATGGCACTGCAGCACATTGCCCCTTCACTGCCCCTTTCAGGAGCACTCCTGCTCCTGCTATCAACAACTTTGCAGAAGGCAGCACCCACAGCAGAGTTTGCCCATATTTACCTATACTGGGTACCCCTTTGCCCTGCCCTCATTACAATTCTTCACACAGCTCACAGAGAAATTGATAAAATGGGACCCAAATGAGATGACATTGATAATACAGTGCTCCTTTGGAGACCACCTTTTAGAACAAGGTGCAACACTGCAAATCTCCAAGCTGAGCAGGTGTGATAATGAATTCAAGAGCTGAGAATGTGTCACTGTGAATTCAGTTGTTCTCAAAGCTTAATACGTGCAGGTTGCAATTTGATGATGCTTTATGCAATTGCAGGGTTGTTACTGTCAGAAACAATCTGTTTACTTTGCATATTTTCACATTTTTGTGAGCTGCCTAGATTCTATCTTCTGCAATTGGCAGAAGAGATTTACCAATTTATTTTATTTTTCAAGATGAGTAGCCTTGCAAAGGATCTGAAAAGGTCCCAGCATGCAAAATTTGGGAAAATTCTGGGGCATAATGATATTCATGAGGATTCAGATTCCACATTCATCTGACCTTGACAGTTGAAATGAGGCCAGAGGATCTCAAAGACCCAGCTCCATGGGTCAGAAAGCCCCAGAAGCAGAGCAGAGAGAAAACTGCACACTCTTGGTTTACCAACCAATATTCTGACATTGGATGGAGAGGCTCCTATGGAAGAAAAACCAATATAAACAGCCTGGCAGAAGCCATGATGGCTTTTGTGGCTCCAAAATAAAAGGGGAAGTCAACATTTCTGCTGATCCCCTGTCCATGGAGGCTGTGGAGAGGGCAGGGGTCTGAAGGGAGAGCAGCAGGACCACTCTGCAATGCATCACTGGACAGCAGAGCTCGAGACACTGCCCACCCACCCACAGGCTCTGAGTTCATGGGAGGACAGGGACAGGCAGCAGTGGGCTTCTGCCTCTTCTCATTGCTTGGATAAGGTATTATGATCTCCTCTGATCTGCAGAGGACACCTCAAGACCTGCTCCCACCTGCTGGGATCAAGGCTGCTCCCAGCTGAGAGGTAAATGGATGCATCTCACCATTCCTGCACCCACTCCAGCAAGGCTGGAGCAGCAAGGCTGCTGTCACCCTCCTCTGGCTCCTCTCTGCTGCCATCACTGCTTCGAGGGACTGAGAATCACCTGGCTGCAGAGCTCTGCAGTGGAGGTTGCTCACAAAGCCTTCCTCCAGCTGCCCAATTGCTGGGACTCACTCTGCTCTGAGTGACAGCACGGCTTTGCAGGCTTTCACTGCTTTTACCTTGTATTGTAGAAACTCACTTTGAACTTATGATACTCTTGGAAAACAAATTCCCATAGAGTCTTTCTCAATTAAAGAATAAATAAAAAACTACTGTAGTAAAAGCTATGACTTACATGTTGTTATTTTTCTATTCCTATTTCTGTCATTAAAGTTATTGTATTTATTTTATGTAAAAAGTCTTGAAACCAAAAAAACCACCCATGTACTCCTCCTACATACTGTTTAAAAAGTTAAACACCTTTTAAGTGACCTTGTATATTGCCAATTGGACCTGAATATTGTATTTTGTATATTATATAACTAACAGATAGATATGGGCTTCATCTGCTGATCCACAAACCCTCTTGATGTCACTAGGAATGACACAAGCATACCCTCTGGAAGGTGGCCAATGCAAGTGTTGAAACAACAATTGAAATTAAAAGTTATTTTCTTGAATTTGTTCAGACTTTAGTAGGGAGATTTGTGAAGTAGAATCATTCTGTGAGATATTTGCATTATCAGACTCAATCCTCAATTTGTTTTATGTCACATGCCTATCTGCAGAAAATGCAGGACTTATTTAATTGTATCTAGGTTGTGAGCAGAAAAAAAGCCAGGGTATTTCCTTTTACTCAAGGGGTGGTATGAACCAGCTGGCATTCAAAAAACAAACATACAAAACAAAAACAAAACAAAAAAAACCCCACAAACAAAAAAAAGCCACTAAGAAAAGCTCCCATATTGATTCTTAGGTTCACAGGCCAGACGAAACTGTACTAAGAGATCCAGCCAAAATATCATACTCTACATTTGAATCTTTTAAAAGTGCATTGCAGAAAATGAGTAAAGATAGTGGTTTACAATAAGAAAAATGAGATAATAGTTTTGGAGCCTTAACTCCAGTTATTGCTGCTTGTGTGACTGCAATTGCAACTCTTAACAATTTCTGGACACCGCCTATAACCCTGATATTTAAATAAGTGCCACATCTCTGGATTTAATGGATGCCATATAACACAACAGAAGATTATATTAGCTGAGTATCTCGACTGCCACATGCACACTCTGCACAGTGTTTGATGAACATGAAAACATCTTGTTCTACATTTCCCCCAAGTACAGCTGGCAACATCCCCTCCTGCGATTGCCGGGTCCCAGAGGCTTTGTGCAACAACAGGTTTTGTTTGCTTTCAGTCATATGTTCATGTGATAAAAGCCTTCTTTGCATTATGAAGTCATAATGATTTATAAACTTCAATATAAATTCAGTTGGACTTTGCAGGAAGCCAAGGTGGAGTGGATTCAGGGCATGCAGCACTTCTAAGGCAGAGGGTTTCATGGACCAAGTACCTGATGGAGCCAAGGATGGATTGCTTTAAAAGTGAAACAAAATTCTGTGTTTGAAAGATTTTTGAAAACTAGACTTTAAAAGCAAAGCATTTCTGAAAATCAGATACACAGTTTTCAAAAGTCTAAGGCTTGCTTTTGAAAACAACCTAGAAAAAGAAGCAAAAAAATGAGGTATACTCTTAAAGTTTGTCTACAGCTTTTGTGATACCAAAAAAAACATCATTTCCAGGCTTTCCCAGTGACATATTACTTAGATAAGATCAACCATTAGTATTACAGAAAAGAATTTCAGAACACATAAATTCCTTTTAAAAGCAATAAATAAAGGGGGTTTTTTTCTGAACTAAAATTTTGGGTTTAACCTGTTTTTAAAATGCTTGATCTGAGCTCTTTTCTGTAGGAAAAAAAATCCTAATACATGCAGCAGCAAGGTTAAAATCACATTTTTTTAAAATCTATGAATTGTATTCTTGACAGCAAAGTTAAAGGAATGTCTAACAAATTCCAGCTTTAACAGCAGTTGAGACAACTCACCACTTCTCAGGAGGCACCCAGCAGTGTGCAGGATTGGGCCCACATGTCTGGGATCACAGAAAAATTATGGAAGCCACACATTCCTGAAATGTTAGGTTCTGCTTCCTTTCCTTCTTTCTTTCCCCTAAGGTTTTAATCTAAATTTTTGAAGTTTATGTGACTTCTCTTCTGCTGATTCTTTCAAAGTTGTTTTTCAGATGTTATAGGGAAGTATAATAGGATTGAGAAATCTCAGAAAGAAGAAGTTAGGGTTTTCTATTTTAAGATGTTAAATGCATCCCTCTTTTCGAAAAAAATAGCCTATTGAAAGTAAAATTAGTCCATAAAGTCAATTTGGGAGTTACTTTCATATCTTTTTCACTGAAAATACATTTAAGATTTAGCTACCAAAAGAAAAAATAAGGGGGTGAAACCATGCTTGTTCCCTAGAAAGCTTAAGAATCGTTCACCTCTCTTTGGTTAATTTAGTTTTTTTTAATGTGGTTAGCATCCAAATAAACCTTATCAAACATTTCTTGCTCCACTGACAATTTTCTGACCTCCTAGTTGAAGATCTGAGCCCTAACTTAGTTCATGGATGAGTAATCACAGCAGGTCCACGGCAGAACCTATCCTAGAACTACAAATATATCATCTGCAGCATTGTAAATCAAAGCCTCAAAGAGCATCGTTTAGCCTGAAGCTAAAATTGCTTGTTTATCAGATGGTGCCTAGCTTAGCATGGAGCAGCTCCTTGTAAATCTCAGGGACCTTTTACAGCATATACTTAAGCAAGCATATTGGCTCCTGGGAGACTTTCCTGGAGCTTTAATGACTGCAGACTGCTAAAAGAGCCAGGCCTTGCTTTAGTTAAGTGGTTACTTGTATAGCTTGGCTCCATTCTGTAAACTCCCCGAGATAAGGTGTCTGCTTTATCTGGGGAAAGAGCAGGCATTAGTTTCTCAGGGAATCTTTACATCCTAAGTGTTAATGTTCTTGTGGCTTTTGCTGTTTTGACCTTTGTCTGCTCGCTTTTGATTTATGGTGGGAGCAAATCTTTCCCCCCAAGCCCTTCCTATGTTTTATAGGTGCTTTGAAAGCCCAGTGGAGCACTCAGAGCACAGCTTTTAAAAGGGACTGTAAGGCCACACTATTGCTGAGTCCATGGCACAGCTCAGGACACTCCAGTGACCAGGAGGCAAGGCAACCACCCATTTATCTCTGCCTGTGGCTCACTGGATTATTTCCTCACAAAATGGGTGGTCACAACAAGTCCAGGGAGCTCCACCCAGTGCAAGCCAGGTCCCAGCCTGGGCCAGCCAGCCCCTCTGTCCTGCTGGACAGCAGTGGCAGTGACAGAGGGGCAGCTGCTCCCTTGGGAAGTGCTTGCCACAGTCATGAACTGGCTGGAGTTACCACTGGAGTCCAGGCAGCCACTTCCTGATGGATAGTTGCACACACTTGATGTAATTTGCTAATTGTGGAGCTTGTTATCTGGGTCTCTCACTTTTTGATTTGAATTAATTAGAGTTCACCTCCATGCAGCCACCTGCTGTGCTGTCACACACAGCATACATGGGTACAACAAAAACAAGGAATTTTTTTAATAGGCTTATTCAAGCAAAATGTGCTCCCATTAGATGTGTGAAATGGCATCACTGCAATGTCATAGCCAAAAAAGAGGAGCATCATTTATTTCAGCCAGCATAGTAATGGTGCAAGTGAGAGGAAAAAATGGTCCATTGCATTTATAGGCAGAAGACCCAATACATTTAAAATCTAATTTGACTTGACCAATTATTCAATATCTTTGAGTCTTTCTTACTTTCGTGTCTTTTCCCTTGATCCAAGTGAAAAGCAAAGAGGCCTGATTGTTGTTGCTGCTAGCAGCATTGTTAACATTTCAAAGCCAAGAAATTTTTGCTGTCTTGTGTGTGCAATCCTCCTGCAGCACCACGAGTTCATATTCCTTCAGGTGAGCACACTCCACCTATCACAGAACTGAAAATATACTCCCTTGCTGCATGTTTTTCAAACAGAACAAATCATTATAACACAGAGCCAAGGAAAAGCTAAATAACTTCAAAGGTTTGTCTTTTGATAGGTGCTACTTTCAAACTGCGCTGAAGAACATGAGTTTCCTTTTCACTGGGTATTTAACCCTGGCAAGGCACTTATTGTGATTTGCAGTTGTATTTGTTTGCTTTCCTATGCTTTAAGAACTATATTGAAACTAAAATCCTGTTTTCTTGTACAGAGCCCAAGTAAGTAGGCTTTTGTACAAAAGGTGTCAGGCCACCTGAAATACATCTGGAGCTATTTTTGCAGCACAGGATCAGTAATGGGTGACCTATTTACTCCATTACTCTGTAAAGATGCTTGAGCTGGCTTTGATCTCTTGTGGTCTATACTGGGTTGCCAGAAGGTCAGGGGAAAACTATTCCCCCTGGCTGCTATGTCCTGTGGGCACATCACTCTTTCTCCCAAAATTCAATGCTTCTTCCCCATTCAGTACTGCTCACTGTTCTGCTGTGGGCTGGATGTTCAGTCAGGGACAGCCTCATGATGCTTCACAGAGAAACTTCCTCAAATCTGGCATGTACTCTAGAGGTGATATAACATCAGTCCAGCTGAAGTGAGATGTTGTTGATAGCTTCTGGGTGTTTTGGAAGACAAAGGAAGAAATTAAACAGGACTGGAATTAAAATTAAAATTATATCCAGATAGGTGGATATTTAGAGATATGCAGCTCATGCTAATTTTTGGTTTTGAAAATAATTCATACTGAACTGCTAGAGGGGTTTTAACACTATCCACATTATTACAGGAGACCTTCTTCAGCCTTATAGAAATGTAACATTTCCAGGAAATTGAATGAATCTTTGTAAGAATTTGGGGTTATTTCAAAAATGCTTGTTTTACAAGAACAGTACTTGGCATGGTTTGGTACTTTCTCAATTCAGAGCACTGTATTGCTTGAATCTTTAATTCCATTCTGTTTCTGTGCTGAAAGTGTCCATTTTCTCATTTGACAAATGAAGAAATTGAATCAGAGAATCAAATTTGGTTACCCAGGATCACAAAGGCTCCAGCTATGATGCAGTTAAACATTTGGGCTGCTGCTGGTACCAGCAAGGGCTTCTGGTACCACAGAAGCTGCACACTTCACCCAGCACCTTGGGTAGAGGTTACTGCCTTGGGCTGCACTTTAGGTAAAATGTCTTGGCTTGCAATTTGCCTTTGGATGAAGACAGGCACAGAGAAATGGCAACAAAGCCAAAATCAAAAATTAAGACTCCTCTCTTCCAGAAGTAGCACTGTTTTTTCCAGTGTTGCAGTACATCTCCCTTTGGTTTTTCTAGCTAAAGCACATACAAGAGGTAACAACTGCCAACACAAGAAAACCCACAAATACATCCCCTCCCTCCAAAACAAACAAAAAACAAGAATCCACCACCTGAGCATGCATGCAAGAGTGCACTACAGACTGGAGTTAGCAGGAAGGCAAACTGAAATAGTCAGTGGTAAAGGATACATTACATTTAAACTTTGAAACCAAAGAGCTGCAGGAAGAGAAGGCTTCATTTAGTATAGACTGTCCAGTTGTAGGTGCTAATTGTTTCAGACAATCATTAAGGAAAACAGGTCCATTCAAGGCAAAAAGAAGGCATTTGAGATTTTCAGTCACTGTTCCTACAGTTGGAATTTGCCCTCTCTTTTTTGCTTTGAATATTGTTGTCCTCATGTCAGGCTCCCAGGTTTAGCATCATCTGACTTCATCACCTGGATTCTTTTTAGATTTCAGGTCCAAAGTCTGGGTCTAAACCTTGATTCTGTGCAATACAAAATATAAAATGTGCAAAAAAGACCCACAGAAAGTAAGTTTTCCAAACCAAATATTCATCAGAGGAAGAATCATAACTATCTAGCAAAGGCCTAATCTCCTAATGCCTGTGAGCAGAGGGGGATAATCCTGGGCCCATTGAAGTTGAGTGAAAAAACTCCTCTGAGCCAATTTGCCTTGAGAGATGTTCATTTCTGCGTGGTTGTATTCTTAAGACCATCCATTACTCCAAAACATGTTGAAAATCAATATTTTTGTAACTATATAGAACTTATTGGGTTGGAGTTATTAAGAACTGGAACTTCAAGGCACACAATTTTAAAACAGACAAATGGTGCTAATTTTGAACAGTGAGGTTAATGAATCAAACTCCTCCATGGAGTAATCGTTTCTCCAGCTCAAAACCCTCCTTGGTGAAATCTGAAAGTAGCTCTGGAAGGTTCACAGGTCAAATAAATACCCAACTCAGTGCTACAACAGTAGACTAAATTTATCAATACATCCATACTGAAATATATATCCTAAAATTAGATTGTCCAGTAATCTCATCCAGCACTGAGGAATCACAGGGACGCATTCAAATTCAGAGAAACCAGGCAAGTCACAGGGTTCCAGCTTTAGATAGCTACAGAAATATTTCTAAACTGAAAAAAAAGTCTGAATTCAGACATGTTTATTGGGGGAGATCATTTCAAAAATGGTCGTGGTGCACAGCTGGTATGTGTGTGGGACTTCAAAGCATTCCCACATACAGATATACTTTTTTTTTTCAGTCTGAGTAGTAGGTTGTTGTCATAGACTTCACAGGGCAGAAACTTCAACCTGGAATTTCCAGAGAGTAATGTTTCTAACAGCCTTTACTGAGGTGTTTCAAGGATGTGAACCATCTCACAAGCAATAAGTTTATTAGTCACAAGTACAAGTTTATTGTTACTGGTTTTGGAGAAGACATGGCAGCCTCAAAACTCAAGTAGGGAACAGAGGGCCAAGCAAGTGAGGCTGCTTTGCTTTTAATAAGGTAAGCTGGGGAGTACTGGGCTTGTTTCTGCCCACCTAGAAGCCTCAAAGTCAACACCTGTGTTTAGACAACAAGGTCTTTCAGCAGCAGACACAGTGCCCAGGTGTGCTTATAGAGCATGGCATAATTATCGCTGTTAAAATAATATCACTGGAAAATGTTTTAGTGGGTTTTTTTCTCCTGTTTGATTAGATTTAGGGGATGACAAACCTTCTCTAAAACAAGAAACCTGTAAAACTCTGCTTTGATAGGTCAGTGCTCCTTCATTGCTTCAGCAAAACCCCAGAGTGGAGCTTGGTGAGGTGCAGTGAGAGGGGCTGGAACAGCCTTCCACAGGGTCCCTGCCACCACCCTGCAGGGAAGCCACTGCTGCTGCTGCTGCATGGGGAAATAAAAAAGCCAAACACACCTTTCCCTTCTTCTCCCATTGAGAGAAAACGGAGAACTTGCTGCAGAGAAAAAACAGTGATTTTTGTCAAGTTCACAGCATCAGGGTGGATCACTGCACCCAGGGTGAAGGAGGTGGCAAAAACTGTCACTAAAAGTGTCTCTGAAATTCTCCTTAGGAATAAAAGGAGCTTGAGCTTGTGAGATTGGCCATTTCCCTTCCATCCATTAGGACAAGTAACTTCAAGCAAATTCTTTCCTGCTCCATGTTTCCAGTCAGGTCAGGCTCATTAGTGCCACCAAGGCACCAGCAGCAGGGTGGGTGCCTGCCTTTGCTGCTAGCTATTTATTTACGTTTACATTGATCTGTAAATACATCTGGGAGCACTTGGACCATCTGCCACACATTTGTCAGCCACTGAATGGAGGGGGGACATCTGGGGATGCCACTGGGTTTTGTTGATTTTCCCCCATTAGAGCTACTGTTTCCTTTTCTAACATGATGTGAGCAAAGACCCTGGCTGACTGTATTGAAAAGGCAGATATGTGAGTGTGACATCACCTCCAAATCCACCAAATCTGAGTTTTCTCCCAAGCCTTCTTCCATTTTCCAGAGTTCAATGTATTGAAAGAACATGAAATGCCAAAAGATCTACCACAGTTTTCTTCTGCAGCATGAACAGCAATATAGAATGCTGACATAATAGACAGAGGTACCTCCTATGTGCCCAGGACAGCACAAAACTCCAGATTTGGGGGATGGAGGGTTAGGGTTTAAAAAAAAAAATCACATAATTTAATGTGTTCCTCTAAACTCTGCTTCAATAGCCATTGCACACCCACAGACACGGGTGGGGAACACCAAAACTGCTTGCCTGGGTTCCAGAACCAGAGCCAGAATATGAATAAATACTTTTCAAAAATCCCCCTTTTGTCACAAGTGATTGGGTCTTATCTCCCCTTTTACCTGTGCATCTGCTGTCTGCAGCCTTACAAATACACAGCTTCTCACAGGTATGGTCTTCAGAATCACTGACACAGAACTATCCAATACTTAGGTTTAAACCTTAATAAAAATCATAATAGATTGATTTTAACATAAAAGTTTTAGCTTATTTGGAGCATATTTTGATTTATGTTTTCACATAAGCCTCTTGTAATCTGAAAACTAAAATTCAGAGATAATTATCTGATTCCTTCTACCAGCGTGCAAAGAAAAACCCACATTGTTACAATGAGAAGTAAAATAATCACTGCCAGCTCCCAGCACTTTCTGCTTCAAAGAAGTTTTTTACATCCTGCTGAACTGAAGTGGGAAGTGCTGCCACAAGGATTTCCCTGTGCTGGGAGAGGTGAGCTCAGGCACAAAGCAAAGCTGTCAAGGAATGCTCTGATGTGCAGCCTCCCCAGTTCTTAGGGCACACGGCCTTCACCCACCAAAAACATGGTTTGTTGGGGCAAAACCAAACTGATAGCAGCTTCTAAACAGAGCTGTGGCTGGGCCTGATCATAAACATTCAAGTCAGTGGGAGCTGAAAAGTTACCTGGGTGACAGTGAGTTTGCAGAGCACACATCTGCACACACAATTCTCACATTTTCCAAGTGGTTTGCCAGATGCCACCCTTCTTGGAGATTCTGAGATTAAGTTTTTTAAAACCCTTTGAACCCCACAAGTCATAACTTGTGTCCTATATACTTTTCTAGCCACAGCAGGTTCATAGATTAATATAGGCACTGTTGTTGAGCCAGTTGTTTCCCCAGTTGCTGTGCTCTATAAATACCCTGGAATGGCTGGGAAGGTGCCAGGGAGCCACTGTGAGAGCTGCTACAATTCTCCTCCAGGAGAGAGGGAAGGAAGACCTGTTTGCCACCTTCCATGGGCTGCTAGCTACAGCTCCAGCTGCTGCCAGGAAAATTAACTTGTTCCAGACTGATTGCAAATTACTCCAACATTGTAAATGGAATTGCTTACAGTTTTCTTGCAGTATTGCCTCCTTCATTTCATCTAGAGCAAGTTATCAAGATTGGAAAGCATAGAGTTGCAACCAGTTCCTGGGAAATCAGAGAATAGCTTTTTTTGATGCTTTTTTAACAGGACTTCAGATATTTACCTTCAAATTTTACTTTTCTATTTTCTACGTTCAAGTTTCCTCATCATTTTTCTATGTTCAACCTTGCTGCCTGCAGGATCCTGGAGATGAGATATACATTTCACCCTGATGCTGTAAATGAAATGAAAATAAATACTGCTGATCACTTGCTCTCTGCCTGTTTTCTCTCTCATTCTGCTGCTCCTCAGTGTAATACAGCATTACATCCTTTTCTGCCTCTGTGGGAGTCAGGAACCAAATTCCCATTCTGAAATGGCCAAGAACTCCAAATTCATCTTCTATGTGCACGACAGTTAGGAGAAAAGCATTTCTGTGATCTTCCATCAGTGTTTGTGGGTAACATACCTGTACCAAAAGAAGTTACTCACTTCTCTGTTCATGGATTATGTTCAGTAGCACCTAGGGTGGGGAAATCCTGTGTTAGCTAGTTCAGTGTTCTCATAGGGGTCAAGGTTAGAGAAGGAGGTCATGGTACAAACCCAAACCACTCAATACTACAGAGAGTTTAAAGGATATGCTTGATGGGAGGTACTGATATTTTAATTTGGATCTTGAAGTTTTTTATTTTCTATTTGAATTGCTAGATAAGAATATAGTAAAGGGGTTTGGTTGATAACAGTTTCAAAAATGGCAGAGAATGGAATTTTCTCCATTGCTGGAGGCAGAATGAGCAGTCCATTCTTTTGCTTGACCTCTGTATATCTGGAGAATATGCAAACATATTGAAACTTTGTTGTGTTCTGCAGTGGGGGAATGAAGTGCATCGATTGCTTGCGATTATTAGCTAGAGTGGGATAAGCCTTCTCCTTATTATGCAGATTAGTGAAGCTCTCAGTTCCAACATATTGTACAGATGCAGGAGAGCAGCTGCTCTTACAGATGGCAAGTACACAGCTCCATTAGTATGTATCTATTGTCTGCTCTCAGCTTGCTCAGAGGATGGAGAGGATGGGTAAAGAGGAATTGTCACACAGCAAAATGTAAAGGAGAACACACACTCTTAAAAATCCATACCCAAGAGACTATTTACACAGCAGGGCAGGCAGCAATCAAATTAAAAATCTACCCCAAATAAGGACTTTTATATGTCACAATTAAGCTTCTCAAGTTTTAAAATATACTAACCATTAAAACTAAGGAATGGAATTCAAATTTGACAACTAACTTGTATTAATAAAAAGAGATCCTGGAAATACATTGAGAATTTCCTCATGTATTTGGCCCATCCAAAGCTTTCTTTAACAAAACCTCCCCCGTCAAAAAACACCTCCCTACTCCAAAGACACATCCTCACTTACTTTGCATAACAGAAAAGACAGAAAAGCATAACTGGGCTCCATTTATTAAACTTTTCACCATGAAAATATAGCATTTCATGCAATTTTTTGCATTAATGAGAGCTGAAACAGCTAAATTTGGGTTTGTATAGACAGCATTGATTGTGCATCTGTGTCAATTATTCTTGGCAAAAATGCTAAACAGAACATTAGTTAACCATGTGGTAATTTTTAATGTGGTGAACAATTCCTGGGGAAAGATAGCTGCAGCCTGACTGCTGAAAATAGAGTCTAGTGACGAACAATTATTTATAACACAATCTGTGGTTGGATGAACAAATTATGGATGTACCAGCAGATTTTATGATATGCTTAACATACAGTTTATTATATTTAGTGCAGAGATGACATGCAGTGGAAGAGGCTTGTAAGGTACAAACGAAGATGGTGCTAAAGCCTAAGTTACGGTCTCGTTCCAATCTGAAAGTCTGGGAAGCCAAAGATGCCTAACCAAGTGCAAGGGAAAGAACATTTATAAAAGCAGATAAAGAAGCTACCAGGTCCATATAACATCTGGGAGGCACTTGTCCTTAGAGACAATCCTTCCACCCAGGCTCAGAAGACAACTTGTCTAAGAGCAAAGTGGAACAGACCCGTTCTTGTGACGGGCCCTGGGGACCAGCAGCACGCTGGCTGGGATACAAGAGCTCTGCTTGCCCTTTGACACAAGGTCTGGGGTCCTCTGTGCTCAGGCAGAAATTACTTGGTTTGTTCTGACCATAGATCTTATAAGTAATAGAATAAAGGGTAAGACAAGTCACCATCAGCTTTTTTCTCCCCTAAGTTGGTAGAATTAGTTGTTACATTTCATTTAGTTTGGAAACCTGCAGTCCTCACCCAGCTGCTGGAGGAAGATGCTGCATTTGCTTGCATCCCTCATCTGAACTTCATCCAGAAAAAGACTTTTCAGAAGCATTGAACAAGGATTCGATTTTGAAAATATAGCTGAATTTTGACAAGAATGTAAAAATATAAGCATAAAACATGAAAATTATAGGAGAATTAGACTGCTTTGGGCTGGCCAAGAGGAGAAAATTCTTCTCCCAGAAAACCAGAAAGCAGTATAATTTAATTCCCTTAGCCATTTGTGGACTTGTATGTGAATATAAGTGGTGTCAGGCAATCCAGATAGACGTCCATTCTTCTAAGCCTGATGCCACCTAACTGCACATTCAGGGAAGGCTGCTCTACTTGCCTTGAAATTTAACTTCTTAACCAGCTGTAATTTTACTAAAGAAAGGTTTTGGATGACAAGATGATAATTCTCAAGGAGTTGCATATCAGACCTTTCCTTCTCACAGCAATGATTTTAATTTCTAGCTCATAAGAGAATCTATGCTAGGAAACTAGAGTGGCTTTCCCACTCTACCTGCTCACAGGCAGTCCAAAGGAAAAGTTGAGGTATGTTGAAAGTGTGTCCAGGCACTCAATCTTGTGCACTCTGGGTCTAAAACAAATTAAAGCAGTTTTAAGCCTCTGGGCAAGGCTGATCTGCAGAGCACAGATGCTCAGGTCTCTTCAGACCAGGAGCTGTGTGAGCATCACTACGGCAGGCAGCGCATTAGGCAGTCCCTGCAAGAAGCTCCAGTGTCCTGAGATCTATAGATTAGCAGTACATTCAAATTAATCTTGTATCTGGTCTCACAGATTAAATGGATACACTTGAAGGGTTTTGTTTGGAATGAGTCTTACAGGATTTCGGCTTAGATGAGAGCAGAATTTTTACTTTCCTCCCTGGTGCATCCTGTGCATCTGAGTTCACAGCACATGGCTGGGTCTGAGGACAGCCGTGCAATCTCACCAGCCCCCCTAAAGTCCCCCTAAAGGCCATTGTTGCTATGTTAATCCAGGCAAAAATAAATCCCCAAGTATCAAGAATTCTCATTTTGTTCCTACAGTTTTTCTTTTTTTATCAGGAATGATAAAATACACAAAGATGATATAATCATTATACAAAGGTAACGCATTGTTTGGGAAGAAAAAAGCTACAGTGGGCTACTTGGCTCCAAATGCTTCCTAGGCCATTTCTTTTCCTCTTCCAGTTTTGTGGTTGTTTTTTTTTTTTTAAATCTTTGCTGGACCGTATTTTTCCTGTTAGCAGCACCTGAAATTTTGTACTGTCTTCCCAGCATATAACCATAAATTCTAGTTCAAAGTTCTGAGACAGTTACTTAATATAAAGAGAACTTTCTCCTCTGACACTTTTCTATTTGATAATTTATCTGTAACAAAAGGTATGTATCACCTAAAATACACAAGAGCAATGCACTCAAAATTGTTCATTTGAGGATTTTCTAAAGTTATTCAAGATGAAGATTAGTTTGTTAAAGCACACTATGCCTTAAAAGATCTTTTAATTGAACTCAAGATTAAGTCTCCCAATAACTTCAATATGAAACAGCTGAGAAAGGCAGAGATCTGTATTTGTTCTAAATTTAGAGGGCTTTAATTCAACCCCTCTCTAATCTTAACAACCAGAACCATGCCCTAATTTCATCTTCTGAAGCTGGGTTCAGGTTTTTATTTCAATACTCTGCAGCTAATACACCAGAGTCTACACCCACATCATGCCATCTACATTCACAAATCTCTAGTAGTTATAGTCTGGACAGTAATTTTTAAGAACCAGGCAAGCATAGAAGGAGAGAGTCATTTCCATCAGCACAGCCCAAAAAGAGAAGCAGAATGTCTGCAAAGCTCCCCATACCAAACCTGCTAACCACAAGGCAAAGCACTAGCAGGACTGGTTGTTGTGGCTCCAGGAAATCAAAACTATTTTTGATGGATTCTGTTGTTCTAAGACTGTAGAACACGTGTTCTGACCACAAATGACTACTACTACAAATCTCTGGCAGATATTTTTAATCCATTATCTAGCCAAAAGCAATAATGGCCTAGACCCATACTATTATCTTTTCAAGGAGGTGGGGTAACAGGCAGCCAATGAACAGGGTGTGCCAAACAGGAGAGAGAGACATCTTCTACCAAACCTCAACCCAGTGCTTTGAAATGACAGCTTGTGATAAAGTGTTCTCTGCTGCTTAAAAATAAAAACACTAATGAAATTAAAGTCTTATAAATTTATAGAACTTAAAAATGAAATCCATAGAAACAGATTGACGTGCATTTTAATAATAGTGTTAAAGACACACTTTCTCACTTCATGTATGCAAGAGTCAAAATCTCATTCAAGAGACGATTCAAACAAAACCAGACAAATCCACTTTACATTCCCATTTGTAAAACTGGGATATGCACAACCAGCCTTCCAAGGCCTACAGATTTCCAGAGACCTTAATCTTTAAAAGCCACACATGAAGTAAAATCTGAAGACGAGAAGTTCAAGTTTCCTGTATTGACCATGTTGGATGTTAACTACAACAAACAAACAAAAAAATAAACAAAAATTATCAGAGCTGCATCTCATTACTGGGTGGTTGGACTGGAGGATCTCCAGAGAATCTTCCAACCTTAATGATTCTGTGATTCTGCTTTTATAAAAACTAAACCAAGGAACTATTCAACTAAGTTTTGTTATGGGAGGTTGTGCAACACAGATGTTCATTTTTTCCAGTGTCACATGCAGATTCTACACTGTGCTGAGCTCATTGGATGAGCTTCACAGACATTTGTGCTTCAAAGTGCAAGAATATAAAGTCTTCAAGAGAAAGTTTGCAGTGTACTGTATTTTTCCCATTGAACTAATTTATACAATAGAAGCATATTTAATATTGGAAATGTTGACTATCTTCAGACAACAGCCATTCTTTCAGAGCTCATTGTAGCCAGTTACATTCAGCCAAAGTTCCTGCTCAGAGATTTTCAAACACACCCATCTAGCACAGAAATTCACTGTCACAAGTATCAATGGCCAGTAATTTAGGGTTCATATGAAAATGGCACTCTGACCTACATCGGTCAGACTCATCCATTTCTGGCACACTTAGTAGAGATAACTACAAGTACTTTTCTCATACTTCAAATGATTTTATGAATTTCAGAGTTTTACCTGTTTCACACCAGAGTAAATTTCTCAAATCCCTTTTTGAAAGAAGACAAAAATTCCCTGCACTTTTCTATAACCTTGTCACCAGGGGACTCAGAAAAGATGGTTTAGAGGATCATGTGAAGACAAAAATCTTATATTATTATATATGTTCTAGAATATATGTATTCTTGACTCCTTGCTAGCCCAAAAATATCTTCCTGGGGTTGTGTGGGATGAGGAGAATCTGTTCTTTCAGAGCATCTCAGAAAAAGTTTAATCAGAATTCACCTGAAAGAGCAAGACCTCATATCACAGGTATAATATTCCAGCACAGGCCTCTGGTGCTCCAGCTTTTAGCAGACCTGAACATCAAAGGAGACTTCTCTGTGCATTCTAAAACTCACTTCACATAATTGGAGGGAACTGGAAAGCAGAAGAATACACCTAACAGCTGGGCCAGATTATTTTACAGAAAATAAAACCTCCCACAGCTCTCCAAGCAATAGCCCTTCTGTACCAAAGTGTGTTCCATCATGCATGATTTTCAGTGCAGTGCTTCCATGCTGTATCAAATACACATTTTCACCATTCCTTCCCTAATGAGGTTAGTACAATAATTTATGCTAAATAAATGAAAATACAGAAAGGTCAATCAGGGTATGTACACTACAGAAGGAGGCTGCAGGTTTTGTTTTCTTCCTCCAGACTAATGTTGAAATCTCTAGACATCAAGAATGCTTAGGAGAGGGATAACAGACAACAACTGAAGTTAAATGCCCTTAAGATTCCAAAACTCTGGTATATTGAACAAATTACTTTCAAGACAAATCCTGTCTAAGTAGAAGTCCAGGATTTTTAAAAAATCTTTTACTCTGTCAGATGCCTTCAAATTTTCCACGCAAATTGAAAAAAAATATTTTCAGCTGTAGATAAGGAAACTTTTTTTCTTTATAAAAGATGGACTAATCTAGGCTGAAACAGTCAAAAGTTACTGAATTCAGGTAATTTTGTGTTTAAACAGTAATATTTGTAGTAATATGACAGAGCAGAAAAAAATAATCACAAATTAAATGAAGTATGTTTGCTACTCTTTACACCTTTGTTCACCTTTTGTTGATGAAACTTATCAGAGAGACTTCTCTGTGGGAAACAAACCCTTCTAATGCCTCAAAATGATAATTTTTCATTGTACCTCTGTGATGGTTCAATGTGGCATCAACTAGAATTTCAAAATGGAAGAACAAACATGTATGGCTCCTTAAGCTGATAAGCATCACTACATACATTTTGGCTACAAAAGCTGGAAGTACAAGGCAATCCTCTCTTCCTGTAAGTGAAGCTTGAGTAGATAGATAAGCAGTAAAATATCCTCCTTAGGAGATGAAAAGTGGCCACAACTGCCTGGAACACCTAGCTGATACATTTTCTTATCATTCCCACTGTTTCCTCTCCTCAGTGTGAAATCAAAAGTGAAGGCAATTCTAAGTGTGGAAATAATTCTTTGAAGTCACATCTTTCATTCTCAATTTGTTGTAAATATAAAAATATAGACTATGCATGTCAGTAGAAAACTGCTATGATTATAGGTTACATGTGTGCCCATAAGCACTGCTTACTGAAAATATTGTAGGCAGTTTTGGATGGATTTAGGAGGACAGTTCTGTGCCTAAAGCAGACAGCCCAGCAACCTGATCTTGGTGCTGCCTGTTACTGACCAGGCAAGTCAGGGATTGGTGACACCTCTTGGTTTACATCTGGAGAAGGGGATACAGATACAAAATGGTAAAGGAGTGAGAGACAGAGATAGAGAGAGGGAGGGAGAGGGAGAGAAAGAGATGGGTGATGTTATGGCCCTTAACATGAGATTGTTTTTCCACCTCCATCAGGACAAGCCTCTGCAGAGACTGCAGCTCTTTCCTGAGCCTTCAGCCACAGTTGTTTCTTCTGGGCTGGATTGAGTCCTGGATTCTCTTTTCATCAGTGTATCTACTTCTGTCCTGGCCAAATGGCCATCAGTGCTGCAGCCATATTAGTGGGCACTGCAGCTGCCTCAGGAATAGCCAGAGTAAAGCTGTGTCAGAGCTTGATTGTCACTAACTCTTTACTGTAAAGGATTTCTGACCATTTCAGTGAAGAGAAAAAGAAATCCCTAAACTACTTACAAAATAATCATCTCTCAACTAAGTCTCCTCTAACCTCTATATCACAGGAGTTCATCTCTCTTAGAGTTTAAGCTTGCAAGAACAAAGGATTCCCTTAAATCTTGGGCCATTATCATTCAATATAGTTCACTTAAAACACTTCTTGTAAATGAAGTGCTTCCTCTGCCCTTGGGAGTGCTTTGCCTGTTTCATTTTGCAATGAAGGTGACACACCCAGCATCCTCCAAGCCACCATTGAAAAGCAGACCCACTAGAGAGTCAAAGGAGCTCCTTTTCTTTTTTGTGTCATCCCCACATGTAAGAATTTTGACTCTCTCATCATCCCTTGCACTGCCTTATGTCTATCCAGCAGGTAAAAACCAGCAGATACACAGATATTTCAGTATCCATTAGTGTTTTGTGTGCTTGTTTTTGTAAGAGAGACAGAGTGGGGGGAAAAGTTATTTGTAGTGAGAGCAACACTTTGACTAACATGATTGCTCAGCAAGTATTCCTCCTATTAGAGTATTGGTGACCTTTATACAGGAGTTACTAATTTAGAGATCTAGAAAACCACACATAAAATATTAACTATTGCAATTTAGCTCTTGATACAGAGGACAGACACAAAACCCAACTGTGAGGTCAGCAACCCCCACGGTATCATTAGTGTCTTGAAATGACTGAAAAGAATTGATAATTTTGTGAGCATCATGCAAAAAGGAAGAATTCTGTTTGAATTACATAACAGATGTTTGCTGGGATCCACAATGCAGCCTGCATACACAGTTATGCTAATTTGGCACTGTTTCCCTTCAAGTTAGCTCTGAGTCATTAGAGCACGCAGCTAGTAGGTCCTTCTGTCTAACTAATAATTGCCTATTATTGATATTAATTAACATTTTTTGCACCTTCCCTCAGCTTTGACCTAGTATCTGTTGGTAGTCTAATCACAGTGGCCTATTAAAAGTCAAAATACAGAGGCCTAGAGCAGTCGTGAGCCATTTATCAAAAAGCAAACAAGGCCAATTAAACAGGCAGTCAGACAGTTGTCTTGATTTGCCGCTGACTGTTTCTTGATCACCATTATAAATTGTTAATCGGGCAGAAAGAGCTAAGCAGTGCATCTGCAGGGGGTGGTTATTGCTCATTCCCTGCCTGGTGACAGGTGAGGGAGGCTAGTGATGGTCTTATTGATGTGAAATGCCCATCAGTTGGTAGTTATTGTTAAAGTTCATGATGCTACAGCTGATCCTTTCCTGCTGAGAGTCAATCAAATTAATTAGTGATAGAAATTCTTCTGTATTATTCTAATACAGAAATACAGAAGGAACGTGGTTTAATTTTGTTCTAGAGGCACTGGGGAAAAAAAATCTCCATGTATTATGGAGTGGGAGGATGAAAAAAAAGGGGGGAAAAAAATCAACTATCGCTTCTTCCATTATTTTATAATAAGGGCTGCAGCTAAAGGTTTTTATAGCCACAGATCAAGAGATCATAATAGAAGCATATTGACAGATTTTTTCTGCAATACTCCAAGGAACCGGCTGTAGCAGGAAAATATATCAAAACCTTATCATCAGAGCTGAGATCTTCTCTGAAAAATCAATAAAGAGTTATACATGGTTTGAGTTTAAACAGTTCTCTGTAGTCATTTAAACATAGTGCATCTGTGCAGCTTTTTACCTCTGGAGACTGGTGTAGCCTAGCAACTGCAAGGCTTAAACCGATTAACTACAAATGAAGTACTGTACGCCTATCAAAGCAATTGCTCATGGTTGCCTTTGTTGCAGGGGCTGAGCTAATTGAACATGATACAGTATGAAGATAATTAACACCCATGAGTTTGTTAATTGCCTGTTAGCATTACAACACAGGCTCTGCATTTCTTTTTAACTTGTTCTTCGGCAGCATCTTCCTCCCTTAAAAGGGTGCGGGACTCATTTACTTAGCAATGATATCTTATAGTTTATTAACCCTTTTCAAAGGGGAAAAAAAAAATAACCTGCACGTAGTAATGAAGCAAATGTATGCTCTTGTCAAACACAAACTCCCACTTAGTCCAAGCAATTTACAGGGAGAAGAAATTTGGTTTACATAGGCTGTACAAAATATGTTTATTTTCAGGGCTAATTTATTTCAAGCAATTTAGTCATTATACATGCTTTAAAATACCTTTTGTGGGCTGCTTTTATGACTCAGCTGCTCTGCCTTCTAAACTGAACGATAAATGTCTTTTAGGGTTGGAATATTAATTGAAGGCAGCATCTGGTCAGCAGCTGACCTCCCATACTTGTCTTTGTTGAATAACCAGTTAAAACTAACAGCTTATTTCTTTATTAACCAGCTTCTCCTTCTATCACGGGGGTGGAGGTTAGAAGTTCTATTTCATTTATGTCAAAAGGTAGTGCCAACTAATATAAAATAAAAGTGATTTCCGCAATCCATTAATCTGAAATAGATTTAATCTGAACAAGTTTCTTTTAAATTGGTTACTGTACTCGGAGAAGTATTTCCTTTATTATACTATCTTTGGAATTTGTGAAGAATGCATATGAAAGCTCATAAAGACAATGTAATGCTAGCCATTAAATAATATAGGAAATTTCCTTATAAGGAGGCAATGCTTAAAGTGAAGCAACATACAAAAAAAATGGACAAAAACAGCAGCATTTGGTTGGCATAGGCAGGTCTCCAACGTTTAAGTTCCATGTTTCCAACAACCTTGAATGTAAATGCCTTCATTGTGTCACAGTTGTTTAGAGTAGATTTTCCTAAATGATCTTGGGTTTCTGAGCTGTTACTGTCATAGTCAATACTGGCAGAGAAGCTGTTCCCTTGAGGAACACTACTAGTGCCCAATTACAAGTTCCATCATCAATCATAAGTATTATTTATTCAGCAAAATGAATTGCTAATTAATAACTGATGAGCATTATGGCCTTGAAGTGTGTAACACTATTAATTACCTTGGCAATTGGGATTCTGCTGGGGTAGGCTACCAAGCACGTTTTCTCAACAATTAGTACGGCGAGATTACAAGGCACATACCTGCTAAGATAACAAGGGTGTGATGATCTCTAAGGCTTTTAGAGAGCCTTGTAGTGTCTGCAAAGAATAAACAAGATCACAGCCCTACTGTGCTGGACTGTGTCCTTAAAATTGTTTGGTGACAAAGAGAAAACTCTTTTGTAGGGAGCGTTGACCGGAAGATTTGGCATGGGGGCCCCGCAATGAATTTTGCTGTGTGGAAGCAATGTGGTAGCAGCCTGCTCAGGGCAGAGCTGCTGCCTTGTGCCTGGTACCCCGTGGCTGCTTGGCTGGTGCAGCATGCTGTGATTAGTACACTGACCTGTGACTTTAGACCTCCAGCAACTGCTACCTACATGGTCTCATAGTGCTTACACATTAGCATCACTGCAAAACTGAATATTTAATGAGAAAAGAAGAATACAATCTACAAAAAGAGCAGCTTTTCTTTGGTGACTTCAATATTCAGAATGCTGACATTAATGTTGCTCTACAGGCTGATGATTTACTCGCAGTCTTCCTTCCAGACATCATCTGCTTTCTCTTCTGCTCCTGTGCCACCTTGAATTTTGAGTGTAAATTCCTTGGGGCAGAGCCTGGTGTTATATCTGTCTGTAAAGTATCCAGAATATCTACAGAGCTGTATGAACAACTTGAATATTGCCCAATAAACTGCAAGGCAAAGATCAGCTCCTGCCACAACGCCAAGATTTAGGTTTTGATTGTCAATAAAATATAACCTATTGCAAGAGCTCAGCTAAGCTCCTAGATTATGTGATAGCTGCACAGTGATAAAGACAAAAAATATTATTGTGGAACACAGAGGACTCTAATGTGCTGTACACACCACATATAAAACCACAAAATCCAGCTGCAATACAAAAGCAAAGCTGTATATGAAAGCCATCGTATTTGCATCTGTTTTCTTAGAAGTGCTGTAAGAGCTCAGAGGATGCAAGAACCATGCTAGAGTCAATCTTTTCTGTGCAGCTATGGCAGCACACTGGTCACAGTCACAACTGTCATTTGATCTTTTTAGCCCCAAGCTAAATTCTGCCTCTATCAAACCAGAAAACCAACAGCAGTTTTTGCCCCATGCAGCAAGGAGATATCCCCTCCCATCAAGAGGGGGATGTTTGCTGAGGCTATCCAGCATGGAGCTGGCTGCACTTCTAATGCCCAGGCAGTTAGCTTTGTTGGAAATCTCTGTGCACTGATTTGCAAATAGCAAAGCAAAAACCCACTAACTCAGCCTTGTGCATCACAGTGGCTATTTTTATGGGAAAGTTTTCAGAGCTTGATCCTAGACAGTATGTTCCTGATTTCTGTTTGCGACTTCAAAAATAATAAATACACTCTTTCCTGAAAAACTAGACAACAATGACCATCCTGATATTCAGGATGAAACATATATTCGGGATGAAATATTCAGGAAGAGAAATCTTGTCACATGCACAGAGACAATTTTATTTGGAGATATGGGATTTCTTTACCTTTTTTTCCTTAACCAAATGGATCCTACTGAATGTCAAACTACTTTTTGTCTCTGTATTGGCTAGCTGTAAAATAAAACAAAATGCTTTTCTTTTTAAACAAAAATATATGAAAAGTAGAATTTGAAGAAAAAGTTCCTTGGTCATGCAAATTTCTTTCATATGAAATAGAACATGTCATACTCAGCTATTAATGCTAGCAGTTTTCTTTTAATCCTACTAAATGTGAGGTCTGCTTTTATCTCTATTTCTTACATTGAGAGGTAAAGGGAGGAGAATGCCCTATGCTTCAGAATATGATCATGACCTCACAAACCATCACCATTTCCAACTCCATAGTTTGGGAACCAACTGATTTGGAAAGACTTTGCTAAAGGAAAATTTTAATCATTGTGTGTTCATTTTCTTCTGCTCTATTATGTAAAACCACCCAGGCAAAGAAGAGATTACTTTAGTGATGGAGGATGTGAACACAGTCTGTGCCAGGTTTTGTTCCCTCTGCCCAAAACAGTTCTCCATCATTTTTTTGGCAGGCCCTAAGCTGTCTGACACCCTGACATATCCTCACTTCATCACAGCATACCACAAAAACAGAAGTCAGGAAGCAAAGCAGCTTCCACAATATTTGGCCATCTGGCTTCATTTGTTATCGCGTGGGATCTGGAGAGAGCGAGGGGACTTTGCTGCGATCTCCTGGGATGTCCCCTAAATCTGGTGCCACTGCTGGGAAGTTTCCTTAGCTGAGTCCTGATCCTGACCTGATGCACACCACCTCTGCCTACAGGTCCTGAAGAGTCCTGAGCTGGCCAGGACACGCATCCTGGAGTGTCTGTGTCCATGTGTGTGTCTGTGAGTGCGTCCTTTGGAGCGAGACACGGATTCTGAGCAGCGGCTGCTGGTGGAGCAGGAGGTGAGCAGGAGCACCTCAGCCCCCACCAAAGCACTGGCTGCATGGAATCACTGGCATCCCTGGCTGCAGGGAGGCAGGAGTGGCTTGGGGCAGGCACTGCCCCAGAGCAGGCTCCCTGTGGAATGCCACAGGGAAAGCCCCAGCCTGGAGCAAGAAACCAAACCAGCTGCCAGCAGTTAGCTGGGGAGCAAGGCTGGCTGTGCCAGCCACAGGGAGCAGACCTGCAGCCTTCTGCTCCTAAAACAGAGCGGGAGCCTGTGTAGGAGCAAGGCCAGGAATGCACAAAGGAGCTGCCACAGAGCTGGCTCAGGCAGAGCTGTCCTGAAGCCAAATCACACCAAAGCATCGTGATCTTTTCAGAAAATTCTGTTTGAGCTGTGCCAACAGGAACCTTTGAATGCATAACTTTGCTCAAGATACAAAATATTGTGATACATTTCAGAAGATTTTTTTAAACTCTTTTCTAAATACTGTAGGAGTCTGAAAACAATATTTGCTAGAAAGTGCTGTACAATACTTGGGAAACAATGCTTGAAAAGATGAAGTGGTTTTGCTCTGTCTCTAGCTGTACTGCCTTTGGATAAAGGAAAAGAATCATGGGGGCTACAATATATGTAAAGTATATTCCTGGAGATATCTGTGTCTCAAAAAAAAAAAAAAACTGCTCTGAGTTTTGCATTTAATTTTGATAAAATTCTGTAGACAGCTCGAAGGCTAGGAAGCATGTAAAGTTCACAGTCAGAATTGCAGAATAAAAGATCCCATTTTAAAAACAGCATCTACCTCAAATACTAAGGCTCATAGAGCTTATAATGGGTTTCTTTCAATTCCTGGACAGTGCTGCATGTAAACTAATCATGAGGTTTTGAGATTGATATCTGTTCCATATTTCAGAAAACAGAACATAGCAGATTTTCTATCCCTGACTGAGGTTAAAATAAAAAAGACAAACAGCAAAATTGCTTCACACTAAAACCACTCATTTGTTCAATTTCTTCAAGCTGGTATTTGTCCTCCAGAGACGTGTTCATCTCTAGAGAGTTCTTTTAAGAAGTTACCAAGGAAGTTAATGGAAGACCAAAGCTAATGGCACACTCCAGGGAAAAGAAACTGGAAAATTGTGCTCTAAAAAGCAGCGTGAGCTGTTTGAGACATGTGTTGCAGGAGCCTTCAGCTCCCCTGTATGACTAGCAAGCACATTTCACTGTGAATTTTCATTCCCTTCTTAATCAGCTTTCTTCTTGCCAAATTCCTCTTCATTTTAAGCTATCTGCAGCAGCGTGTTCATCTGGATTCAACAGCTTATTTTTAAAACAGGTCTTTATTGTAGTTTGTATTGTATTATATTAAAGGCAGTAGGGCAGTTTGCAGCACTAGTTCATTGTATGGGCTCAAAATTGTAATTATGGACAAATAGAATCATGGAGCCAAATAGATTTTACAGGAGTTCATTTCCCATTTCCATGTATGGTTTTTGTATGAGTTCATTGTGCTGAATTAAGCATACTACATGTTCCACAGTGACAGCAACAGACCTAGACCAGAGCACACCTTTCTGACAAGAACATGTGATGCAGACAGCCTACAGTTTGCTAAGCCCTGCACTGAACTGCTGAAGAGAAACATTAGAAACAAAAAGGAAATAATAGGGAGTGCTGGATAAACAAACAAAAAAAAAGTGACTCTTATAATATAACTAAAACTCAGTGTAGAACAATAGCAAGTAATGGAGACAGTCACAGATCAAGTGACAAAAGAATCCAGAACTCCAACAATTCACTGAACAAAGCAGCTACTAAAATAGAAGCACTTTTCTAAGAAGAGGCAGGATAGAGGAGGGTGGGGAAAATATTTCATAGAAGAATACACAATCCTGAAGGGAAGAGAAATGAGATTTTACAAGGCTGTTTGAGCTTATGTCAAACACAAGAACAAGGGAGCATAAACTAAAGCTAAGGGAAGGGTCAGACCCTCAAGGAATTTAGTCAGAATTTCTTTAGATAGGGAGTAGTGAATATACAGAATAAAAGGCAAAGGGCAGCAATAGAGGGAAAAAAATACCTCAAAACTATTTCAAATTGTTATAAAGGAGAGCCAGAACTCTGGAAAAAGTGAGAAACATTATGAAGCAAAGAGAGGTAAACAGCTGGGTTTGTTTCCTTCAATGCTTCTTTTCTACTTTTGTCCCTCACAAATGCCAAGTGAGTGCTGCAGAAGCCCCACACGACAAAGAAATGTGCCATCTCATCTCCAGCAGGACTTCTGGCCACCCAGAGCCTGGTGACTTCGTGTTTTTACCAAGAACTTGCTCATTCACCTTTTTGAAAGCTGAAGTCCTTATATTGCCATCAAGCTGCCAGCTATTTTCCAAAGCCACCCAAAATCCTCTGATGTCAAAAATCAGTGCTGAAAAATGGGAGACATGTCCCTAAGTAGTTTGTTTCCAGACAGGTCCTGACAATTTTGCCAAACCTTCAGTCTGTTCCTTCCTACTGTTTTTCCTGATGCACAAACAAGTTTTTTCTCTGTTTACACCCCAAAGTCACAGCAGACCCAGAAGGTGCAAGCCATGCACAAGATGCAAACAGTAGCCTTACTTCTCATAGATCTCACCAAAGCAGGGAATGAAACTCAGGCTGCTCCCAGCAGGGGCTGGCCCATGGACTGTTCGGGTTTATTCTTGCCACTCTTCAACACAAGAAATTTAAGTTTCCACAAAACTGAGGAGTTTCTTAGCAAAAGTGCAAAGTTCCTGCACACAAAGGCCTCCTTCAATTAGGAACTCTCATGAAGGACAAGATGCCACCCTCAGCCCCTCTCCTGGGAAGGTTTTAGGGAGACAGGATCCCACATGCCAGGTAAGCACAGATGGACACTGGGTTTTCCCAGACAGGAGCACCAGCTGAGGAGGAAGGCTTTCCTTCTGTCTGCTAGAACCAAAACTGTGGCTGTTTCCTGCACAATTCCTCTGTGCCCAAAGCCAAAGCATCTCCAAGGCACTGCACCTGTGGCTGCAGGGGCTGGGGAGGGCCAGCCCCAGTGGTCCAGGCTGCCCAGCCAGCTGAGCTGTGGAGATGCCTTGATGGGTGCCAGGGCACAGCAGAGCATGCCCTGCACCCTGCCAGGGCTCCCACTGCTCAGGGCTGGTTCTGAGTGCTCCAGCATTCAGTCAAGGCACACTGCTGTTGTCATCCTCACCCTCAATGGGCATCAAGCCCTGCAGGTCAAAGTCTACATTAGGTATTTCTGCATCTTGCTCTCACCAATTTCAGCAGGGATGAGCGGTCAAAGATGCTTTGATGCAATAGTTTTAAGCAAATTACACCTGTAAATGATACACATGAAACCATAAAAGCACTGATAAAAGTAGGAATGCTTCAGTTTGCTGCTCCTGCAGCTTCCTTGGCTGCATGCCTGACAACATTTTGCCCAGGCTAAACAATATACAGGCAGCAGTTTGCACTGCTCCCCATGGACAGCCGCTCAGCAGCCCAACATATTTCAGTAATGATTTTTTCCTAAGATTCACCTTAAATTTTCTCTTGCTTAATTTCACCCCATCATTCTTAGTTATACCTTCTTGTACTGTCCTAACTATTCTCTCACTCTTTTTTTTTTTTAATTCACTCTCCTTTCAAACTTATCTATGTTTCCCATCAATCATTGTCTAGTAAAGTCATAGATATGGCACTTAGCTTTTTTTAAATCCTTTCTCATCATTTGGTCCCTTCTGCTCTGATTGCTTCGTTGCTCCCCTCACTTTCTCAACAGTTTGTCAATATTTTCCTGAGGATGCTGTTCCCAGGATTTCATGCAGGGTTGCAGGTGTGGCCTAAGGCTGACACCTACCAATCCTATTGGCACTCTAACACAACATCCTTATACAGGTATTGATCACCATTATTTCTGCCCTCTCATTCCCAGTTCCCAGAGATAGAGAGCTCCAGCAAGGAACACTGTGAGTTGTAGGACCCAGTTTTCAGGAGGTCCCTGCTTCAATTGCAGCACCAGCTTGAAAAAAAGGCAGCACCAAGCTGATTCCAAATCTGGTCTTTTCTGCAAGCCTGCTGAGAGCATGGGCCCCAATGAAAGCAATAAATGCTTAAGAAAATGCTGAATTGGTTTTGAGCTTTTTCAGAAAATTGTCCAGAGCATCACGCCAGGCAAATTCCATCAGAGTCCTGAGAAACCCAGTGCAGCCCTAAAGACCCTTCACCTGCAGCACACAGAGCAGTGACATTTTCACACAGGGAACCTGTGGACTTTCTGTTTGTGTCTTTTGCTTTTGTTGAGGTTGGGATTGAAGGTACCTGAGATGGTATTTCATGTTTGGACTTAGGAGTTTATTATTTCTTATCAGTGCAACAGACTCACAACCATGAGTTTTGTAGTTTTTCATTAGTAAGGTACAAAATGGTTAACTACTTCTTACAAGGTCTTTTAAAATTAAACTGTCTAATTAAGAAATGATACTTAGATTATTTTCTCTTTTAACTTAATAACTGATCTTTTGAAGTCTGCAATGTGGACTTTTCTGACTAATTACAAAATACCACCCAAACCCATGAAGAAGGGAGAAGAAGGTGAAGCAGAAGGGAGAAGAAGGTGAAGCAGAAGGGAGAAGAAGGTGAAGCAGAAGGGAGAAGAAGGTGAAGCAGAAGGGAGAAGAAGGTGAAGAAGAACAACTTGTTTCTGTCCTAAAACCTTAATCTTGTTTCATATTTATTACTATATTCTAAAATTTTAAACTAAGTTTCCTACTTTGTGATATTACACACTTCTAACTACCTATACACTTGTAATCTTAGTGCAGTTAATCAATTTTGGAAGTCTTCTCCACAGCCTTGGGTCAAATGCAGTGCTCTCTTTTAAGTCTGTGGCTTTCAGCACAGAAAGTTTAAAATTCTCAGCATCTAGGATGCCAACAGGAACCTTCTGCAGAAACAAGGGAAGGTTCACTCGAAAAACTTCAGAGTTTGCTGTGGATTTTGTTTTTCACTGGGGAGCTGGGGTACGTGAAGGGCAAACCTGTCATCTGTGAAACAAAAGGCCTGGGCAAGCCAAGCCTGTGAACCACAGTGGTGCCACAACCCCCACTCCACCAGCCCTGCCAGAGCACCACCAGCTCCCCCACAGCCCCAGCACAGCCACCAGCACAGAGAGACTGCCAGCTCTGCTTCTCATCACAGCAACAGAGTTCAATCCCCACCAACACAACTTTAATAAAATTGCCTTTTTTTTTTTTTCATTGGAACACCATAGATCATATTTTCAGTAAAATCTGACAAATCTCCCTTAATACTGATAACTTCTTTAAGGAGTTCATTCTCTGGCACTCTTTTCTGCACACACAGCTTGAGAACTTACATTTACCATACAACCACATAATATGCAGTGTGCCTCCAAGCACATAGTGCTGAACTAAAGAGAAGTGAAAAGAGAAACTTCAGTGCTTACCACACCTCAGGCAGTGAAGTGCTCACCCTCTGCTCTCCAGGTACTTGTGCAAGCCATAAAACAGTAACTTCATGGAGAGATATTATCTTCTGTAATGTTCAGAGAAGGGGAGTTGAAAAAAAAAATGGGCTACTTAAAAAAGGGTATTTAAGCTCCTTACCCTTAAACTAGCCCAGACCTAAGTAGCTGCACCTGAAATGAGTTCAGCAGGTAATCCTGACTCCTTCCTGCAAAAGGCAAAGAAGCAAGTGACCATCCCCCCATGGTTCCTTCCTGCAGCTTTCAGAGCTATGTGTATAATCAGGTGTTTCTTCTTATTTTGGGTCATTTGCAAAGACCTGTCCCTCAAAGACTGATCATCTCAACCAAAACCTTTCCAGCTGTGTTTGCTATTCCCTCCAACAATGCCCAGGTGATCAAAATCAGCTCTGTGGACTTGCCTTATTGCACACTGGATGAAAGAAGAGGCAGTGTGGATGGCCACCAACACAGGGAAAGAGAATAAGAAAAACTTCTGCTCATACCTTTAGTCCATTAAGTTTCTTTACATTTTATTCACATGGAAAGTCCTGCTGGGACAGAATGTGGGTGCATAGAGACAGTGTGGAGACTGAATTTCTGTGCCTAAACAAGTTACTGCTCATTAGCTGAGCAGCACTACTCCTACCTTCTCTTAAGCTCTTGTAATTACAAAACTGAGTGTGTGAGCTCAAACCATTCCTCACAGCTCACCCAAGGGACAGAGCCACGCCATGTAAATTCCTGAGACACAAAGTACTCACACCAAAAAGGGCTTAGTGGGTGTCCCTTCTTCCAGCCCACCTCCCCTTTGCATTTTTTGGTGCAAATCCCAAGACAGACCCAAATTTCAGAGAATAGCTGTTCTCCTGAAAAAAGCTGAGGAAGAAAAGTAGGCAGCAGTGAAGTATGGCCAGGGCTGGTACAGAGCTGGGAGAGCAGCACTGATCTCAGCCATCCAGGAATACCAACAGTCTGTTGGTGCTTCTCTGAGTCACACCTAGATGTGGCATGTACTGCAAAAGCAGAACTACTTCCTTCCTAAACCAAGTCTCTACAAAGGCAGCTGCCACACCAGCTCAGAATAGTGGCCTGTCTAATGCATACAGGGTCTCCTACCAAAGCTTCAGGTTTGAGAGTCAGGGCAAGAATTCCAAGGCAGGCAAGCAGAATGAATGTGCATTGAGAGATCATTTCTGGAATATTCCTTATGTTAGACCCTGAAGCCTGAGAGTTTGGCTGCCCCTAAAGCCATGTGCATGGTGTCCAAGGTAACTCAGGAAAGACTGTAAATGCTGTAGCTGTTTTTCAAGATTCACCAGCTGCTTGGCTTGGACTGCAGCTGATTGCAATAAGTCTTTTAAGATGGGTTCAAATATCTTCCTTCTTTGGCTGGAATGTACATTTTATCCATTTAATCAATTGCTTTATTCAGGTGTCATGAGAAGAGGCAAAGTGGTTCTGGATTTACCTTTTCAATAGCATCTGTTACCTCGGTCATGTCTCTTCTTGTTTATCTCCATCTAAATTGAATAGCACCAATCTTTTCACTTTCTCCTCATTCAGAAGTCTTTTCACATCTCCACAAATTTCCATCATCCCAGCACAAGCTCCGTAATTCCTGCTATTTCCTTTTTGAGTCAGAGTAATGAGAACTTCAGGAAAAGTGAGGGTTTTTATAATAATGTCATTCTAATAGTCTCACTGTTATTTGCTCTCCCAGTTGATACCATTCATTTGACTTCTAACCACTGCAGGACACAGAGGGAAGCCCTTCCCTGTGCTGTCCAGGGTGATGCCCACATCTCTTTCACAAGTGGTTACCATGAACTGGGAACCCATAATACCATCCAGATCTTCCCTCATAATCTTTGCCCTCTCTGCTGATGCCGAGTGCTCTGGAGCCTTATTTATTCATTCTGTCCGACCAAAGAAGCTGATTGCATTTACTGCCCTCCTAAGGCCAAACCCCAAGGATTTTAGTCCTTATATTAAATCAAGCTTGTCCTGAAGGCAGGGGGAGTTTGCCAGAGCACAAAAACTGAGTCCAGCTCAGACCTCGTTCACAAAGAGCACTGGGGCCAGAAGGTCAGAGGAGTGGGAGAAGCTGTAATTGAAGAACACTTTTGGCAAATCATCAACACAGTGTTTCCACGCCTTGCAATCCTCTCCCACAAGCCCTTCACTTCTCTTTTGCTGGCTTCAAAAAGTGAGACTGCAGAAAGACCTAGAGCCAACAAAAGCCTCCATTCCACCCCGG
Organism: Haemorhous mexicanus; assembly: GCF_027477595.1. Taxonomy (NCBI): domain Eukaryota; kingdom Metazoa; phylum Chordata; class Aves; order Passeriformes; family Fringillidae; genus Haemorhous; species Haemorhous mexicanus. Next base: position 21,632,578 of record NC_082348.1, read on the forward strand.
CAGCCCCCTTGGCTAAGCTGGTGAGCAGCACAGCTCCAGCCCCAGGCACTGGCTGGGCCACACAGCCAGGGTGGGTTCACAGGGGTCTCACTCCTTGGCCCAGCACCCTTCCCAAGCACTGCCTTCTGCTTCTCATCACCCAAAATCAGTCACAGCTTTGCCACTCACTGCAAGCAGCCTATGGCTCATGGCATTTGAGAATGAGGGCTACCCTTAGCAACCATTTTTGACAACCATTCCCTGCCTTGTTCAGGCTGTTCAGCAGCACACCTCTGGCCAGATGTGCTGAGGGGTCTAGAGGCACCAGAGCAGAGAGCAGGTGCTGCTGGCAGGATTTGACCCAGAAACAGCCCCAGCAGCCTGTCCTCAGGTCACAGCAGTGCTGGGAACACAGGGGCAGCAGAAGGCAGTGCTGGTGGCCATGGGAAAGCCTGCTGAAGCACTGGGCTTGGCACAGGGAGAACTCTCTTCCCTGGCAATGGCAAATCCCAGATGGAACCCAGACAGAGAGTCTTTGCACTCATCCATTTAACCTGCCTGGTCCAGAGCCCAGGTGTGTGCTGACCACCTTGGCTTTGTGAGGAAGCACATTTCGGATCACCCAATTAAAAATTTGTTCAGTTCTCTTCATTTTATACACCTTTAGCTAAAGGTAAAGGTAAATAAGAGGTGTATGAGTCCATGCCTGTGGACTCATGTATCAGCTTCTTCTGCAACCTCAGAGACACAACAGGATTTTATTGACTGCTACAGAAATATATTTGCATGTGTTTGTACAGCAGATACTAGGATGCATTGTTAAGCACTGAGACACTTTGTCACTACCTGCTATTAAAATAAAATTTAATAATCTGTATCCATCAGCTGTAGCCACCATGGACCAACAGGGACCACCGCTCAGTCATCATGCATTTCTAGCATAATGAATATATTTGTAGAAAATACACAATGGGCATTTCAATTTCTAATACCACTGCCCCTGTACCATTTGCACTTGTTATTTGTATTCATGAACATTTCCAGAACTAGGCAAGAACACAAAACATTTTTCTTCAGGAATTTGAGTGAGTTGCTGGACATTGGATGGCAGGATATCATCACGATCCAGTCTTTCACATGACAGACTTACAAAATATAAAATATAATATAATAAATATAATTAATATAATATAATATAATATAATATAATATAATATAATATAATATAATATAATATAATATAATATAATATAATATAATATAATATAATATAATATAATATAATATAATATAATATAATATAATATAATATAATATAATATAATATAATATACACCAAAACATAAAGGGAAGAAAACAGCGTGGCTATCCTCCCACTCTTAAGCAAAGCCAGTTGGGCTAAACATTATAATCTGAGTTTAAAAATAATCTCATACAAGAACTGAGTCCTGAAAAACAGAACATGAGAAGACCAGAGAACGAAAACTTCTTCTCCAGTTGAAGTATCTTGCTTTTTGGATGGCCATGTTTTCACTTAGCTTCTCTTTGGATATGCTTGTTATTTTGCAGAGCCTTCAGAAATAAAACAAAATTTCTTCTGAAACAGGATGCCTTTGCCAGGGTGACTCAAGGATGTCACAGTTCCAGAAACAGGGGGCCTAGAAGTAAATTCATGCTCCTAGACTGTGCATAGAATTGGCAAAGAACTACATCATTCCCAACATGCTGAAAAAAAAACTACATCTATTAATTTAGATATTTTAAGACTTTATATAATAGAACAGAACAGGAGAGAAACTAAAATATTAACCCAGAACAACCCTGGATGGATTTTGGGCTGAGTATCAAAGAAAATCTCAAATGAATGCCAAGCATGTATTATTTAAAGGTCTGTCAGATAGCACAGGTATGTTAATTTTGCAAAGCAAAATGCAACATTAGCCTCAGTTCCCAACAAGATTTTCTCCCTAATTTTTTATTAGCTTGAGGTACTCTTTGGTAAAAATTAGTGTTCTGGGGAGCCCTCATGATGAATAAACACACAAAAAGCTGCTTGACAGCTACACTGGCAAAGACCACCCAAAAGGAATTCTGTGCCAGAGAAAACAATAGATAGAGAGCAATGAATCAGATCCTAACACACACATGACAAGACCACAGCTGGGATGGGGCAGAGAAGAGTAAGAATTCCTCTAGATCTTGGGCATAGGCAGTCCCTGCACCAACTCACCTGTCACCCTCCAACCCTAGCTGAGCCTGATAGAAGCAGCATTATGGGTACATCTTGTGAGATAAAAACCACCTCAGTTAATCCAAGGTTTGGCCCTAAGAAATCCATTCCAGGCATAGATCCATTCTTCCCCAAAGGACTTTCCCTCAAGGTTTTACAAGTAGCCTATGTGGTGTGTAAGTACCTGTATTCCTCTACTTTCACCCCCAGACTTTGGTTGTGGCATCCTGAACACAGCAGGAGACAGCAAAGAGTTAAATTCACATGTGTTATGTGAGATTTGGGTTAAAAATTCTTGAACTGCTAGGAGTTATTTTTTACCAGGCTTTTTGTTTTGTGCAAGAAAAGGGGGGAAACAAGTAAAATAGTTCTGCTGAAGGCTAGCAGAGAAAGGATACAAAAATGAGGTTGAAAGAAATAGGCCTATAAATCTGACAGCCAGTGCCCTGGTCTTGCAATGTGATCTGCACCTGCAGCTGGAGCCATTGATTTCAGCAGGACCCATAGAAACCTGTCACACACAGCCCCTGGCAGGGCTGGGGCTTGCCCTGCTGCACAACACAGCCTGGTTTGGAACAACTTAATCACTCACTGTGCAAGAAGGAGCGCAGATTTTCAAAGTACTTTTTGCAAGGAAAGATTCCCATGGACCCTTTAGATTTCCTGTATTTTCACAATGCCTTTTCTGTTGACTCACTACCATCACATCCTCCAGACCATCCATTTATGTGCCACAGAATGAGTGAGTCTTGCACAAACACATACCCCTGTCTCCCAACAAAGTTGCCAAAAACATTCTTTAAAATTTATTGAATAATATTTCTAGGTAACATTCCCTGGTTATCTGAATAACAGACTGAGACGACTTGCACAATTGCCTTCTTCAATAGTAAAATAGTAAAAGAGCAGAGATTGTGCATTTAAATGTTTTCTTTCTTTTTTTTTTTTTTTTATTATGCAAAATGCTATGATGAGCTGCAGGGTTCTAACAGCACCAACAGGTGGTGCCATCAATTTCCCTAATGGTCCATTATAACCAGTTGGGATAGATGAGTTAATGGCCTGATGTTTAAGTCTGCAGAAGTTGCACATGCCCACCCCTCAATAAAGGCTGCAGTTTTTTGTTAAGGCATATTAGCAAATATTCTAAGCAAGATCTAAAATTAATGTGTCAAAAAAAAAAAACCTCACCACACCTTTTTCTCTTCCCAAGGTCTCAGCAATGCTGCCAAATTGTCAAAGTGTCAAAGAAGTACTTGAATTTGGATGGAGAACTAACTTCATGTGCTGGGCACAAGAGAATTGCACATTTCATAAGTAAAAATCTGAAAGTATATAATTTGAAAATATTATCTAAATGATAGCCAAAGAAAAATATTCAAATTGACTATCAAATCCATTTATTTTCAAATATATTTTATAGTACATTGTGGATATATTATATTCAAATAGGAAACAGGTAAGTAAAGCATTATCCTTGGTGGTTTTATCCAAGCTGCTATTTGAATTACATCCAGGAAAAAAAAATGTGTAAGAATAGTGATGTTCCCAAAATATAGGTACTTCTTGGGTTGATGAGTTCACTTATAAATCAGGCCCTTCTGAAATCATTACCTTTCTACCATGCTGTATATTTAC